>NC_138897.1:81365891-81778391 GCF_965194825.1 Balaenoptera physalus | reverse complement strand
GATACATCCGTATGCTCAACAACCAGGAAACCTTGTTGTCCAGAGTTTTTATTAGGGTTTCATTACAAAGGCACGATTGATTAAATCACTAGCCATGGGCTTGGATTCAATGTCCAGCCCTCCTGTTCTCTTGGAAGGTTGGGGGAGGGGGTGGGGCTGAAAGTTTCAACCCTCTCATCACACACTTGGCATTTCTGGCATGGCCAACCCATCCTTCGAAACTATCTAAGGACACACACCTCGTTAGCATAACTCAGGGAGGGTTGGAAGAGGCTCCTTATGAATACAAAATACACCCTATCAGGAAATTCCAAGGGTTTTTTGAAGCTTGGAACTGGGGAAAAGACCAGACCTATTCTTTCTTATATGACAAGCAAGTTGGTATATGTGGCAGTAATGAAACATTAAGTGGATATATGAGGTCAAAGCACTTAGATCTTCAAGTATCTTGGAAGCTAAAGCCAGAGGATAAAGCCTTTAGATTTGGCAAGAAGATACTCATGGATGGGGGAGAAAAGGTAGGCTCAGAAGGAAATGACAGCAGTTATATATATACATGTATAATATTTTATATATATATAAAACAACTGCTGATACCTATCTATCTATCTATCTATCTATCTATCTATCTATCTATCTATCTATCTCAACAGTTATAATCCAAGCCTTTGGAGAGTTTGCAGGTGTAAGAAGAGGCCAGCTCATTACTGGTTTCAGAGACCTCTATTCGGCAGGGGCAGACAGGGTTTTGGGTACAGAGGAAAAGAGACAGGTGGTGGGCAGGGTGGAGGAGTATGAGAGCAAGATCATGGAATTACAGGAATAAAGGGGCAGGTAAAGGGCCTCACTTTGGGAAAAGAGCCTCTTCTAAGACTTGAAGGAAAAGGAAGGCGTTAGTAATTGGGAAAATACAGAATGGTTGACAAATACAGTGCACATAAACCTGGACGAGAGCAAATTTTTTTTTTTTTTTTTTATAAATTTATTTATTTATTTTTGGCTGTGTTGGGTCTTCGTTTCTGTGCGAGGGCTTTCTCTAGTTCCGGTGAGCGGGGGCCACTCCTCATCGCAGTGCACCGGCCTCTCACTGTCGTGGCCTCTCTTGTTGCGGAGCACAGACTCCAGATGCACAGGCTCAGTAGTCGTGGCTCACGGGCCCAGTTGCTCCGCGGCATGTGGGATCTTCCCAGACCTGGGCTCGAACCCGTGTCCCCTGCATTGACAGGCGGATTCTCAACCACTGCGCCACCAGGGAAGCCCGAGAGCAAATGTTTTTAATAACGGAGGTCACACATGGAACAAGACTTCAGCAAGGCGAGGTGAGACTTTACGAAGGACATGGAGGTCTTGATTTCAAGAGGAGTTGAAGAAGCGAGGGAAGAAGTCGTGGGGACCGTCAAGGGAAGAATAGGCTACTCTTTCACATAGTGAACCGATTCTTTAAAAGCAATTGCCTGCCAGGGGTGGGGGAGGCCATGAATGTGCATTAAGTTGTTCAGATGAGATTACAGAGAAAGAAGACTGGAGACTAGCTCCTCAGAACCGCCTCCCTAACGGGTCTGAATGCAGCCAGTCATGGTATAAAGCACACGGTGGGATTTCCGCTCTCCTCTTCTGCCGAACAGAGGGGGCAGAGGGGGCGTCGTGCTTCAGACGGTGTTTGAGAGGACAAATAAACTTTGTGGGCTGACCCACTGACGATGATAATAACTTTTCCTAGAAAAGAGCCTCGTGCCTTAGTCATTAGCCAAATTTCTAATCATACCAGTCATCTGAAAAACATAGATTGTGGCCATCAGGTCGAGCTATTTTGAATAGATTAGATAACTTAATAGTATTATTAGAAAATCAAAGCCCTATCTAGCAGGTCTACAGCGGTGCTTATAAGTCATCTTTCTAAATAAAGCACAATATTTATTATGTACAATGATTTTTGCTATCAATCATGGATAATATGTTATACCAATAATGCTAATATGAAGGAGTACAGTAATACCGTTCATTCAGGCTTGGGTTTGTAAATTTTGTAGTTTATTAACCATAAAAAAAAAAAAAAGCCATTGCCTGATGGTCTCTAGACGTTTCTTCCAGCATTATTATTCCAGGAATCTACACCTTCTGAATAAGTGCATCTCACTGACAATAGAATGTATCCCTGCTCCGCAACTTCCTGGTGACTGCACTGTCTAGAAAGAAAGAAATATATGTGCAAGAATAATAGATATCCAAGCAGTTAGAACCATTGGTTAAAAGAGACAGGAAAAAAAAAAAACAAAAAGAAAGAAGGAAGTGTATCTGAGAAGGTGACTATTACCAGGGACAATTTTGGGTACTTGTTGACAGAGAACCTGATGGGGGAACCAAGTATACCTGGTGGCAGGTATCTTGGTTGGCAATGGAGCTTTGGACAGGGGTGGCAGGCACTCTTGGCTGGCTGACCCAACTCCCATCCACAGCTGTCTTCACCCCCCTTTTTGGAGCCACTTTTAAGTTACAGGTAGCTGCAACTTGAAATGTAAGAGAGTTTGCTGGATGAGGCTTCTAATAAGACACCCTGGGTGGGTATCCTCCCCCTTTCTGTTCCTCCAACCTGACCGTGAACCCGCCACCTGGAGGTGCAATAGCCACTCTCAGTGCCATTTAGACTCAAACGAACGACTAAAGAGGGTGGAGCCAGGAAGAGCTGGGGATGAGCGTGCCCCAGGGGACCCTTGGTCATGTCTGGAGGCATTTTTGGTTGTTGCACTCGGGGGTGGTGCTACTGCATCTGGTGGGTAGAGACCAGGGATGCGGCCCAACATCTTACACTACCCAAGACAGCCCCTACCACGAAGAACTATCCAGCCCTGAATACCAAGTGCCACGGTAGAGATTATCTGCTCCTGGGGAAAGTCCAGTGGAGCTGTTGTGTGAGTCCTAGATTGCCTGCCTTAGGATTTCTTGTTATGGGAAGAAAAAACCCAATCGTTTAAGCTCCTGAGTTGGGCTATCTGTTATTTGTGGCTGAGTGAATCCCAAGTCGCTACAGCAGGGAAGCTCTTTGATTTAAGCCTGTCCCAGGGTAATCTCCAGATGACACTTCCTTTAGATGATTCTTACTGGCACTTTCCACGATTTTATGGGACAACCCGACCCATCTTTGAAACAGAGAGATGACAACCATTCAGTAGCTTCTTCTGCCAGAAGATGCCAACACCAATGGTGCCCTCCACCCACGTCGCCAGTAGGATCGGCTGGGTCCAAGATCACAGGCCTAAACGAGAGATTAGAAGTCATTAGAGGCATGCTTTTTAGAACCAGTGGCCTCAGAATTGGGGGCCCATTCTACTCTTCGTAATAAAACAATGTGTCTTTCTAGCTTAGATGTCTGTAATTCAAATGTACCAATACAGTTCAAAGTGATTTCCTAGAATTACATCATATTTGTCAGAAAAGTTTTGAAAGCTGTTCATTATTATACACATGAAGGCATTCTATAAACATCTCTCCATGCTAGGGCAACTGAAATATAATGTATCATTTAATCAACTCTACTGTCAAGTAGGTCACACCCATGGTAGGCAAGCCAGGGTATCTTGTTGTCTTTTTTTTTTTTCTCCTCTATTCTTTCTCAACGTTTCTTTCTCTTCTCTTTTCTTTTGCTTCTACTGTTTTGGTTCCCTGCTGCTGGTGCTGAGTGGATACACTAAGATTCCTTCCTATTCTTGAAGGATAAAGGTTTTGTGGGATGGAGGTTGGAAAGGGGAGATAAAACCTGATCTAATAAACAGCCTGCAGGATACACTGGCAGCAAATAATAGCATTATTTCTCAGGAACACACTTCCAACTTCCACACCTTTTAGACCTGCTAATGAATCCATGCTTTTCCTTCTGACCTAGAAAGATGAAAGCAACTCAGGGACCTGGTACCTTGGTCCTTCCTTCTTTATTCCTCCTGGATGACATTTCTCCTGCCTCCCTGGGATTTTACCCCTGGAGACTGTGGGTGGTTCTGACGGTCAGCACATTCCCTTCTCAGTTTCATATGAGGAATAATGGATCAAGACCCCATGGGAGGTGAATTCAGGTCACCAAAATAGCATTGGAGGGAATCAGGTTAAGAAATGGAGGGGGCTGAGGTTTGGGGCACCTGGTTCTCTGGATCTGGGTCAGGAGGAAGTTCCTCACAGTCTCATCATCAAAGTTGTAGTTGACCAACCAGAAGACACAGAGATGCTGATATTTTGTGACCAACTCCAGGACCGTCCGGAAACCTTCAGCCGTGTCGAAATCCTGCGCCCCGCTCCCCTGCTCCCAGGCATAGATGGTGAGCAGCTCCAAGGCATATTTGGGGGGCAGAGACCCCTTTTGCTTCAGTTTGCTTCCACACTGAGGGAAGAGTGGAAACATCAGACGATACTGGTTAAAGCAGGAAGGTGAAATGAGCGTAGCAAGAGCCGTAGAGGGTGCACATGAAGGACTGCTGGGGCCGCAGTAGGGCACCCAAGTCTTGAGACGCAGTGCTGGGACTGGTCTGGGAAGGGTAACTTTGCAGCTTAAAGGCAGCCCACACAGGCTTCTTTGTTGTGCTTTGGCTTTATGTGACTTCCTGGAGTTATAACATAGTACCATTTACTAAAGACCCACTGTGTGCTAATTATGGGGCCAGACATTCCACCTACGTCATTCATTCCTGATCCCCCAACATCCCTACACAGGGGGCAGAGGTCGCCATGATGGAGTCATGGGGAAGTGAAGTGACTTGCTCAAGGTCACCCTGTAGCCCTGAGCACCCTGGGGCTGGGTGTAGAGGTGGAAACCACAGGGTTCAGTCTCCTCGGGTTTCAGGAAGCTGGACACAGAAAGGAGACATCTCCTGAAAGAGCTGCTATTGTGCTGGGTGTCTGCTGTCATGAAAATACTCAGAAACTACCCTGTGAGCAAGACTGATGGAAGTGAAGGGAGGCGAACCAGTAAAATGCGGAAAATGCAGCCCCTGGCGCTGCCTGTCGCTTCAACCTGCCTTCCAAGAGGCGGCATCTGTGTCTATTAATTATGGGCACCCAGCAGCAGACAAGCCATGCGGGTGACTTGCAGGCATGAAAATCCCAACTTCTGCTGCCCTTTGGAGGCACGATAACTTGGATTCCTGCAGACTTCTTTGCGTGTCAGAGCAAAAGCAAAATAAACCATGTGTAGCAGCTTTGTTGGTAGGAGATGCTTACATCTGACCCATCTCAATGGGGTTAGTGATGGGAACCCCACAAAGATACTCAGGGTTACGAGTGGGAAGATTCTGTAATGTGGTCCAGCCCCCAGCATGGGAGACTGTGAGCACCTGGTAAGTGCTGGTTTCATGGTCACAGAGTACTGATAAAAATAATACCAGATGGCCAGGACAAGAGCTGTCATACCCATTTGTACCAGTGCTTCACCAGGCGAATTAAATCCTTCAGTTTGGTGGGCCGGGAGCAAACGAAATTGCGCTGTAGCTCCGTGAAACAGGTAGAAAATTCTCCCCCTAGGGCGTCTGAGGATTTATGCAAACAGATGAGGTCAGCATAGATCCTGGGGCTGGGTGTAAAGCCAGACTTCAGTTCACCTAACATGGGGAAGAAATTTACATTATGCTTTAATCTGTATAGAAAGTAACAGATTTCAAAACACTGTTGACAACTATAATTTAATTCTGGGAAATTATTTTGAACTCTATTAGTGTATGTGAATTACTGATGTCTAAGATATCGGGTCATCTCTAGAGTAATGAGATATTAAAAATTACATGGTTTATATGAGTATAGGTGGTATTTATTATTAAAGTGTTATCTATACCTGCACTGTCCAATAGGGTAGCCATCAACCAAGGTGGCTATTTGCATTAGGAAAGGAAAATCAAATGAAAAATTTAGTTCCTTACTCGTACTAGCAACATTTCAAGCTCTCAATAGACACAGAACACAGATATAGGACATTTTCGTTATCCCAGAAAGGCCTTCTGGACAGTGCTGATCTGAAGTTTGCAAACTGTGGCCCCCAGACTAAATCTGGCCACCTGCTTGTTTTTGTAAATAAAGTTTTTTCGGAACACAGTCACGCCCACTTATTAATGTATCGTCTATGGCTGTTTTCAAGCTACAAAGGCAGAGTTGAGCAGTTGTGACAGATACCTTATGGTCCTTAAAGCTGAAAATATTTGCTCTCTTGCCTTTTATTAAAAAAGTTAGCTGACCCCCTACCTATATACTGTCATTTCCTCTCTAAAGACCCTAAGAACCATTCAGAGGGAAGGTACCAGAGTCTTCTTGATTTTGATTTGGAAAATGCCTGAAATAACCTTGGTTTCTTTTAATACACCATTGTGTATCTGTCACTCACAAATTGAATTTCTAAAGGAGTTTTTGCCTAAGATTGAAGGCGAACACCCAGATTTCCTGTCTTTGCCTCAGAATTTCTCCCACAGTCTGTTTTTTCATTTCCTTCCCTAATACTTGAGGCATTTTATCTATAAATGTGTACTGAATTCCTGTGTACCCCATTCTTTGACAGATGTTGTGAATGACACCATGGGACTATAAGATGTTGGTTCTGGCCGTCGTAGGGATAAAATAAACGAGAATGAAAATGTATACAGGTGTAAGGTATTGCTGTCATTATGAATGCCACCTGTTGGGGCACTGGACCAGGTCCGATCAGTAAGTCACGTGACTTCCCCCCCCCCCCTTCCCCCATCACACCAGAATCCCTCTTCCTCTTCCAGAAGCTCAAATCTTAGGAGTCTTACCTAGGGCATTAAATGCAGGCAGCACATCAAAGTCAACACTTTCGTTGAGGACTTTGGATTTCAGAGTGAAGCTCAGCACGCGGGGAGCCTTCCATTTTGAAATCTCAAACTTCACTTCAAAATCCTTCTCCTGCTGACAGGCTTCCAGCTGCTTATGGATTTCCTTGATGATTCTGCATCTCTCGTTTTTTTGGGAGGTGTAGCTTTTCAGCGAGTCCACGAACACAACAAGGTCGGCATCGGAGCCACTCTTCAGAGCCGTGCCTTTGGCGGTTGACCCCCCCTAGGGAAGAAAGGCAAATCGAGATACAGCACTTTCTAGAGCTTGAGCCCTCATCCCCATGGGCTGGCGCCCGTTGGGCTAATTAATGAGGTTGCCAGGGGCAGTGCCAAGTTCGAGTCTCCAGTTAGGGCTGATTCCAAAGCAGAGTGTTTCATTTTCCAAACAAATAGAATCATCTGGTTCCAAAGGTGGCTCATCTCGTGCCATTTGATGTGTGAATTTGCCCACAAACAATGGATGGGCTAGTTATAAATGACCTGCTTCTCAAGTCAACTTCCTAAAGATTTCTGGTAAAGACTACGTAGCTTTACAGACTCACAGACATGGAGTACAAACTAGTGCTTACAGTGAGGAGAGGGAAGTGCAGAGGGGCACTACAGGGGTGGGGACGTAAGAGGTGTAAACTGTTAGCAATAAAATAAGCTACAAGGTTATATTGTACAACATGGGGTATATAGCCAACATTTTATAATAACTATAAATGGAGTATAACCTTTAAAAATTGTGAATCACTATACTGTACCCCTGTAACTTATATAATATTGTACAGCAACTATACTTCAAAAAACATAAATAAATTTTAAAAAGAGACCATAGTGAGAAAAAAAATCCTCAACTAAGAGTGAAAATCTAAAATTTTCCCCCTAGATAAAACAAAATTCGAATGGATCAATATGCAATGAGCAAATTTTAAACACAAGGCACTGTATTAATATCAGTTGAATGTGCTCTGTTAGACATTATATAGATCCCTTTGCATACTTGATCTTATGAAATATAGTCCTCAAGATGTCCATTTACAGTATACTGGACAAACAAACAAAAAAAGAGTATGTAGCTTTATTTGAATTCCTGTGACCTGAAATAAATCAAACTAAAGGCAAGCCTGACATCATCTCTTCCCTCCTGCAATCTGGGGGCCATTGGATGAATATTCATCATTTAGATGCAGGGGTCAGCAAACTTTCTGCAAAGCGTTAGATGATACATATTCTAGGCTTTGTGGGCCACGTGTGTCTCTGCCACATAAGTTTCTACTTCCCCCTCCTCACTTTTCTCCTCCCCATCCTCCTCCTTTTCCTCTTCCTCTTCCTCCTCTCCCTTCTTCTCCTTCTTCTTCAACTATGTAAAAATGTAAAACCACTCTTAGCTCGCTGGCCCTGGCTTGCCAAGCTCTGCACGAGGCAGCTTAGGCAGGCACACAGGTTCATTCTATTTTGTGAAGTTCTCCCTGAAGGCACAGCTCCTTAGCTGACGGGCGTCTTTGAGAGTGAGTCGGGGAAAAGCCAGCTTCGCACGGAGCAGCTGACGGGCGTCTTTGAGAGTGAGTCGGGGAAAAGCCAGCTTCGCACGGAGCTCTCTCAATGCCACAACTTCGGTGGGATTTGCTCTGAGCATCAACCCGCATGTATGTTTTCCTGGTTTTCCCCAGAAAGCTCATTTGATTTCTGCAAAGGCAATGTTTATTTTACCCATGGGTAGTGAATGCCTGGCTACTTGGCCTAGGAGGCGAGGGGAGGGAGTGGAGCTTCCTGTACACAGATGCTCAATTAATCCCTGGTCCATGCCACTTCATTCATGCAGCTGGTCTCCCGGGCCACAGCCCCCTCCCTGCATTCTCCAGCTGGCACCTCCTCCATCACCTCAGCAGACAACTCTTTCTTGCAACCAACTTCAGGAAGATAGAAAGCAACTTCTTATCGGCCAAAGGCTCTCTTCCTATTTTCTTCTTTGATGTGTCATTAACGTTTCTTATTTATTTACTATCATGTTAATGAGAGGCTGGGGAAGGAGAGGACAAAATGAGTGCTTCAACAATGGTTCACTGACCATGAACACAGCCGGTCTTGTTTTCCCTCAAATTAACCTCGTGAGACATTTTACTCACGGCGCATGGGACGTCGGTACTGGTCCCCAGACCCGTCCCAGGGCGGCATGCACACAGATCTGTTTTTTGTATCACGGCAAATGTTTTTGCTCACAGGTCAGCACTCTTCTCCCTCCCTTCTTGTGACCCTGGACACACAGTTATCTGGTTGGTGGCCAACAGACGGAGGCAAGTGTGTCAGCGCGTGACCTTGGAGTCTTGGACAAGAATGGCCCCATCTGCTGAATCTCTAGCTCAGTTGATGGGATGAATTGAAACCAGGAAGACTGTCACTTTTTGTTTTAATACATGTGGAGCTTAGAATCTGCTGTGGTTTGAATGGTGGCACACCCAAAAGAGATGTCTGCTGGCAACATGTGTGAATGCGATGTTTTTTGGAAAAAGGGTCTTTATAGATGTAATTAAGTTAGGGATCTGCGGGCCCTAAATCCAATGACAAGTGTTCTTAGAAGGGAAGAGAAGAAAGACCCAGAGGAGAAGGTGACGGGGAGAGGGAGGCAGAGATTGGAGTGATGCACTACAAGCCAAGCACCGGCAAGCGTTGCCAGCAGCTCTCGGAGGTTAACACAGAATCAGAAGTCTATTGTGAATGGGACTTCCCTGGCAGTCCAGTGATTAGAACTTGGCACTTTCACTGCCGTGGGCCGGGCTCAATCCCTGAAGATAACCAGGTCGGGGAACTAGGATGCCGCAAGCCGCACAATGTGCACCCCCTCAAAAGTCTATTGTGAATGACGTAAGCAGTGCATCAGCACCCTCCACTGAAAACCAGGGTCCTAGCTGCCCATCTCCCCAGCTTCCCTCCCTCATCCTTTGTCCTCACATTTCCAGTGGTCACGAGCATTGCAGAGTTACAGGAACGGCTTAGTCCCCGCCAATAACAAAGAGAAAGGCCATTGCTCACCTTGACAATCTTCTGACACTTTGTAGTTGAATGTCGAAAGCAATTTTCTTTAAGGAACTTACAGATGACATCAACAGCTTTCTTGATCTGATCTAGGAAAATCCTGTTGGGCTGGAGACAGTCCTTGATGAACTTATCTAGAAGATGGCCTGGGGTCACGTAGAGCGGTGCAGGCTGTGGAAGGAGCCCGCTGTGAGATGCCGCCTGCCAGCCGCCTGTCCCCTACCCCTGCTTCCTCCCCTGCCTGCTCTGCCCCCCTGATCTCTCCCTCCTGCTCCCAACTCTCCTGCTGGTACCTTTGTCATCCTGAGTTCTTGCATTGACATATCCCAAGAGCATACCTGAGCGTTTTGGGTGGTACCCAAGATCCCCCAGAAACAGAACCTCTCCTAGTTGCTCCTCTCACCCTCTGGAAGGGATCTGGATCCTTCTCCCAACAGGTCTGTGAAGACCTGGCTCCAAATTACTGTCTAGTTTCCGCTTTCTGTTCCGGGATCGTCCACAAATGGCCAGCACCTCTTGGCTTCTCCGACTGCTCTGTTCCTTCCTTATTTTCCCATTTATTATAGGTATTTTTGACTTCTGATGATCACACTCATTCCTTTTTCAAGGTTCTATCAGCCTCTGTTAAACACCCTGTGCCCAGGTGGATTGGTTTCCCCGCACTGCCGTAACAAATCACGGTTCTAGACGTCTGCAATAAAAGTGTAGGCAGGGCCATGCTCCCTCCAAAGGCTCTAGGGGAAATCCTTCCTTGTGTCTTCCAGCTTCTGGAAGGTCACGGCCTTCCTTGTCTTGTGGCTGCATCATGCTGACCCCTGCCTCTGTTGTCACGTGGCTTTCTCCCTTCTGTGTCTGTGTCCCTGTGTATCTTCCTATAAGGGCACCAGTCACTGGTTTCAGGGTCCACGCTGATCCAGGATGACCTCTTAACGGGTATTACCTGCAAAGACCCTACTTCCAAAGAAGGTCACATTCTGAGGATCCGGGTGGACATGAATTTTGCGGGACACTATTCAACCCTCCACACCAGGGGATGCTGTTCCCTCTAAGTGTGTTGACGAGAGGGCTGTCCTGGAGTCAGAGGGGCCGTGTGTTCAGTCTGAAGGGACAGTTACCTGTTCTCTAATCCAATGGGACCGTGGAGGGTGGGACCTGCTCACTCCCTTGTACCTGTGGTCACTTCTGGAAGGAAACCATATTCTGATGTCTAAATGGGGTCTGACACCTGCATAAAAGTGAAGTTCTCTCCTCTCCAGTAGAAAACATCAGATGGGATGTGCTCCATGGACCACAGGTCATGACACCTCAGCATCTTCTCTTCCCTGTTCTGCGTGCTCTGGTCAGGCCTCAGTCTGCAGAGGCAGTTTACTTCTTGCTAGTGGGAGGGAGAATAGTGATATCACCCCCCCCACACACAAAGTCCACGTCCTGCTCTATGACTATTACCCTATATGGAAAATGGGACTTTGCGGATATGATCAAATTTGTGTTGATAGATGTGCTTCTCCTCTGGGGGATGGGAGGGGAAAAACCAATGCATCTGGCCCTTCATTAGTTCTCCCATTTGCAGCCTCGCTTCTCGCTCTCGCCCCCAATGCCTGCTTCAGTAGAGCTCAGAGGTTGTCCCAGCATCCGCAGGGGTGACTGCCACCCACGTCTCTTGGGCTCTGCTCCATTTCATCTGTCACCACCTTCTCACCTGCTTTCTCTCTTGCAGAAACGAATTGAAATCTCTCATCTGCAGGTGCCCGCCTTTACTCTTTGTTCAATTTTGCACTTTACTATCATTTTAATGGAAGAGGACTTCCCTAATGGTGTGTTATAGACTGAACTGTGTCCCCCTAAAAGATATGTTGAAGTCCCAACCTCTAGGCCCTATGAATGTGACCTTATATGGAAATAGGGTGTTTGCAAACAGGTAATCAAGTTAAGACGAGGTCATTACTGTGGGCCCTAATCTGGTACGACTGGTGTCCTTATAAGAAGAGGAGAGAGACACAGAGACAGACATGCCTGGAGGGAGGACATTGTGAAGACACCACACACACACAGAGAAGGCCGTGTGACAACAGAGGCAGAGATTGGAGTGTTGCTGCCACAGGCCACGGACTCCTAACGACCACCAGAAGCTGGAAGAGGTGAGGAAGGACTTTTCCCTAGAGCCTTCAGAGGGAGCATGGCCCTGCCAACATCTTGATCTTGGATTTCTAGCCCCCAAAACTGTGAAAGAGTAAATTTCTGTTGCTTTAAGCCACCAGTGCATGGTGCTTTGTCATGGCACCTCTGGGAAACCAGCTCACGGTGATCTTGGATAAGGCTGCAGTCTGAGTATCGGGAGGGCCCTGCCTGCAGCAGGACACGAGCTATATTGGAAAGCCCTCTCACCAGAACATTCCAGGACAGTCCAGGTGACTCGTTCAGCCTGAGAGAAAATAACCAGGTTTGAGCTTCTTGTTTTAGCAGCTGCCAGCAGGTGTTATCTTTGCTCACATTACTGGTTGGGTCAGTTGGATCCAAGATCACCGGCCTATGAATTTGATTAAAAAAAATCAGTTGGGAGAAGAAATCAACTTGGGGGAAAGAGGCCTGGACTGGGCATCTGGAAACCTGGATTTTACCTCCTGCAGTTCCTCCCAATTGCTGAAGTGCTCTGAGATGTCTAGCCTCTCTGGTCCTGTGTTCTCTGCTTTACAGACATGTTCCATTCATAACCTAATAAAATGGTCTCATCTTTCTGCTGACCCCTCCTCTCTTTGCCCCTTCCTTCTATGAGGGGAAGTGTTTGCTTTGGGGACAAAATGTGACAATGGTTTAGAATGTGAAAAGCATCGAAGCGTCCCTCTTTCAGACAGACCTCTCTTTGCCTCCCTACCCACTGCTGCTGGCATTCTTTTGGTGCATGCTTGGCCGGGAAAGACAGGGATGCACCCTCATTCTAAGGGGGCACAGCCTGGCATGTAGATAAAGAGGCAAGGAGAGAGGGCCGTGGGAAGTTTGGTACCTCGGGGATCGGAGGTGGCCCAGCAGGATGTTGCGGACGGTCTCATCCTCAAAGTTGTAGTTGACTGTCCAATAGACACACAGCTGCTCCTGCTTGCTGATAAGCTCCAGAACAGTCCTGATACCTTCAGCTATATCAAAGTCTTCTGCTCCACACCCCTGTTCCCAGGCATAGACTGTAAGCAGCTCCAGCGCATACAGGGGCAGCAGGGATGAATCCTTCAGCTTTTCCTGGCACTGTGGAAGGAGAAGAGTGTAGCAGATAATTTGGAACCCAGTTCCGCCCATGCCAGGGGTCTGAAATCAAGAAACTAGAAGTCTATAGGAAGTCACTGTCCCCTGTCAGTGATTGAAATGATATCATGGCTAAAATTCGATGGACTGACAATAGCAAGTGTTGATAAGAATGTGGAGCACCTGAAATTGTCATACACTGCTGACAGGAGTGTGATTTGGTACAACCATTTGGGAAAACTATTTGGGTGTATTTACTAAAGTTATATATATATATATATATATATATATATATATATATATATATATATATTCCACAAATTTATTCATATATGCCATGTGTATATGTATACACATATACATATATATACACAGATAAGGTATATATAATGTATATATGTACAATGTGTGTATATATATGAGGTATGTGTGTGTGTGTGTGTGTGTGTGTGTATATATATACACACACACACATACATATATAAGGTATACCTTATAGCACAGCAGTCTCACTCCTGCATATTTACCCAAGAGGAATGACTGCTTAAATTCACAAAAAGACATGTAGGGGAATATCCACTGTAACCTAATTCATAATGTGTCCCTCAGCAGTAGAATGCATCCATGTACAGTGTATTAATGCAATGGAATAGTACAAAACAATGAAGAACCACTACTCCCTGCAACAACACGGACAAACCTCTCAGGCATAATATCGAGCAAAAGATGGCAAACACGAAGTACATGCAGTATGATTCCATTGACATCAAGTTTAAAAACAAGCAAAACTAATTTGTGGTGACAGATGTTAGTATAGTGGTTTGTTTGGGGGGAGTATGGTCTGGGAGTGGGCGTCCTGCTGGAGGGCAGGAAATGCGCCCTATTTTGATCTGGGTGTTGCCTGAAAGGCTATAAAAACACATTGAGCTGTATTCTTTTTTTTTTTTTCTTTGCCCACACGGCATGTGGGATCTTAGTTCTCCCACCAGGGTTCGAACCAGCACTCTCTGCACTGCAAGGGCAGCATCTTAACCATTGGACCACCAGGAAATCCCTGAGCTGTATTCTTAACATTGTTGTACTTTACCCAACGTGAATTATCTCAGTAAAAGGGAAACGGATGATAGCAATAGACATGCAATTTGAAGTTTACCTTTTGACACCAGTACTTTACCAAGAGGATCAAATCCTTCAGCTTGCTGGGATGGTTGCTAAAAAACTTCTCCTGGAGTTCAGTGAAGCAGATTGAGAACTCACCGGGGCTGGCTTTCACCATATCCAAGGCTCTTTTGAGCTCTCGATAGGTGCAGAGGCTGGGCTTCTCACTTAAGCCTGGTGTGAAACAGAAACAGAACTTTTGGTTTTCATGGAACCTGGTCTCGGTGAGCCCACAAAGGCTGGATGTGGTTTGGTAGCACACATTCACTGCTTCATCTGTAAGAGGACTGGTGCATTTGCATAAAAGGTGAGGGGCGGCTTGTCCTGCTAGATAATAAAATGTAGTTAGGCTAATATTTAGTAAAGAAAGTAATTTAAAAATTTCTCAGTAGTTTACTTTTCTCAGAAAGCGACCATTATTGTTTCCGTCTAGGAAAGGTTATCTGTTTGGAATGTGTAGCTCTGCCGCTATCTGGTGGCAGCTTCTCCGTACTACATGTGAGGAAGAGCTGATTTCTCGTTCTCACATCATTCTTTGCGAGATGGAGTGCAGCCAGCAGAGGGCGCTCTAGCCTAATCTCCAGCCACCGTGCTCTGAACCAGAGGACAGAACACAGGATTTCCTAGGAATTCTGAGTCACACTCTGTCTCTTCACCTTGACTCCAGCCTTCCTTTGAGTCAGGCACATATACTCAACCCTTATCATCCTAAAGGTCTTTCAAGTTAGCTGTTTCTAGCCTTGATCTTACAGTTGGCAAAAGTGGGTTAGTAGTAAGACCAGGATGAGAATTCAAGGCTGCCTACCTTGCAGACTGGTGCATTTTTCTCTGCACTAGGTCACCTTTCTGTGAATGTAAGTCGTCAGGGTGTGTGTGTGTGTGTGTGTGTGTCCACCTTGAAGGCACTGGGCCTGGGGCTTAAAAGACCTGGGCTTTTATTCTAGCTCTGTCAGTAACTGGCTGTGTGGCCCTGGACACATTCATTTCGTTCTGCTTCCTCACTTGTTTAATGAGGGGTTGAATTCCAGCTCTGGTATTTAAGTTTGTGATAATATATGTATCTGTGCTTGAGACTAAGCTGTGTCTGTTCTTAGTCTTACCCATTCAATCAACCATCCATCCATCTATCCAGTCAACCATCCATCCATCCATCCATCCAGCCAGCCAGCCAGCCAGGCATCTATCCATTCAAACAGCTGCCCATGGAAGATCTTTGCCTTGATGTTGACCTGACTAGAGGCACATTCCAAATACCTGCTCCAGCTGAACTTTTCCCAGATGTTTGCCCCATCCTCTACCTCTAACCAGCATTTATTCTAGTCTAAATCCTCCAATGTAGTCCACAGAACAGCAGCAATATCATGGCACTGGTTCGAAATATAGAATCCTGGACCGCAATCTCCTGAATCAGAACCTGCATTTTAACAAGTTTCTCAGGTGATTTGTGTGCATGTCACAGTTTGAGATGCTCTACTCTAGAGTCTAGAACATTTCCTCCAAAGTCAACTAGGAGATAAGGGAGAAATTCTACAGAAGAGAGTAAGCTCAGGGTAGGAGGAAGCTCCTCTTTTGAAAGTCAACGGTCTCTCAGGACTTTCCTGGTGGTCCAGTGGTTAAGACTCTGCACTTCCACTGCAGGGGGTGCAGGTTCCATCCCTGGTAGGGGAACTAACATCCTGCATGCCACACAGTGAGAAAAGAAAGAAAGGAAAGAAAGAAAGGAAGGAAGAAAGAAAGGAAGAAAGGAAGGAAGGAAGAGAGAGAGAAAGAAAGAAAGAAAGGAAGGAGGGAAAGTCTACGGTCCCTCATTTTGGAAAGCACCAGTGGTATTTATTCAGATGCCAGGCTATCTACCACCCCTTTTTTTGGCTTTGCTCTCTTGACAAGCCCCTCCAGACCCAAACCTCCACCCCCCCACACACACACAGGGGGGCTCACCCAGAGCGTTGAAGGCGGGCACCATCTCAAAAGTGATGCTCTGCTGTTTTGTGGACAGCTGGATGGTGAGCTTGCCATTGATGCTTTGGATCTCCATCTTGGCTGCCAGCTTCATTGTGAGCTCACAGTGTTTCAACTGTGCCCAGATTTTGCTGAGGAGGTCATGTTGGCTTTTCTTCTGATCCTGGAATTGTTCAAGGCCACCGATGAAGATGACGAGGGTACCATCGGAGTTGCCCCTCAAGACTGTTCTCCGGCCATAGGAGCCACCCTGCCAGCAACAGAGAAGCGGATGTGAGACTCTGAACCCTTTGGGGTCGCAGGGCACCCCGACGGGCAGAAGTATTTCTCACTTCAAGCAGAAGCCCCAAATGTCAACATAGTCTAAAAGCTGAGTGGCAGATGTTCACTTGTCCACCCAAAGAACTGAATCAGGATGCCCATAGCAGCACTTTTTTTTTAATAAATTTATTTATTGTATTATTTATTTATTATTTTTGGCTGTGTTGGGTCTTTGTTGCTGCGCATGGGCTTTCTCTTGTTGCGGCGAGCGGGGGCTACTCTTCGTTGTGGTGCACCAGCTTCTCATTGCGGTGGCTTCTCTTGTTGCGGAGCACGGGCTCTAGGCGTGTGGGCTCAGTAGTTGTGGCTCACGGGCTCTAGAGCGCAGGCTCAGTAGCTGTGGCACACGGGCTTAGTTGCTCCGCGGCATGTGGGCTCTTCCCGGACCAGGGCTTGAACCCGTGTCCCCTGCATTGGCAGGCGGATTCTCAACCACTGCACCACCAGGGAAGCCCCATAGCAGCACTTTTCCTACGAGCCCCAAACTGGAGGCAACTTGAATGGCCATCAGCAGTAGAATGGACAAATGTGGTGTATTCATACAGGGAACACATGACAACAATGAAATGATAAACAACAGCTGCACACAACAACATAAATTTCGTCAACAGATGGATCAAAAAAACCCACACACTAAAGCCACACAGTACATGATTTCTTTTATACAGGGTGACCAACCTCTGGTTTACCCTGGACTTGCTCAGTTTTAGCACCAAGAGGCCCATGTCCCAGAAAACCCTTCAGTCCCGGGCAAACTGGGATGGTTGGTCACTCTATACAAAGTTTAAAAATAGGCAAAACTAATCTATGCTATGCTGTCAGGCGTCAGGAGAGTGGTTGCCTGGGGTTGGGGGTAGCGACTGGATGGGGGGTTCAGGGGCTCTTGGGTCGGGGCTGGGAATATTTTATTTCTTGATCTGGGCGTAGGTTACACATGTATGTTGTTTGTGGCAATCCATCAGGCTGTACACTTAGATCTGTGCACTTTTTGTATGTATTATTAATATTTTAATTAGAAAAAAGTTAACAATATTGAGAGGTATGATGGTATAGTGGTTAAGGGTGCATGCTCCCAAACAGATTACCTGAGCTTAAAATCCCAGGTCGGATGCCAACTATTAAGTAACTTCTCCACGCTTCAGTTTCCTCATCTGGGCCAAGGCAGGAGATACCAAGTGTCCAGGTATCTTTACTGCTAGGGCTAGTGGGTGTGTGTAAGGGCAGAGGCCAGAAAGCACTGTGACTCCAGAGAAGTGGGATTCCGGTGCCAGAGAGCATGGGGTTTGTGGTGGGCATCCCTAAGCCCCTCCCCACCCTAGGGTCCTGGCCCCTTCCCAGCACCCTTTCTTCCCCAAAGGTCCAGAATCTTCAGCCTCAACCCTGGGATTTGTGCCCATAGCACCAAACATTTCTAACTGATGAGAGCTCCCCGCCCCTTGCTGTTGAGAAGACACAGAGCATCCTTGGGTAGTTTTACTGAAGTCTTGTAGACTCAGTTTACTCCTCCGTAAAATGGGGAGGATAAAAACAATAAAAGTAACCACAGCTAATTTACTGCTCTAACTTTGTACCAAGCCCTGTGCAAGAACATTATGTGCTTAAGCCTCATAAGACTTTGCAATGAGTATTATTTCTCTCCCATTTTACAGATTCAGACACTGAGGCACAGAGAGGTTAAGCAACCTGCCCTGGGTCACACAGTAGTAAGGGGTAGAACCGGCTCCCCAACCTGTACTCCTAAACTCTACACCATATCCCACCATCTCACTCGAGTGTGGGGCTAGACAAGATGATGTCTTGTGTGCCCAGGGCCCGGCACACAGTAGGTGCTCAGCACCAAGTTTCTCTGCCTTCTGGGTCCCAGAAGCCCTGACCCCAGCCTTCTACTCACTTTGGCCACACTGGTCACCATGGGGAACTGCTCAGCTTCCTGCAGGACTGCACAGATGGTGTCCACGGTCTGGTCGATCCGTTTCTGACAGTCTTCAAAGGGCCTCAGGTTGTCCTGGATAAACTCACCCAGTTTCTGGGCAGGCTGTTCGTAGAGATGGGACTCCCAGTTTCCCATTGCTCTGGCTGGCTGCTGAGATGACAGCTAATGGCAGAGCTGGAGGCAGAAGAGAATGAGGAACTCCTGTGCCAGGAGACTGAAACTGAAACTCATGTCTGGGGAAAAGGAAACTCACAGAACCGTCCCAGCCGGCTGCCCTCCCCCAAGCTGTGATGATCAGCCTTTCAGCTGCTCTCAAGGAATACTTGTGGTTAAAAATGCAGCCTCTGGAGCTGGACTATGAGGGCTTGATACATGCGAGATCTGTGTCCTTGAGCACATTGCCAGTCCTTTTTGTGCCTTGATTTCCCCATCTATAAAATGGGGATAACAATGGTACCTGTCTCACAGGCTTAATGCAAGGATTAAAGACTTGCAAAGTCCTTAGAACAGGACCTGGCACACGGGTAGAGCTGTAAAGTGTTTGTTAAGCAAATAACTTCATAGGGGGCCAAAGGTCATCTTTTTTCTGTTTTTTTAATTGAAGTATAGCTGATTTACAATATTGTGTTAGTTTCAGGTATACAGCAAAGTGATTCAGTTATATCTATGTCTGTATATAGTTTTTTTTAGATTATTTCCCCAGAGGTCATCTTTTGAGGCTCTTTCCCCTTCTCCCTGTTCCCAATGGCCTGGGAACTCAGAGTTAATGAGAACAGCGAGGAGAAAGAGACCCAGAGAGGGCACTGACTTGTTCAGGGACACACAGCAAGGCAAGGGCTCAGCCACTCGGGTTTTAGTTCTGCCACTGAGCAAACACAGGTCCCAAGAGGTCTGTGTCTGTGTGCCCAGTTCCTCAGCACACACATGGACACCTGCCAGGTTTCATCGGGCACTTACCCCACCCAGCAAGGAAGGAAAACAGGCCCAGGAGCACACAGGCCAGAGGAGAGACAGACATGCAACTCTTGTGTTCAGGACCATGAAAATGAAACTCCCAGGCAGCTCCCACTGGCTTCCTCTGTAACACAGAAGGTAAACATCTCCAAGGTGGGACAGAAGCAGACCCCCTTCTCTGTTGTGATGATTAATTTTGTGTCAACTTGACTAGGACCATGGTACTCAGATATTTGGTCAAACAGTCTTCTAGATGTTTTTCTGAAGGTATTTTTGAGATGAGATCAACATTTAAATCAGTAAACTTCAAGGAAAGCAGATTACTCTCTATAATGTGGGTGGGCCTCATCCAATCAGCTGAAGGCATGAATAGAAAAAAGCCTGGGGACATCCCTGTTGGCACAGTGGTTAAGAATCTGCCTGCCAATGCAGGGGACACGGGTTTGAGCCCTGGTCCAGGAAGATCCCACATGCTGCAGAGCAACTAAGCCCATGCGCCACAACTACTGAGCCTGCGTGCTGCAACTACTGAGCCTACATGCTGCAACTACTAAGCCCACGTGCCTAGAGCCTGTGCTCCGCAACAAGAGAAGCCACCACAGTGAGAACCCCATGCACCACAACGAAGAGTAGCCCCTGCTCGCCGCAACTAGAGAAAGCCAGCAAGCAGCAACAAGGACCCAATGTAGCCAAAAATATAAATTAAAAGAAAAAAGAAAAAAGCCTGATCTCCCCCAAGGAAGAGGGAATTCCACCAGCAGATGCTTCCCTGGGTTTCCAGCCGGCCAGCCTACCCTGCAGAATTTGGACTTGTTGGCCCCTGCAATGGCACAAGCCGATTCATTAAAACAAATCTTTCTCTAAATCTAGATCTATAAAACCTATTAGTTCTGTTAACCTCAAAAGTAAAACAGCCAGTTATTTTACCAGCAAAATGGCTTTATTCGGGAACAGCAGAGAATTTCAATTTGGGACAAGCAGGCTATAGCAAAAGTCATAGGCAAGTCCAACAAACAAAGAAGAGGAACATTATTTTATAGAGAAAAAGGAGGAAGTTGGGAGGGGTTGTTTTGAACGAGAGTCCATTGGAGAAAAGCAAGAATTCAGGGTGATGACAAGTGATTGGCTTAGCTGCCGGGGTAGCCAGTTTCCTCCAGGAGATGCAATGTACATCATTCCTGTCCAGGCCTGTCATTGACAGTGTTTTCCTGTTGATGCTTCTTCTTGTTGGAGTCTGTTGATTGACTGTCTTTCCTATGACTGAATTCCGGTGGTACTTGAGGTGTGTGAGAGCGCCGCCTTCTGGTCTCCTGACTCCACTTAAAATGAGGTTTCCCTTTATGTGTTCATTTTCTCTGGAGAAACTTGATTATCACACCTGCGCATTAAGGGCCCTTCCCAGCCCTTATCTGACTTCTACTGTAACACCTAGAGGTAGGCTGGGCGGGCAGAGATCATAAGGCTTCTTTTCTAGATAAGAACATAGAGGCTCAGAGAGTTGAAAAAATTTGCCCAAGATCATACAGCTTGTAAGTTGTCTGACTAGGTTCTAACTACCCACTTTCCAAAGTCGGTGCTTTATTTTTATTTTTAAAATATTTTATTTTGAAATCTTTTGAAACACAAAGAACTCTCTCATATCCTTCATCCTGAAATATTTCACCACATTTGCTCCTCATTCTCTATGTATCAGTATCATTATTACTGAGCCATTTGAGTGCATGTTGCAGATAATTGGGCAGAAGCCAAGAGATTTCCTATATACCGCCCCCACCGCCTCCTCCCCCTCCCCCACCCACACAGCCTTGCCCACTATCAACATCCCCCAGCAGAGTGGGAGAGTGGGACACTTGTTACAAGTGATGAACCTTCATGGACAGACACATCAGAATCACCCAGTCCCCTTTACTCTTAAATACTTCCATATGTATCCCCTAAGAATATGGGTATCTTGTTACATAAACACAGAATGACAACCCCATTCAGAATTGTACCTTTGATACAATGCTATCATCTCTTATAGCATATATAATGGATATATTCTTATATTCAATTTTTACCAGTTATTCCAATGTTGTTCTTTATAGCAAACCCCCCCCTCCTCTAAATCTAGGATCATGTTACATTTAGATGTCATGTGTCAGAGACGGATCTCCTGGGAAGCCACTGGGAAAGGGATGGTGACTTTTTATTGGGGGAATCCCTCAGTGTTCTAATGGTCCATCCTTGAAGTAGTTTGATGGGGCAGACTGAGAGCCCCTCGTTTGTGGCCCATTTAGTTTGCCCCCAGGGACACCATATTTTATGACCAGCTCCTTAATTCTCTGTGGGTCAGGCCATCCTTACTGCCCCTCCACCCTACCACTCACGAAGAGAAGTGTGTCCACGTCACGGGTAAGTGTTGTCTCATGGCCGCTATGATTTCGGGGTTCTACCATCCCCAGTGCTGTTAGGAGGCCTGTGACAGCATCTTCTATGGAGGAGGCCACCCGAGCTTCTTAGTGATGCTGAGTCCTCTCACTGGCGTATTCTTTATGGCCTCGGTAACGCTGTATTCTCTGCTTTTCCATGGGAGATAATTTTCTGGACTTATATAGCACATCCACCCAAGCACATCCACTTCCCTGACCTTTGAATCCCATCTTCCACCATCTCCCATGGGAATATCAGCATTTTTGTTCTCACCCGGCAGAAGCTCTCACTTTTTCCATTCTAAGAGTCTGACTAACAGCAACTTTGCACCGTCTCCTGGGGTCCTTGCCAGGGTGTGAAGTCCTGAACTCCAGGAGGGGACTTCCAAGCCAATAAACTCTTCCGCATCTGACCTGACACTGGAGCCCCTTGATCAAGTGCCCTCGGGGTCACTTCCACACACACCCACCTGACTTTTGCTGCTACACGCTGCCCGGGTCTTCTGGCTGTTTGGGATATAGGTCCATCCCTCCCTCAGCAGGCCCAGCACGCCCCCGGCTGGGCTATTTTGGGACTCAAGCCTACTCATAGTCCTAGTGGACAGGAGGGGAAGTGGGTGCCGGTCCTGCGGGGTCTTATGGAAGAGAGACCTCTGCAGAGTCTCCTTGCAAGGGGGGAGGTGCTAGCTTTTAACAGAAGGGGTAGATGGGACATTTCTGAGCCCCAGGTTCAGAGGAGTCTGGGGATTCAAGATTTTCAGGGGCTTCCACTCTTATGTCCACAGTCTATGTGTCAGGGTCCCATTCTTTCCCAAGTAGGGTCGTGACCTTGCTTAGCAGGCCCGATTATTTTGAGAGTACTTAACTCTTTTACACCAACTAGTATGGCAATAATCAAAATGATGAATAATTACAAAGTGTTGGCCAAGATGTGGAGAGACTGAAACCCCCATTTATTGCTGAAGGGGATGTAAATGGTGCAGCTGCTATGGGCTACCTCAAGGTGGTTCCTCAAATGGGGGTGCAGGGAGGGTCTCCACCCTTATCTCCTTTGGCTAAACATTAGATCTGCCGGTTTTTGTTTCCCCGGAAGGAATTGCCCAGAATGGGGCTTTCTCTGCAGGGAATCAAAAATGTATGACTCGAGTGCTCCAATTTTCATTCCAGCATTTCCATCATCCCTTACACAGTTGCTCCTCTGCTTCCAAATCTCATGAATTTGGACTTGAACCAACAGCTCCCAATACCAGTACCCCAGACTTTTCTATAACCTGGGCCGGCTGGCTTTGCAAAAACTATCAGAGCTCAGCTGAGAGAAATATTTATTAAAATTTTTTGTGCAAGAAACATTGCTTTATTGTTTCTTGTGGTCATACAAACAGTACAAACTTATGGCCAAAAATTAATAAAATCTGAAAATTCAAAAAAGTATAAAGATAAGCACATCTCGATTGGGTCCAGCTACATTTCAAGTGCTCAGTAGTGACTACTGTATTACACAGGGCAGTTCTAAAACTTTTCCTGGATAAATAATCAGAGATGTGGACAAAGGATGAACCAAAGATGTTTGTCTCAGGATTACCTGTAATTGAAAATTGGAAGGATCCTAGTCTATCCAACAGTAGAATATTCCACAAAATGTCAGCTCCATGAGGCAGGGATTTTTGTCTGCTTTGCTCATTGCTATGTTCCAGTGCCCAGAACGATGCTTGGCACATAGCAGGTGCTCAATTAATATTTTAAGTTGAATCAACGAATACGCACACATACATACACACACACATATAATATGCAGATATACTTCTTGGCTCTGTGCCTTGTGGTTAATTAACACCCAACAAATGGTATTTGCTACTATTTTTCTCGTTACTGAAAATAAATTGGACCACAACCCTCCCACCAGGTACAGAGAAGAGCGTGAAGACTGGGATTCCTCTCTTTTGTCTGAGTCTCTCCTGCTGTCTCTCAGAGGATATCGTTGTCGGAGAACAGGCTCTGGTGGGGAGGGAGCTGTCGGAAAATGCTATCTGTGAAAGAAGAGAGAGCATAGAATGGCGGGAAGGATGGAGGTCAGGAGACCTGGATTCTGGTCCCAGGTCTGACACCAACTCATGGCCCTCTTGGGATCGAGGCCCCCCACCCCGCCCCTAGAAATGAGGGGGGCTGACCCGGATGGCTCTGGAGACCTTGCCTGTAAGAGATTCTGGCATTCAGAGGATGGCACATGTCCAATCCTCTTCCACTTGGGGAGGGGCCCCTCCCTGGTGTCTGCGTCTCGGAGAGGTTCCACAGCTCTGTCTAAAACCATAGGCCTCGTACGTCAGGTCTTGGGGCTGAAAGGGTGAAGCACATGATCACATTGGAGGGTAAAGCACATGATCACACTGGAGAGCTGGGCCTCCCACCTTGGCACTGGGTCTCAGTGAACATTTATGGTGGACAGGTGGACACTGTGATGTGCCACCTGGATCCCCTTTGAGGAAGGCCACACCCCCTCCTGAGTTGTCCATTCAGTGGCTGATCCATGTTAGGGTATAAAGACCTGCCACCTCAGTCTTCTGCAGGACAACTCTGAAGGCCGTTGAAGCTCCAGGGCTCCCCAGCTGCACCTCTCCCTGTGCTGGTACCTGATTAATTCCCCTCCTTTACACAGGTGTTGGATCCAATGGTCCTCCCCTGAAACATCCTGCACGTAAACTTCATCCCAGAGTCTGTTTCCTAGGAAACCCATCTATGGCATCATCAACCCTCCCCACCCCGGCATGAGAAAGATCTCTACTCTTGGAGTGGAAAGATCAGGTCCTCAGCCTCTACTTAGCTGGGTGACATGCCCACGTCCTCAGCTGCTCTGAGTCGCTCATTTGTCACATGATATTGAGGGGGGAGGGGATACAAGGCAGGATGTTTAGCTCAGTGGAGTAAATACTGGCGTTGGAGTCAACCGAGTTAGAACCCCAGCTCCACCACTCCCTGGCTGAGTGGCCTTGAGCAGGTGACTTCACTCTCCGAGCTTCCTTTCCTCATCTGTAAGATGGGTGTAGAAAACATATCTCATGGGGTGTTGTGAGGATTTAATGAAATAATGAAATTTAAGGGGTTTAGAACAGAACCTTAGCCCAAAGCAGGTATTTATTAAGTGGTGGTTGTTATTGTTTATTTTTCTTCTTAGTGGAATGAGTCAACTGGAGCTGTTAAAAAAGTTACTTCCGGACAAGGAGGCATTAATTAAAGAATGAACTCTGGATGAGGGATGTGAGAAGTCCAGGAACTCTCTGTATGGGGCCAAAATGCCTTGTAAAATAGAGAGCACAGCCTGACACTATATGAATGTGAGTGACCTCTAGCAAGAGGCAATTTCTCAGGAAAGAATGGTCTCTATCTACCTGCCCCATGCTGTGTGGAGGGGGTGGGGGAAGGACGGCAGGGAAGAAGCAGAAGGTCTCACCGACACATCCCAGGAGCCTACTGGAGACCCGTCCAGTTTCTCAAAGCATGGGTAACTCAGCCAGGCTCTAGCCTCTTGTGCCAGCCGCTGCCAGCTATATGGGTCTCCACCACCAACGTTTCCTGTAGGGTCAGCCGGGTCCAGAATCACAGGCCTGAAGAGCAATATTTAGAGAGAGAATAGGTGAGAAGCTGGGCTATGTCTGGGGGGGTCTAGATGCTCCTGGAAGAGAAAAGTACCAGCCTGGCACAGGCTGGGACTCAGGGCAGCAGGAGGGGACCAGCAGGGCACTGTTCCCTGGGGTGTGTCCTGGGTGCCCTGCCCTATGGAGAACAGTGAGGAGAAGGAGGAGCCTTGCATTTGGGCTTTGATAGACTTCGGTTTGAATCTTACCTCTGCCCTTTATTAGGGGTGTGACCTTGGGCAGGTCTTTTGACCTCTCTAATCCTCAGTATCCTCATCTGTGAAATGGGGAGAATTGAACACCCCTACCTCCAAGGATGTTGTATGAGGATCTAGACAAGCATGTGAAATGCTCAGCACAGTAATTGGGACATAATAAGGGGTCAATACATGGCAGTTACAATAATCATAATTTTTACTATGCTATTAGAGTGTGTTACTCTTATAGCAAGCTCTTAGTTCCTGGGAGCAATTATTATTGTTGCTGCAGCTGTTGTTATTTTAGTTGAAATTTCAGCTGTTTCACTCATTTTTTGTTAAGGTTTGGACAAGCTCTTTACCTTTCAGAATCTTGGTTTAGTCATCTGTAAAGCAGGTAGCATAGTGCCTGCCTCACAGGGTTGTTTGCACATTGTTTTTAAAATTAGATGGAAGGGCTTCCCTGGTGGCGCAGTGGTTAAGAATCCACCTGCCAATTCAGGGGACATGGGTTCGATCCCTGGTCCGGGAAGATCCCACATGCTGCAGAGCAACTAAGCCCGTGCGCCACAACTACTGAGCCTGTGCTCTAGAGCCTGTTATCTGCAGCAAGAGGAGCCACCTTGAGAAGGAGCAATGAGAAGCCTGTGCACTTCAACAAAGAGTAGCCCTTGCTCGATGCAGCTAGAGAAAGCCTGCACACAGCAACAAAGACCCAAAGCAGCCAAAAATAAATATATAAATAAATATATTTTTTTAAATGCTTAAAAAAAATTAGATGGTAGTAGTAAAGTGCCCAGCAGAATGATTAGCACCAGAAGATGATCGATAAATGTGGAACTCTCCCACTTCTTACATTTCCAAGGTGTCACAGCTGTAATCATGGGTTCATTTATGTGGGGAGCTAAGCCATGTGGGGATAGAGTACCTGGATTTTACAAGTTGCCTTGACAGGTATTGTTCAATAACAGGGTTTTCAAAGTTGTAGTAATTTTTCCAGTAGATGCAAAGCTTCTGATGCTTCAGGACTAATTCCAAGACAGTCTGAAATCCCTGAGCTGTGTTGAATCTTGTTTCCATGCTTCCTTGCTCCCAAGCATAGACTGTCAGGAGCTCCAGGGCATACTGTGGGGGCAGTGGCTTCCCAAGCTCCTCCTTACACTGAATAGAGGAAAAACAATCAGAAAAGTGGGTTTCTCTAGCTTTCGTGTAAAGCACATTTCTCATGGACCAAATTCAGCCTGCCACTTGTTTTCGTGTATAAAGTTTTCTGAGAGCAAATCCGCACCTATTCATTTATGTGTAGTTTATGGTGGCATTCATGCTACAAAGGCATTGTTGAGTATTTGTGACAGAGACCGTGTGACTTATAAAGTCTAAAATATTTGCTAACGTGCCCTTTACGGAAAGTTTACTGACCGCTGGTTAAAGGCTTGAGCTCTGGATTCTGACTGATGTGGGTTTGAATCCTGGTTCCACCATTATCTGATTTGAGCAGACGATGTAGACTCTTGGAGCCTTATTTTTTCTCATTTGCCAAGTGAATGGTAATAATTGCACCTTCCTCAGAAGGATACTAGGAAAATTAACTGAGAGGAAGGACTTGTAGTGTTCCTAAGAGCCTAAAGAAGCAAAGAATTTTTTTTGTTTTTTTCTGGAGGAAGATATTTAATCCAAAGTCTCCAACTCTTTCACAGATAATTTTCATGTACAATGACCATCACATAAGTATCCAGGCACACAAAGAAACAAGACACCCAGAGTGATGACTAACAAAAACAAAAAATAAAATAGTAATAAGTCCACAAAACTTTCCGCTCTATTCCACCCCTCCCTCCTCCTCATGTCCTCACTCTCTTCCTTCTCTCCCTCCTCCTCCTCCGCTCTCTGTCTAGATGGGACATGCCATACCATTTGGTACCAGTGCTTCACAAGGCGGATGAGGCTCTTCAGCTTGGTTGGACGCTCCTTCAGGAAGGCTCGCTGCAGCTCCGTGAAGCAGGGGGAGAACTCGCCCTCTCTCCCCAGGGACTCACACTCTTGGATAAGCTGGACGTAGACTTTAGGGTCAGGTCTGTAGCCTCTGGTCAACTGACCTGTTGGGAATTAATCCATAATGTGAAGATGTCAGCTTTTCTCTGAGTTTCTTTCAGTCCCTCTGAGGAGACAAGCTCACTGACCATGGGGGGCAGTGGAAAGGTCGGCAGGCCCAGAGCCAGGAGGCCTGAGGGCCATCCCCAGTCCTCGCTGCTCCCAGCTCCACTGCCGCCACCCCGTCCAAGCCAGCATCATCTCTCACCTGGACACAGCAGAGATGGCAGCAGCCTCCTTCCCAGATCCTCCACAGCCCATTCTCTACCCAGCGCCCACAGAGGCCTTTTAGAACCTGATCCTTCCACTTCTTGCTTCCCAGGACATCTGAATAAAATCCAAAGTCCTCGCAGTGGCCCAGGAGGTTCGGTGTGACCTGTCTCCTGCCACCTCTGCCATCTCACCTCTTGCCTTGATCCCTTTGCTACTTACTCCCCTGGTTATTTCACTTCTTCAAATATGCCAAGCTCATTCCTGTCTCAGGGCCTTTGCACTTGCTGTTTCCTCTTCCTGGAGGCCCCAGATCTTCCCAGGTTTGGCTTCCTCTCATCCCTCGGGCCTCGGGTCAGAGGTCACCTTCCTTGTTGCCCTGTCTAAAAACGCCCTCTAAGCCCCATCATTCTCTTTTGAATCACCATATTTAGTTTTTGTCACAACAAGTTATCCTTTCATTTATGGTATTTAAATTATTATTGTCGGGCTCGGAGAGAGGTTCCCTGTCTGTCTCATTTATGGCCATAGAACAGTGCCTTGCACATGGAAGGTACTCAGTGGAAACTGAGCCTCAGAGATGTACTGCTTCCTGTCCCAGTGTTCCTGCACATTGTCTACCGATTCCAACCCTCAGACAAATTTGATGATATTTCCTTATGCTTTGGATAAAAGATGAAATTAACATACTGTGTTTACACCAGATATACGCTGCCTCGTTTTTAGAAAGAGAAGATTCACACACTTTGCCAAGAGTAAAACTAGTAAGCTTGGCAGGTGTTCTATAAAAATATACTGCTCCCAAATTGTACCAATTTGTTGTTAATGTCACTGCAGTGGCTGAGTATGACCCTAAACATTCTTGCCCCAGAAGAGATGCTAGGATCTCCTCCCCACTTGAAGGGATGCCCTGTTTAATAAGACTCTCAAAGTGAGAGAGATTTCTGCTCAGAAACATGCAAAGAGAGCAGAAGAAGCCCTGACATAGGACAAAGGCTGAAACACCTCGTGGCTGACAGTGCTCACCCAGGGCATCAAAAGCGGGCAGGACATCGAACTCCACCCACTCGTGGAGCTGAGGGGATCTAAGCACGAAGCTGAGAGCACGGGGATTCTTCCATTGCTGTTTCTGGACTTCAAACTTCACTTCAAATGTTTCCTCCCTTTGACAGGCTTCCAGCTGTCTCCTAATTTCCTCGATGAATTCTCCTCGGCGCTCAAGTTGTTCCTGAAAACTTTTAAGATTGGTGAGGAAGACGACGAGGTCAGCATCTGATCGGCCCCTGAGGGTCGTGCCTTTGCCTGAGGAGCCACCCTAAAAAAGGTGATGAGAATGAGAACTGACATTTATCATTGAGAAGAGCCTCCCTAAATAAAATGCTGAGAACAATCACTAACATTTTGAGTACTAGCCACTGTTCTGAAGGCATTACCAGTCTTAACTCCTAGAATGCTCACAAGAACTCTGTGATTTAGCTACTATTATTATCTGTTCCCATTTTCCAGATGGGGAAACAGATGCTGAGAGAGATTATGTATCAGCCCAATCACACAGCTGGTAGGTGGCAGAGATGCAATTCAGTCTGTGTTCTTTACTCCCTGTTCTTTACAACCTTATATGATTAATACTGTAAACTGGCCCATGGCTTATTTTACTTGACCTGCAAGCCCTGCAAAGTACTGGGAATTATGGATGATGAAATTGAGGCACAGAGAGGTTAAGTGACTTGCCCAAGATTTCACAGCAGCAGGTGCTATCTGCTTTCAAAACTTGTACTCTTAACCAGCTCATGAGTCTGCAGGAATGGTGAGTTCCCAGCCTGGTCAATGATTAGCGGATTGTTGATACTGCTGGGCTTCAGTTTGTCTATCTCTGTGGCGGACGTGACATAGGTGGTTTATAAACTTCACCTGGGCATTTGTTAAAAGCTTATAGATGGAGGCCCCCACCCCAAAAGCTATTTTCACAAGCTGTGGTTATAGTTTTGGCATGGATAAATCAGAAACCACCAGCCCCAGAGACCTCAACCTTTTTGCTCTCTGTCTGTCTCTGTGGAAACGCTTGCTCTTCCGGCCTCCTTCTCCCCAGCCAGGCAGTTCTGGACTCACCTTCACAACTTTGGACACCCGAACAGGGTGGGAGGCCCATCGGAAACACCTCTCCTTCAGGAAACTGCAGATGATGTGGATGGCTTCATTGACCTGTGTGCGGAAATCCTCGTCTGGCAGGAGGTGGTCTTCGATGAACTTGTCTAGAAACCTGGCCGGGGTATCACTGAGCTCCATCATGACGCTGGGACGGGAGAGCCAGAAGGGGCAGAGCTGGCGGGGAAAACCTTTTAGCTTCTATCTCTTCTGCTGCCTGGGTCCAGGAGGCTGTTAGTTTCATTTCACTGGAAGGGAGGAGCTGTGCCCTGAGTCTGGGCTGCTGTTGGTTTCGTTTCCTTGGAAGGGAGGGGCTTTGCCCTGAGTCTTTGTCTCTCAGCAAATCCAACATTCCTTTGATTCTGAACCCTGTTCGTTCTCCCAGCTCTTTCCACCAGTATCCCAGAATTACTCCCTGCCTTTAACAGGCAACCTAGAACATCTGGTCTTTCTTCAGACTGTACTCTGAAAAGGTACTTTTTAACCCAGGTTAGTACTTCACCCAAGAGTAATCATGAGTAAAAACACACTTTTGGTTTCCTTTTCCTCTTTTTTCGTTGCTGACAAAATTGTTTTATAGTCTCCTGTGATCTTTGCAGCAGTACATGTATATTGCAAACAGAAATGGTCAGAAAAATCCAGAAGCATAAAGTCCATCCCTGATCCTAAACCTCAAAGACTACAACTATAATTACTTTGGTGCAGATCTTTTCAGATGTTTTTCTAGGTTAACACACACATACACACAAACATAATTTGTCTCTCTCTCTCTTTTTTAATGGCATGACTATAATGATTTTACTTTTTGATTAATAGACTTTATTTCTTAAGGCATTTTTAAGTCGATAGAAAAATTGCGAGCTGTCTCTAGCTGTGCATCTTTGAACACGTGTGTAACTGGGCATGCCTCAATGTCCCAATCTGTAGAGAGGGCAAACTTTTCTTTCTCACTCACAGAACTGCTTCTGAGGATAATCTGAAAGAAGAGACACAAAAGGGGATTTGAAAGGTATCAAATGCTGAGCATAAATAAAGGGCAGGGACTTACCTGGCGGTCCAGTGGTTAAGACTTTGCCTTCCAGTGTAGGGGATGTGGGTTCGATCCCTGGTCGCGGAGCTAAGATCCCTCATGCCTCGGGGCCAAAAAACCAAAACATAAAAACAGAAGCAGTATTGTAACAAATTCAATAAAGACTTTAAAAATGGTCCACATCAAAAAAAAAATCTTAAAAAAAAAATAAAATAAAGGGCAATTCTGACTTTAAAAATCTTCATTGGGTCTTAAATGGTTTCCCGTTCCCATTTTCACAATGGTCACCAGGGCAGCTGTTTCACTGGTGGTTGCTGTTAACTCTACTTCTGGAGGGTTGGGTAGATGGGGTGGTGGGGAGAATTATTTAAGAAAAGCAATTTGCATGTGGCTGGGATTTATGGGAGTGCAGGACAGGAGCCCAGGAGCTAATGTTCTCTATTGCATCGTATGAGAAAATTACACCAAATTATGAAAAATCAGACTTATCCCTGACATGCGTATTCTTTTGTTAAGAATTCTTCATTCGAAGAGAATCTGGAGCAAAGTCCACACTGGCCTGAGTTTTTAGCCATGACCTTAAGGGAAGCATTGCATTCTATTATCAGGGGCGGTGTGGGAGCAGGGGATGGGAGGGAGTGTCTCCCAGACTAGAGAGATCATTAATAAACACTCTTTGCCATGAGTAAGATAGCGATGGTAATTATTTATAACCATAATGGCAGGTATTAACTGAGCACTTCCTATGTAGCAGACTCCACAAAAGTGCTCCTCTCAGATCCCCAACTGCAGAGGACAGATCTATGCTGGCCCATTGTTAGAAAAGTAAAGTTCACACACTTTGCCATAAATCAAACAAGTAAGCCTGGTAGGGGTTCCATAAGAAATGTCTTGGCCCCAAATTGTGCCAGTTTGCTGTTTACTGTTGCTTGCGTGGTTTAATCAGGACTGCCCCAGGAGAGGTACTACCGGGTGGGCCAAAAGTTTCATTCGGTTTTTTCCGTACGATGGCTCTAGCAGCACTTAGTTGGCTTTAACTTCATTCCAAATTTTGTTAGATTGTATGTGACAGCTGTCATATCAGCGTGTATTTAAAAAAAGACATCAAAATTGGTGAATTTTTGTGTAGCCATTTTAATATTGAAGATGGAAGAAAAAAGCAACATTTTCGGCATATTATGCTTTATTATTTCAAGAAAGGTAAAAACGCAACTGAAACACAAGAAAAGATTGGTACAGTGTATGGAGAAGGTGCTGTGACTGATCGAACGTGTCAAAAGTGGTTTGCGAAGTTTTGTGCTGGAGATTTCTCGCTGGAAGATGTTCCACGGTCGGGTAGACCAGTTGAAGTTGATAGCGATCAAATCGAAACAATAATTGAGAACAATCAATGTTATACCATGTGGGAGATAGCTGACACACTCAAAATATCCAAATCAAGTGCTGAAAATCATTTGCACCAGCTTGGTTATGTGAATCACTTTGATGTTTGGATTCCACATAAGTTATGTGAAAAAAACCTTCTTGACCATATTTCCGCATGTGATTCTCTACTGAAACGTACTGAAAACGTTCCGTTTTTAAAACAAATTGTGACGGGCGATGAAAAGTGGATACTGTATAATGTGGAATGGAAGAGATCATGGGGCAAGTGAAATGAACCACCACCAACCACACCAAAGGCCAGTCTTCATCCAAGGAAGGTGATGTTGAGTAAATGGTGGGATTGGGAGTCCTCTATTATGAGCTCCTTCTCGAAAACCAAACAATTAATTCCAACAAGTACTGCTCCCAATTAGACCAACTGAAAGTGGCGCTCGATGAAAAGCGTCCAGAATTAGTCAACAGAAAACGCATAATCTTCCATGAGGGTAACACAAGACCGCATGTTTCTTTGATAACCAGGCAAAAACTGTTACAGCTTGGCTGGGAAGCTCTGATCCAACCGCCGTATTCACCAAATATTGCACCTTCGGATTTCCATTTACTTTGGTCTTTACAAAATTCTCTTAATGGAAAAAATTTCAATTCCCTGGAAGACTGTAAAAGGCACCTGGAACAGTTCTTTGCTCAAAAAGATAAAAAGTTTTGGAAAGATGGAATTATGAAGTTGCCTGAAAAATGGCAGAAGGTAGTGGAACAAAAGGGTGATTACGTTGTTCAATAAAGTTCTTGGTAAAAATGAAAAATGGGTCTTTTATTTTTACTTGAAAACCGAAGGTACTTTTTGGTCCACCCAATGTGATCTCCTCCCCATTTTTTAGGGACACCTTATTTTGGTAAGACTCTCAAACTGTGGGGGGCGTCTGCTCGGAAATATGAACAGAGAGAGAAAGAAGCCCTGATACAGGACAAAGACTGAAACCCCATGTGGCTGGGAGGGTGGAAGGCAGGCAGTACATCAAACTGCACCCTACACAAACTGTAAAGCAACTATACTCCGATAAAAGTTAATAATAATGAAAAAAATAACTGCACCCCCTGGTGGGGCTGGGGCACCTGGCCACGATGCTGAGTGCCCAGGGCGGCTCAGAGAACTCCACCCTCATCTCTGTTGCTTCAACCTTAGTTCTTCCCAGTTTCATTTCCTCAGCAGGAAGTTGCCCAGAATGGGGACTCAGCTCTGGGCAGTCAGGAATTTATGACTCGGGTGCTTCAAATTTCATGAGAGCATTTCCGTCATCCCTTACACACTTGCTCCTCTGTTTCTGAACCTCATGAACTTGTACCTGAACCAGCAGCTCCAAACTGCAGCACCCTTGAGCTTTCTGTCACCTGGGTCTGCCAGCTTTGCCCAAACTATCAGAGCTCAGCTGACAAATGCTTATCACAAAAGGTTTTGAAAGAAAAGGCTTTATTGTTTCTTGTGGTCATTCAAGCAGTACAAATTTACAGCAAAACAAAAATCGCAAAATTCAGAAAAGTACAAAGCTCACTCACCATGCTTTAATCGAATATACCCACTGAAAACATTTAGGTCTTCATGAAACCAACCATTACAAAATGAAATTAAAGAAAACCTACTAAGTACAATAACATAAAAACAAGTATCTAGGAATGATATGACAAAACACACTTAAGACCAATGCAGGGAAAAACTATAAAACATAGTTACAGAGTAATTCAAGAAGAGGAAAATTAATGGAAAGAAGCTCCAAGTTTGTGGATTGGGATTCTCAATAGATGTCATCTTCCCTGAACTAATTTATGGAATTCTAATCAAATGCCTCCCCGTATTTTGGGTGAAATTTCACAAATGGAGTATAATATTAACATAGAAATAGAGCCAAGAGAAGACATTGGTTTGGATAAGAACGGAGTTTTCTACAAGATATTAAGAATTAACACCAGCCTAGAGTAATTAGTCAAGGTAGTATTAACTCAAGGATGCCAAAGTTGACCAATGGAACTACACAGACTCACACACAGACGGGCTCTGGACATATGTTAGAGGTGGCTTTTACAGAACAGTGGGGAAAGGATGGTCCCTTCAACAAATGCTGCTGGAATGTTTGGTGACTTGAGCAAGTGCCCAAATCTCAGTGTATTATTATGACAACAAGAATAAGAACCATCTCACAGGGATGCTGGAGGACTCAAAGGAGGAACAGTAATATGGAGAAGCCAAAGACTGTTTTGCAGCCACACACGTGACCAGTGACTCAGGTGGTAAGAACATGCTTGATCTTTTGTGCATCCTTAAGGGAGTTTTTATTGAATGGACTTCTGTAAATGCAATGTTGTTTTTGGTACCAAGACGGGGTGACAATGTGAGTTGGTAAGCCTATTGTCTAATCCAGTGATTCATTCTGGGGCAGAACACATGTGTAATTTTACATTTTCTAGTAACCACAGTAAAAGAGTACAAAGACAGAGATGAAATTCAATTTGATTTAATGCAGTATTTCTAGAAGTTGTTCTTTCAACGTGCCATTAATATCAGGTCACATGAGGGAATCAGGAGGTCACACCGGCACCTTCCAGGTGCTGACTGGAGACCCATCCCAATTCTTACAGCATGAGTACCCCAGCCAGACTCTAACCTCTTGTGCCAGTAGCTGCCAGCTATATGGGTCTTTACCAGCCACATTTCCAGTAGGGTCAGCTGGGTCCAGAATCACAGGTCTGAAAAGCAACAGTTAGAGAGGGGCAGGTGAGTATGTGGGCTGTGTTGAGGGGGCCTAGAGCTCCTGGCAGAGCAAATACCAACTTGGGCAGACTGGGACTCAGGGCAGCAGGAGGGGCCCAGGAGGGCACTGCTCCCTGGGGTGTGACCTGAGTGCCCTCCCCCACGGTGGGCATTGAACACAAGGAGAAGGAGGCTTGCATTTGGGCCTTGATAGACCTGGGTTTGAATCTTACCTCTGCTCTTTATTAGTGGTGTGTCCTTGGGCAGGTCACCTGAATCTCTAATCCTCAGTATCCTCATCAGTGAAATGGGGAGATTTGAATAACCCTACCTCAAAGGATGTTGTATGAGGATCTAGACAAGCATGTGAAGTGCTCAGAACAGTAACTGGAACATAATAAGGGGTCCATACATGTCAGTTTTAATAACCAAAATTTTACTATTCTGTTCGAGTGTGTTAGTCTTACAGCAAGCTCTTACTTCCTGGGAGCAGTCATTATTGTTGCTGTAGCTATTGTTATTTGAGTCAAATTTCAGCTATTTCACTCATTTTCTGTTAAGGTTTGGACAAGCTCTTATTTCTCCAAACCTCAGTCATCTGTAGAATGGTTAGCATAGTGCCTGCCTCACTGGATTGGAGGTTATTATTTAAATTTATTATCTAAATCAGATGGTAGGAGTAAAGTGCCCAGCAAAATGATTGACAATAGATGATGATCAATAAATACGGATCCCTCCCACTTCCTACATTTCCAAGGTGCCACAGCTGTAATCATGGGTTCATTTATGTGGGGAGCTAAGCCATGTGGGGATAGAGTACCTGGGTTTTGCAAGTTGCCTTCTCAGGTATTGTCCAATAATAGGGTTTTTAAAGTCATAATACTTTTCCCAGTAGATGCAGAGATGCTGGTGCTTCAGGACTAATTCCAAAACAGTCCGAAATCCCTGAGCTGTGCTGAATTCTGTTTCCATGCTTCCTTGCTCCCAAGCATAGACTGTCAGGAGCTCCAGGGCATATTGTGGGGGCAGTTTTTTCCCACGTCTCATCCTACACTGAGAAGAGGAAAAAAAATTAGGAAAATGAGTTTGTTCAGCTTTTATGTGAAGAAGAGTTAATGCCTATTCTTCTCAAACTATTCCAGAAAATTGTGGATTAAGAGATGGTTCCAAACTCATTCTACACCAAAACCAGACAAAGATATTACAAAAAAAGAAAATTATAGGCCTGATGATCATAGATGCAAAAATTCTCCACAAAATATTAGCAAAGCAAATTCAACAATATATTAAAAGATCATACACCATGATCAAGTTGGATATATTCCACCGATTCAAGGATGCTTCTGTATCCACAAATCAATCAACGTGATACATTTGCATTAACAAAACGAAGGATAAAAAGCATATGACCATTTCCACAGATACAGAAAAAACATTTGAGAAAATTCAACAGCCATCTGTGATACAAACTCTTAACAAGGTGGGTATGGAGAGAACATAACTCAATATAGGCCCTATACGACCAACCCACAGCTAAACCATACTCAATGGTGAAGGCTGAAAGCTTTTCCTTTAAGATCAGGAACAAGACATATATGCCCACTCTCCCCACATATATTCAACATAGTATTGGAAGTCCGTCCATGGCAATCAGGCATGAAAAAGAAACAAAATGCAGGGACTTCCCTGGTGGCGCAGTGGTTAAGAATCCGCCTGCCAATGCAGGTGACACGGGTTCGAGCCCTGCTCCGGGAAGATCCCACATGCCGCGGAGCGACTAAGCCCGCCCCATGCACCACAGCTACTGAGCCTGCGTGCTGCAACTACTGAAGCCCACAGGCCGACAGCCCGTGCTCCGCAATGAGAGAAGCCACTGCAATACGAAGCCCGTGAACTGCAAGGAAGAGTAGCCCCCGCTCGCTGCAACTAGGGAAAGCCCACGCGCAGCAACAAAGACCCAACAGATCCAAAAATAAATACATAAAATAAACTTTAAAAAAACATTAAAAAAGGAAACAAAATGCATCCAAATTAAAACAGAAGTTACACTATTGCTATTTGCAGGTGACGTGATACTATACATAGAAAACCCTAAAGACGCCACCAAAAAACTTTTAGAACTAAAAACTGAATACAGGAATATTGCAGGACACAAAAATAATATACAGAAATCTGTTGCATTTCTATACATGAATAACAAACTATCAGAAAGAGAAATTTTAAAACAATCTCATTTACAATTGCATCAAAAAGAAGAAAAAAACTAGGAATAACTTTAACCATAAATGTGAAAGACCTGTACCCTGAAGTATATAAGACTTTGATGAGAGAAACTGAAGATGACAAAAATAAAAGGAAAGATATACCATGCTCATGGATTCAAGGAATTAATATTGTTACAATGTGCATACTACCCAAAGCAATCTACATGCGCATCACTGTGGTATGTGATTTACTACTGCTGTGCCATGTTACTCATTGCAAGTGAGAAAATGGGAGGGACAAGATGTTAATTCATTTGCCCAAATTCAGACAGCTAGGAAGTGAACAGAAGAGTGTGTTGGGGGGTGGGGGTGTTAGCACTCATTAATTTATTGAGTAATTACTTACTGAGAACCTATTATGTGCCAGGCACTATTCTAGGTTCTGGGGATACAGCAGTGAAGAAAATATACAAATCCCTTCTTTTATGTACATTTTTAGTGGGGAGACAGGCAATAAACAAATAAGCTCATGCAAAGGCCCTGAGGCTGGAGTAGAGTTTCCCTCTTGGAGGACTAATGAAGAGGAGAGCATGGCCTGGGGGAGTGGTGAGGGGGCAGAGATGGGGGTTCAGAGAGGTCGAGGGCAGATCCTGTGAGCCTCCCAAGTGACTTGGACCAGGGTGGGAGTGACTGAGGTGGTGATGGCTGATGATAATGGGTATATTTTAGATACAGGACCAAGCCATTTACAGACTGGTTGGATATGTATTTGTGTGTGTGTGTGTGTGTGTGTGTGTGTGTGTGTGTGCAAAAGATAAGAAAGAGCCACGGTTTTGTCCAGAGTAACTGGAAGGGTGGAGTTGTTATTTCCTGATAAGGGAAGACCAGGAAGAATGAGATACCTGAGTCCACTGGCACCTGTCCCGGGCCCTACCCTTCTTCTCCCTTTCCTTTCCCCCCTCCCCACAACCTCTACTCTTCCACCTTCTTCCTCTCATCCTCTCCCTCCTTGTTCCCTGCCTTCTCCCCTCCTTCATGCTCTTTCCCTCCTCTCCATTCATCTCTGTCCATCTCCCTCCTTCCTCCCCCATCCTTTCTGATTCCTCTCCTCCTCCTCCTCCCGCTCCTCTTTCTTCTCTTCCCCACTCCTCTCCCCTCCCCTCCCTTTCCTTCTTCCCCCTCCCGCTGCCTCATCCTTGCTTCCTCCCCACACCTCTCCCTCCTCCTTCCCTCCCTCTATTCCACCCCTCCCTCCACCTCTTGTTCTCACTCTCTTCCTTCTCTCCCTCCTCCTCCTCCTCCTCCTCCTCCTCCTCCGCTCTCTGTCTAGATGGGACATGCCATACCATTTGGTACCAGTGCTTCACAAGGCGGATGAGGCTCTTCAGCTTGGTTGGACGCTCCTTCAGGAAGGCTCGCTGCAGCTCCGTGAAGCAGGGGGAGAACTCGCCCTCTCTCCCCAGGGACTCGCACTCTCGGATAAGCTGGACGTAGACTTTAGGGTCAGGTCTGTAGCCTCTGGTCAACTGACCTGTTGGGAATTAATCCATAATGTGAAGATGTCAGCTCTTCTCTGAGTTTCTTTCAGTCCCTCTGAGGAGACACGCTCACTGACCATGGGGGGCAGTGGAAAGGTCGGCAGGCCCAGAGCCAGGAGGCCTGAGGGCCATCCCCAGTCCTCGCTGCTCCCAGCTCCACTGCCGCCACCCCGTCCAAGCCAGCATCATCTCTCACCTGGACACAGCAGAGATGGCAGCAGCCTCCTTCCCGGACCCTCCACAGCCCATTCTCTACCCAGCGCCCACAGAGGCCTTTTAGAACCTGATCCTTCCACTTCTTGCTTCCCAGGACATCTGAATAAAATCCAAAGTCCTCGCAGTGGCCCAGGAGGTTCGGTGTGACCGGTCTCCTGCCACCTCTGCCATCTCACCTCTTGCCTTGATCCCTTTGCTACTTACTCCCCTGGTTATTTCACTTCTTCAAATATGCCAAGCTCATTCCTGTCTCAGGGCCTTTGCACTTGCTGTTTCCTCTTCCTGGAGGCCCCAGATCTTCCCAGGTTTGGCTTCCTCTCATCCCTCGGGCCTCGGGTCAGAGGTCACCTTCCTTGTTGCCCTGTCTAAAAACGCCCTCTAAGCCCCATCATTCTCTTTTGAATCACCATATTTAGTTTTTGTCACAACAAGTTATCCTTTCATTTATGGTATTTAAATTATTATTGTCAGGCTCCAGGAGAGAGGTTCCCTGTCTGTCTCATTTATGGCCATAGAACAGTGCCTTGCACATGGAAGGTACTCAGTGGAAACTGAGCCTCAGAGATGTACTGCTTCCTGTCCCAGTGTTCCTGCACATTGTCTACCGATTCCAACCCTCAGACAAATTTGATGATATTTCCTTATGCTTTGGATAAAAGATGAAATTAACATACTGTGTTTACACCAGATACATGCTGCTTCATTTTTTTGGGATTTATCTATTTGTTTTTAATTGAAGTATAGTTGATTTACAATATTGTGTTATTTTCAGGTGTCCAGCAAAGTGATTCAGTTACAAATTTATAAGATATTGAATATAGTTCCCTATGCTATTCAGTAAAACCTTGTTGGTGATCTACTTTATATGTAGTAGTGTGCATCTTTTGCTGCCTCATTTATAGAAAGGTAAGATTCACACAATTTGCCATAAGTAGAACTAGTAAGCCTAGCAGGTGTTGTATAAGAAATGTCTTACCCCCAAATTGTACCAATTTGTTGTGTAATGTCACTGTGGTGGCTGAATATGACCCTAGTTATCTTGCTCCGAGAGAGATACTAAGATCTCCTCCCCATGTTGAAGGGATGTTTATGTTTTAATAGACTCTTGAACTGAGGAAGATTTCTGCTCAGAAACATGAAAAAAAAAAAAAAGAGGAAGAAGCCCTGACATAGGACAAAGGCTGAAACACCTTGTGACTGGGAGTGCTCACCCAGGGCATCAAAGGCAGGCAGGACATCAAACTTTACCCCCTGGAGGAGCTGAGGGGACCTGAGCACGAAGCTGAGAGCACGGGGCTTCTTCCTTCGGCGTTTCTGGACCTCAAACACCACTTCAAATATTTCCTCTCTTTGACAAGCTTCCAGCTGTTTCCTAATTTCCTCGATGAATCGTCTTCGGTGCTGAAGCTGTTCCCGAAAACTTGTGAGACTGGTGACGAAGATGACAAGGTCAGCATCTGATAGGCCCTTGAGGGTTGTGCCTTTGCCTGAGGAGCCACCCTAAAAAAGGTGATGAGGATGAGAACTGACATTTATCACTGAGAAGAGCCTTCCTAAATAAAATGCTGAGAACAATCACTAACATTCTGAGTGCTAGCCACTCAGTGTTCTGAAGGCATTACCAGTCAACTCCTAGAATGCTCACAAAAACTCTATGATTTAGCTACTATTATCATCTGTTCTCATTTTCCAGATGGAGAAACAGATGCTGAGAGAGATTATGTATCAGCCCGATCATGCAGCTAGTAGGTGGCAGAGATGCAATTCACACCCTGGTTGCCTTTTTACAGGGTCTGTGTTCTTTATTCCCTGTTCTTTTTGACCTTATATAATTAATACTGTAAACTGGCCCATGGCTTATTTTACTTGACCTGCAAGCCCTGCAAAGTACTGGGAATTATGGATGATGAAATTGAGGCACAGAGAGGTTAAGTGACTTGCCCAAGATTTCACAGCAGCAGGTGCTATCTGCTTTCAAAACTTATACTCTTAACCAGCTCATGAGTCTGCAGGAATCGTGAGTCCCCAGCCTGGTCGATGATTAGCAGATTGTTGATACAGCTGGGCTTCAGTTTGTCTATCTCTGTAGTGGACGTGACATAGGTGGTTTATAAAATTCACCTGGGCATTTGTTAAAAACTTACAGGTGAGTCAGTCACCTTGAGCCGGGCGAGCGCTGTGTTCTGAGCAGGGGCAGCAGGACAGTGGGAGTGCAGACCGAAAAAATGCAGACCACCGGGGCACTACTCATTCCTCCTGCTCTGATCTGCTCTTGTACCAGGGGTCTGAGTAGGCCTGTGTCTGCCTCCTTCCTGAGTAGGCCAGAGATCCCATCTGAACAGCCTTCTTACAGCAGTGTCCCACTCCAGGTGGCCAGGCGGGAGTTCCAGACCAGTGTTGTCTCCCGGGACATTGACACAGCGGCCAAGTTTATTGGTGCTGGGGCTGCCACAGTTGGTGTGGCTGGTTCAGGGGCCGGCACTGGAACAGTGTTCGGCAGTTTGATCACTGGCTATGCCAGGAACCTGTCTCTGAAGCAGCAGCTCTTCTCCTATGCCATTCTGGGCTTTGCCCTGTCTGAGGCTATGGGACTCTTCTGTTTGATGGTCGCCTTCCTCATCCTCTTTGCCATGTGAGGCTCCATGGAGGTCACCTATCCACCCCTGCTGCTTTGACTCCAGGCCATGCCCGGTGCTAGAGTGTGCTAAGCTTTACTATTAAACACAATGTTTCTCTAAAAACGAAACAAAACAAAACAAAAAACTTACAGGTGGAGGCCGTCACCCCAGAAGCTACTTTCACAAGCTGTGGTTATAGTTTTGGCATGGATAAATCAGAAACCACCAGCCCCAGAGACCTCAACCTTTTGCTCTGTCTCTGTGGAAACACTTGCTCATTCAGCCCCCTTCTCCCCAGCCAGGCAGTTCTGGACTCACCTTCACAACTTTGGACACCCAAACAGGGTGGGAGGCCGATTGGAAACACCTCTCCTTCAGGAAACTGCAGATGATGTTGATGGCTTTATTGACCTGCGTGCGGAAATCCTCGTCTGGCAGGAGGCGGTCTTCGATGAACTTGTCCAGTTGGTTGGCTCGGGTCTTTCTGAGCTTCTTCATGATGCTCAGGCAGGGACAGGAGAGCCAGAGGCGGCAGAGTTGGCTGCCAAACCCTGTTAGCTTCTACCTCTTCTGCTGCCTGGGTCTAGGAGGCTGTTAGTTTCATTTTCTCGAAAGGGTGGAGCTGTGACCTGAGTCTGGAGTGTCACTGGTTTCCTTTCTTTGAAAGGGAGGAGCCATACCCTTGTTCTTTGCCTTTAAGAAATCAAAAACCCCTTTGACCCTGTGTCTCCCAGCTCTTTCCCCTGCTCTCTGAGACTTGCTCTGCCTTTATCCAGCCCCCTAGAACATCAGGCCTTTCTTCAGACTGTTCTGAAAATGCTGCTTTTTAACCCAGGTTAGTACCTCACCCAAGAGAAATCATAAGTAAAAACTTTTGGGGGGGTTTCCTTTGTCTTTTTTTGTTACCTACAAAATTGGTTTATGGTCTCCTACGATCTTTACAGCAGTACCTGCATATTATAAAGAGAAAAATGTCAGAAAAATCAGGGAGCATAAAGACCATCCAGGATCCTAAACTTCAAAGACTACATCTATAAACATTTTGGTGGAGATCTTTCCAGATATTTTTTTCTAGGTTAACGCACACACACGTACACACAAACTCTAACCATGTATCTCTTTTTTCTAAATGACATTGTCCTATACTTTTCCCCCTTTTGATTAATAGACTTTATTTCCTAAAGAAGTTTTGGGTTTAAAGAAAAATTGAAGTACAGAGTTCACTTATGTCCCCTCTCCTTCCACCCATAGTTTCCCCTATTATCAAATTTGGTGTGGTACATTTGTTGCAAGATGAATTGATATTGATATGTTATCATTAAAGTTCAAAGTTTACATTAGGGTTCACGCTACGTTGTACATTTTATGGGTTTGCCAAATCATAATGTGTTGTCTCCACCAATTATGAAATCATTGCAGAATAGTCTCACCTGTTGCTCCACGATCTCTGAGTTTAGATGTTTCTTCTCTTCTAATATATGCATTCAGTGCTAAAAATTCTCCTCTAAGCACTGCTTTCACTGTGTCTCTAAATTTTATTTTTTCTTTTCCTTGAGTGTAAAATATTTTTTCAATGTCTCTTGAGACTTTTAGACCCATGTGTGTGTTAGAAGTGTGTTATTTAATCTCCAAAGATGTTGGAATTTTCCAGATCTTTCTTTTCTTGGTTTCTTGTTTAATTCCATTGTGGTAAAGAGCATACCTTGTATGCTATCTATGCTTTTGAATCTGTTAAGGTGCGTTCTATGGCCCAGACAGTAGTCTTATCTCGGTGAATATCCCACGTGAGCTTGAGAAGAATGTGTATTCTGCTGTTGTTGGGTGAAGCAGTCCGTCAGTGACAATTAGCTATCTTTCTGAATCACCCTTCTCTTAACCAGCTCATCAATTAATTGACACTCCCCACTCCTTCTGTATAACATATTGACTTATGCCTAAGGCATGTGGGACCATGAAGGGGATGGGCATTCGTCTATGTGACACTCTATACATACAGTTGGAACGTATGTTTATCAAAGATTCTGTTTGCTCCCAAATGCTTTTTGGGCAATTGTACTTGTTAATGAAATATATACTTTTGACAAAATATACGTTAACAAATCCAGCATGAGTGCGAAAGCTATCTGTCCTTAGAAAACCAGCACTGAATTCTTTGGAAAGATGTAATAAAGCCTAGTGCCATAAAACAGTGCAGAGAATTAGGTATGAGTGAGACAACTCTAAAAGAACTGAGGGCATAATTGGAAAAATCCAGAATTAGGCCCTCATGTCTTTGCAGGTGACTTTACGTTCTTGTTTTCTTTAAAGAAACAGAACAGGAAATTATAGATGGCTCATTCTTGTGTGTTTTATGCAAAACAGATAATGCAGGACTGCAGTCAGGGGATCTGCCCTCAACGAGGTTTAGGTCTTCTTTGAATGACTGGGAAATGAAAGCATTATTTGTGGGCCCAGGGGACTACAAATGATGTCCTGCCTATACAGTTGAAGACCCACAGGAGGAAGGGACTTGCTCAAGCTCACATACTGTCCCCATTTTCCAGATGAGGAAACCGAGACTCAGAGAGGTTAGGTTCCACAGCTAGTAAGTGACAGTCAGGATCTGAATGTTGCACTGAGTGGATTAAAAAGCTGGTGTGCTTTTCTGGTCAGGTGATTTCTACCACACCACGTTGCCTCTTACGCTATGTTTGGTTTCAGTGGGGAAAAAAGAAAATTCGTCAAGTTAGGTGTACTGATATTTATGAAAACTTTCCTCATGTGTATTCATCTCAGCCTGTTAAGCATATCCCACGCCTAGGGAAGGAGATCAACCATTTCAGAGGTGGAAATTAGGCTTCTTTCAGCTGCCCATGACTGATGGGTGGCAGCTGCCAGGGGTAGACTGCTGTGTTGAGAAGGATGCAGATGCTGCTAGTGGGTTCTGTGGGAAAAATGCCATATTGATTAGTGATCCACCATGAGCACAGGAAAGAGAGTGACAACTAGGGTTTACTGCCATTCTGAGAGGCCTGTGTGGCCCTAACTGGCACCCCTCTCCACTTAGTGGTAGCTGACTGAATCGTAGGCAAAATGATGGACTTTTAGGGCAGTGGTTTGCAAAGTCACGATGGAGGTGGGAAGCCCAAACCATCAACCAGGAAATATTTTCAAATATACCTCTGGTCCCCAGGGTGTAGCAGAATCTGCAGGGAGGGGGGATGGTGGCAGGGAGAGCATGGGTAGTTTGAAAAATAAATCTCCCCAGGTGATTCTAATATGCCAACTTCTGCCCCCAACAGTGAGAGCCACCCTTTTGTGAGTGAGAAAACTTGGCATGGAAGAGAAGTTTCAGTTGGATGGAATTGTCAGCTCCTTCTGAGAAGCAACCAATCTTCCTGATGGGTTGCTTAAGCTCTTTTGACTTAAGCTGAAAATCTCACTTGTAGTGAGTTTAAAAATCCTTCTGGAAAGTTAGTTACTTACTACCTCACTTTCAGGACTGTTGAGAATCTCAAGTGAGGGGTCATTTCTGAAAAGGTTCATCGCAGGATGGAAAGTGCTTCAATATAAAAGAGGTGTTTGGTGATCTGCCTTCTTATAATCGGTACATGAAGAGCATCGCACAGGGGGTCCAACGATCTAGCTCCTTTCCTGGCACTGCAGCCATGAGATGTTGGAAGTGCCAATTCCCTTCTCTGGGCTTTGGGTTATTCATCTGTCAGGTAAGTGAGCTGATTGAACTAGGCTCTGGCTCAACTCTGTGGTCTCTTTCAGACTTGAAATTATCTGATTCCACAACCACTAGGGAGTTTTCCCCAAGGCTGGGTTAGTCGGGAAAAGATGAGGATGCTGCCTTCTTACTGGGTGGACACCAGCGAAAAGCATTCTCCCAGGAGGGGGTGAGGTCAGTCAAGTCGGCTGGAGCCCACCTTTCCAAGACGAAATCCATCAGAAAGCAAACTTCACGGGGGCACGGACCGCATCTGCCTTGCTTACTGCTGTATCCCCAGTAGCTGGAACATAGTAGATGCTCATTAACTACTGACTATCCAGGTAACATCATGTATGTTGGTGGGGAGAAAGAGCTTCCAGAAACCGGAGAGGAAAAACCCAGGCCATCAGTTTTCCTGGCTATTCCTACTTTATTTTTGGCTACATCATCACAAAGAAAGGCGATGGGCGGTTCTGCATGCACCAGAGGGCGTGTGTTTGTGTGTGTGTGTGTGTGTGTGTGTGTGTGTGTGTATATGTGTGTTCTAGCACAGGTGTTTACATTAGTCAGGGAGGGGGCGCGCCTGGACCGAGGCACTGTGAGCTAGCCGCATGCTGAGTCCAGCGCCAATGCCAGAGTTAGGCCTGGAAGACACAGCCAGCATGCTTTCTCCTAAGGGCAAACCATGAACAGGAGGTGGGCTGAGAGTGGGCACCAAGGGGGCCAGTGGAGAGAGAGGGTCAGGAGGGAAGATGGCAGCCAGGAAGCTGTTGGCCATCGTGGAGAAGGCGAAATACCTGGTGTCTAGAAAACGGTTATTCAAGGCAAGAAATCAATGACTTCCAATGACTTGTCAAGTGAGCTAGGGGTGGAGGGCCCCGAAATGGAAAGTTAAAAGATGTGTGTTTGGAGAAAGTGAGAGTTTTGGTGTCCCTCTGGCTACTTCTATAGATAATGGTGGGATATTGGAAAGAGGGGGGGCAATTTTCATAGGGGAAGACTTACTGGAAATTGGGAAAAATCAAACCTTTCTCACAGGGCACTGAAGATGACCTGACCCTGAACCTTATAAGGTTTGTCCTCGTTGCCTTTACCTCCTTTGAAAAAAAAATTTTTTTTTTTAATTTTTAGGAAGAAAGACTGAACAATTCATGATGGAACAAAAGCCTTTGGTGTCAGGATCTGTCACTCTCTAAAGTTTTATGTCCATGATGGTGTTTTGTTCTCCGGACACAATGAAGAGGGTGCAAGAGATAGAGAGACAGAGAGACCAGAGGCGATTCTGAGTGAGAGACAGGATGCAAGAGAGTCAGAGAGGGGGGGGGCAGGGGGGGTCATTTGTTCATGTAGCTAAGAGCAAAGGAAGGAGAAGGGCTAGGGGCTTTGGAGAGGCCCCCTGGAACCCAGACCTCTGGTTTAAACACCTTCTGCGCCCACTTGGGGAGGCCAGGGGCTGAGAAAGCCCCTCTACGGGGTGTCTACACAGCTTGCGGGATGCCGCCATGCACCCAGGGCAGCGCCAGCAGCAGCCCAAGGCCCAAGGACACCCGGCTCTGCCAAGGGGAGAAGTGGGTGGTTGTAGAAGCGCAGACCTACATGGAAGTTCAGGGTTTTGCCAGTTTCTCAGCATTTGCTGGTGAGGCTGGTGAGAGGAGGTGAGAAGGTGAGGCTGTGTTAAGATACACTTTTTTGCTTTTGCTATTTTACCCCCTCACAGAGGGAGAAAGAAGGGGCGAGAGGTGGGAGCAGAGAGAAGAGGTGAGAGGGTGAGGAAGGGAGAGGTGAACGTGGCGTTGGGCAAAGGGAAGGGGAAGGAGGAGAAGGGGCGAGGTGGGTGGTAGAGAATGGGAGCTAGTTTCTGCTAGGAAGCAAATAGGGGACATCCTGAAAGGGGGGGGGGCTACCCAGTTCCTTTGGGTATTCTGCATGGTCATTTCTTGATGCACCTGGAGCCAGGAGGGTGTGTTCCTAGTCACCGGGGAGTTTAAACATGGGGGTCTGCTTTGTGGCAATTGGGGTGTATGATGTGAAGAGGTGGAGGGACCCGGGATGCTCTATTTCTGCCCAAATGCTTATCCTCACAGCCTTGTCTGGCTCTGCTGACAACTGAGGGTATAGGTGGATGCGACATAGGAAACAAGTTGTGCACGTGTGTGTGTGCGTGTGTGTTATGTGCGTGTGTCCAAGGCCAGGAGGGTCTAAAAACAGTCCTAAATGATGAAGAGCCTCTGTAATTTACCCAGGCTGAGAGGTTGTTAAATTAACAACCTCCTTGTGAAAATCTCCCCATCCCCATCCCTATGGCTCCATTCTGGAGGGATCAGAGAGGGGCTGCGCTCACAGCCCGCATCGCAGCATTGAGGAGAGGGGGGGTTTTTGGTGGCAATGTCCAAGGTGCGGGGGAGACTGCAAAGGCAGGCTCCAGGAGTGATGGGCTTGGGGGAGGCGTAGAGAAGAGAGACCAGAGTGCAATGGGCAGCTGGGACAGGCTGTGGGGTGACGGGGCATGGGCTGGGGCATGGAGGTGGGGACCTGGGCGCCATCCTAATCACTTGACACGTGGTTCTCATTCTGTAGCTGGTGCCAGCGTTCGATCTTCTTGTCCTTGTTTTTCAGACACTCGTACCAGTGTTTTAAGCGCTCTCCCTTGGCTGAGATCCCCAGCTGGCAGCCTCCTGGAGGACAAGATGGGAAGATAGGGGCAGGCGGTCAGAGTGGAGGCATGCACGGGAATCTCATTCTGGACCCAAATGTCTAGTTGGGGAAAAACTGCCACCAAGCAGTGACCCACCCCCCTCCAGCCACTTGGGATCCATTCTCTCTGGAGGTTGTGGTTATCATGTTATTACTACTACTGGCTTTCTCTGCCTACAGACTACCTACTCAAGAACCTGCAATGGCTCCCTACTGTGGCATCAAGTCACAACTTCATTGTCTATTTTTTAAGACCTTCTTTAAGTCACCACTGCACTCACTGAAATTCTCTCTCACTACTTCTGGTACTCATCATCTATTTCCAAAGAGTCAGTTTCATCACCCTGCTCAATCCTGCCTGCACACCTTTGCTCATGCTGTATCCATTGTCTGGAATTCCCTCCCTGCTCCACCTGTAATGACTGTTCTTCCTCATTATTTGGAGGGGGACTGGGAACAGTAGAACCTTCATTCTGGACTTGCAAATAGATTAAGGAGACTTCCTTTGCACCTTATTTTCTGCAGAGGCCACACACTCCACTCTTCTGTAATTTAATTATTCTGCTGGAGGTGATTTGTTCAGCAAATAACCAATCATGATCCAATCTTCCCAGCTTTGTAACCCAAACTGGACCCAAGTGAGGACCGTGGGTCCCAACTTAGCGTTTGGACAATGTAATTACCAAAGTAAAGCAGTGCCCTCAACCCTGTGCATCCCTGGGTAAGGCTCTCCTCTCCTGGGAGGATAGAGGATAGGGTTTTCCCCGGGAGCTGGGAGCACTCACCGATGTAATCATTGGACTTGCCAATGTCATAGTCCCAGACTGAGATGTCCAGTGACTTCTTCGCCAGGTCACTATGTTTGATGTCATAGAAAAATTCCTAGATGCAGCAGAGGAAGACATGTGAGTGACAGGGTTCTCTGAGCCTTCAGCATCGGGAGCTAAGAGGCTGAGTCCTAGGGGTTCCTGGACCAAGGGGAGGACCTTGTGCTGGGTATCTGGAATCAAAGGGGCCTTTACCCCAGGCCTGATGATCCCCTCTCAACCAACATTTGGTATAACAAAGCCCCCCAGGCCCTAAAATTCTCTTTTCAATGACTCTGCTTGAAGTTGGGAAGACTGGTGGGGTGTTTCTAAGAGGGCTGGTCCTGGTCAAGTTTCCTTAAAGCCAGATAGCCATGAACTCAGTCCTTCCATTCTGATAGCTTCTGAAGCAGTTTTCCTCCCTCTCCATTGTTCACAGATTAAAGGTAGTTGAGGGTTAGGTGCTTATGTTTTCAGATAATCTGATTTTGTCAGTAACTCTTCTGCCTAATCATAAAATTCATTCATGTTCATCTTTAAAACAAACAAGGAAGCAAAAAAAAAAACAAAACCCCACAAAAACCCAAAACAGAAACTTGTTATCTATCTACCCAAGAATGACCACTGTCAACATTCCCCATGTGTGACCATACTGGTGTCTGTTTTGAAAAATTAATATGAATATTAATTTGAATTTTATACCATATGAAATATTTGAATATTGTATTATAGAACTATAATATGAATATACTGTACTGTGGCTTCCTTTTTCCATTTTATAACATATGGTAAAAACCAACTTTGCATGTTAGCAGTTTTTTTTTTCTACATCACCACTTTATTTTTACTTTTAATTTTTTTCTGCATCACCACTTTTATGGCTTTATCTAACAGCTGTGTGGCTGGACCATAACCTAGTGCTCAACAATTGAGTATTGAGATGACTGACAAGTCACAGTGTGAATACAGAGGAATAAGCACATTCAATGGGTATCTAGACAGTGGTTTTAGCAGGACTGGATGCACTGGACGGACCTGAGGATTGAGGGAGAGCGAGAGGGAGAGGGAGAAGCAGAGGGAGAGGCAGAGGGAGAGGCAGAGGCAGAGGGAGAGGGGGAGGGGGAGGGAGGGGGAGGGGAGGAGGAGGGGGAGGGGAGGAGGAGGGGGAGGGGGAGGGAGGGGGAGGGGGAGGGGAGGGAGAGGCTGGGGGAGGGGGAGGGGGAGGGAGAGGCAGAGGGAGAGGGAGAGGGAGAGGGCAGTGCCAACTGGGTGGGTGAAAGGGGACAACTGCCCCTATTTATTTCCTCAAATATCAGTATTATATACTATTAGAGTTGGTAAAGACATTGGAGATGATTTAATTCATTCTCTCTCCAAATACAGTGTCTTCCCTATGACATTCCAAATCTATAGGCTTTTGTTTTAGGCTTGATTCCCTCCAATGATGAGGAACTCATTCCTTCTTCTTTAGATAATTCAAGCTGATCTATGTAAGAAATATTTTTTTTTTTTTTTTTTTGCTTTACAACTTTCTAGCAGGGAATTTGTTCCTCCCTCACATATAGGAACTATCCCAGAGTATGGCAGAAAATGGGGCAGCCTTACCTCATTAAATTCAGGATTCAAGGTTTTCTTCTTAATTTGAGTCTTATGTTTGGCTTTCTTTCCCATATCTGGTTTCAGCCAGCTGAGAGGAGACATGAGAGGCCATTATGGATGAAGTTTAATGAATAAGAACAGCCTCTTGATGACCCCAAAGGTCCTCCCAGTGTCAGGAGAATAATGAACAGATCAGAAAGTGAATCAACATTAATAATGACCAATGTGCATCACAGCATCTACTTGGTGCCAGGCATTACCTAAGCACCTTATGCATATTTAACCCTCAACAAACCCTAGATGGTACAACCACCCATTTACATATAAGGAAACTGAGCATTCAGAGAAGTTGAGACATGTGCCTCTGGTCACACAGCTGGGGACTCAACCCAGCTGTTGCCTCTGGAGTCTGTGCTCTTAGCTAGGACTTTCTCCCAATGGATCATTGAGAACCTGGATGACGGTGCCTGGGGCTTCACTACTGATTATCTCTTAAGCTGCCCCCAGGTCCTGGGGAGACGATGAGTGTATGCACAAAAGGGAGAAGATGCAAATCTGATTACAATCAGTCTCCTGTTCAAAACTATTCCATGGCTCTCCTTTGACCTCAGGGTGAAGTTCAGTATCCTTAATGTGGCCTTAAGGCTCTGCGTGGTTGGGTCCCTGCTCCTGTCCAGCCTGATCTTGTGCCACGTGCTTCACCCCACACCCCATTCACTCTCCTTTCCATCCCAGGGCCTTTGCACAGACTATTTTTTCTGCCTAGAAGGTTCTTCCCCAGTGTAGACACAATGCATGACACGTAGTAGGTGCTCAATCAATATTTTCTGGGCGAATAAATAAAATGGGCTAAAAACTCTTAAGAGTTAGGACAATTGGATTCTGATGCAAGCTGTCACTAGCTGTGCAACTCTCAACATGAGTGTAACTTTGGTATGCCTCAGCGTCCCAATCTGTAAAGAAGGCAAACTTTTCTTTCTCACTCACAGAACTGCTTTTGAGGATAATCTGAAAGAAGAGATACAAAAGGGGATTTGAAAGGTACCAGATGCTGAACAAAAATAAAGGGCAAGTCTGACTTTAAAAAACTTTATTGGATCTTAAATTGATTAACAATCTCCTGTTTTCTTTTTTACAATGCCCACCAGGGCAGCGATTCACTGGTGACCACTGCAACTCTACTTCTTCTGGAGGGTTGGGTAGATGGGAGAAGGGGTGGTGGGGAGAGTTATTTAAGAAAAACAATTTGCATGTGTCTGGGATTCAATGGAGTACAGGACAGGAGCCCAGGAGCTAATGTTCTCTATTGGACCATATGGGAAAATTAGAAAATTACACCAAATTACTCTTAGAAATCAAACGCATTCCAGACATGTGTGTTCTTTTGTTAACTAAAATCCTCTTTCAAAGAAAATCTGGAGCAAAGTTCACTGTGGCCTCATTTGTAGCCATGACCTTAAGGGAAGCATTGATTTCTATTGTCAGAGGCAGTGGGGATGGGGGAAGGAGTGTCTCCCAGGTTGGAGAGATCATTAATAAACACTCTTTGCCATGAGTAAGATAGTGATAGTAATTATTTATAACCATAATGGCAGGTATTTATTGAGCACCAACTCCATGAAAATGCATCTCTCAGATCTCCAACTGCAGGGGGAGACTGACAAGCTGCTGGGCTCTGAATTCACCACTGTGTTTTCATGTGGCCATGCTCCCCACAGGCTGCTCTCAGCCAGTACCTGAGCCAGCAGCGACAGTAGGCAGTAGGCAGTCTGCAGTAGGCAATCTCCCATTTCTGGGAGATGCGGGGCTCCTCTAATGGGCGACTGCGCTCAAGGATTCCCCACTACAGTGGTTGAAACTTACACAGAACTGCACTGCAGTCTAAGACTCTTCCTGCCCAACCATCTCCCCACTACCCCTCAGGAAGCAGATGTGCACCAGGCCTGTTGTCTCTATGGTCCTCCTCCAGCTCTCTCTCAATTTTCCTTCCCAGGCGCTTTCCCCAGCAAATCTCTTAGCATCTCATCTAGTCTTGGTGTCTGCTTCTTGGAGGACAGGACCAAATGACCAATATTACTCTTCCCATTTCATAGATGAGGACATTGAGGCCCAGAGATGTTAAGGCATGAGCCCAAGGTCACACAGCTGGAGAATATTGAAGACTATTGGATCTGGGATTCAAACCCGGGCAGTCTGGATCCAGAGCTCAGGCTCTCAACCACCACATAAACACACATTTTACTGCCACAAGCAAGGCAGAATTCTATTCAGAGTAGCTAAATGTTTCTGTACCAGGCGTAATTTTATTCCTTTTATATGATATCTCATTTGAGCCTTATGGGCACTCTTGGAAAAAGGTGGACTTGTTTTCTCCACTTTACCCATGAAGAATCCGAGGCTCAGAGACATCAAATAACTTGCTTATAGTTACACAGCTGGTAGCTGGCAGAGATGGGAGGTGCATCCCATGTCTGATTCAATGGCGGCTTGGAGAATGTGCCTGGAGGACCTCCAACTACAGGGAACATAAATGACCAAGGCCCCAGCTGCCACGCTTGGAAATCCATGCCATGTTTGTGCCAAGCCACACTCCCAGCTGACTACCGAACATGGCAGGGATACCTATGGCAGGCCTACTCCTAGGAGACATGGGCCTCATGTGATGGCCAATTTTGGCTTGAGGACTTCCTGATGGCTTTGCTGAACTTGCATCTGGGATGCTTCCACCCATCCCTCCCTCCCTCGTCCCCTCACTTAGGGTCAGACTCGAATGGCCGTCTAACTGCTGTCCCATTTCCCCCGACTCTCCCCCTACTTTCCCTCACACAGGCATTTCTCCTCTGTTTAATCCCCTCTTGGCATCTTCTCAGAGGACCCAGAACACAAAGTCTCTCTTATTCCCCATGATTGAGATAACTGGAATAACCCCAAAGCCTAAGGTCTTTTCTTTGAGCATTTCCAGACTGAATCCAGAAAAAGTCAGGTTGCTTCTTTGGTGGTGGGGCTCTGGACTCTGGAGGGATGTGTTGCTGATTCCCAGGGGCTACAAATGGGATTACTGTAACCTTGCCGACCACCCCTCTCCCACAGGAGAAGAGCCACAAAACTTCTCATATGGGTGGGTGACATACCAGGCTGACTGAGACTCCAGACTCACACTCACCAGTTCTGGGCATCCGTCTCACTATGTGACCTTGGGCAGGTTCCTTGCCCTCTCTGGGCCTCAGTGTACAATGATCTTGGGGAAGCTCTCTGGTCCTCTCTTTGCAAGGATCTAGGACCCCCCTCTGGGGCTCATTTATAGTCCCCAGACATTGACTCACAGCTTGACGAATGGATCTGAGTAGCCATTGGCGTCCATGGCCGCCAGGTGCACGCAGCGTATGATGCCCACAATGAGGCCTCCCTGCTGTGTGCTGTACATGAGGGACACCAGGATCTTGCCGCGTTCCTCTGCATCACCAATACGCTCCACCTGCTGCAGGAGGAGAAGAGGGTGTGTGGGCCTAGGAGGGAAGGGGTCCGGGCAACGTGGATGGTGATCATTAAAGAGAGAGTCTGTGGAAAGTAGGAGGAGCTGGGCCAGTGCTAGTGCAATCAGCACTACAGACAGCAGACACCCCAGACTCCAGGGAGGAGCAAATGATGAAAGCCAAGGGGCCCAGTCCTAGGTACATGGGGGCCAATGGCTTTACTCTGACTTAGACACGGACTGACCCTGACTCTGATCATAGGCTGAGCTTGACCCTGATTCCAACGTGACTCAGCTCAGACTCCCCCCACCCATTCAGTTTTCTCAAAAGTACAGTCCTTGGGGCCGAGGGCATGGTTGTGAAGCCAAACTCCAGCCTCTGCCAGACACACAGCTCAAAGAACCTGCCCTACATTCCCATGGAGGGAGCGTGGCATTGCTCTAGTGCAGCAGAATTGCCAGCAGAGCTTCTGCCAACAAGGTCAAGGAATTCGAAGGTGTCTCTCAGGTGTGAGAGGATGGGGCTTCCCCCACCTTGGGGGCTCCAGGTGTGAAAAGCATGCTCCTGGTCTCATGTTCTAATGCCCTGGGCAAGGGCACCTCTCATGGTGAACCAACAGGCAGGTGGTTTGGAGTAAAAGAGTGGGAAAGGGGCCAGGGAGGGAGAGAAAAGGGAGATGCCAGACCCTGACTGTGGCTTCAATACCCACTCAGCGCTCACCTCCTCCTCATAAAGGGCCATGCCTCGGGCTGACCCGGTGGTTCCAGCACGCTTCATCTTGAGGAAGGAGACAGAAAGGAAAAATAACATTGTCAATGGGGCTCATCTCCCTACACAAGAAAGACCAGAAACCCCTTCTCCCCTCCACTGACATCCAGAGCCATAAGGATGGGTTCTCCAAGCTTCTGTGGCCCTCCAGCTTTCCCCCATTCAGCTAAAATGTATATAACGCTAACCATTTGAGAGACCATGTTAATGCACAACAGCCTATTGATGTAGGTTGTATTACTATCCCCATTTTACAGATGATGACACTGAGGGTCAGAGTGGTTAAACCACTTGCCACAACCAATAAGTGGCAAAGTAGCCCATGCACAAAACAGATAAGATTTTGCCTGCTCTGGCTGAAGTGGCACAGGGGCCACCAGGTGCTTCTTCCCCCATGTCTCCTAAGGCCCTTTTGCAGGATTCTAAGGCTCTGGGGAACACAATGTGAAAAGCACTGGTTAAATCCAACCTCTTCACTTTAGAAATGAGGAAAACTGATGTCCAGAGGAGAGGGGTCAGAGCTTATGAGGTCCCTGTCCTTAGTGGGGCATAAGAGGGGAGTTGGTGGTGGGAGGTTTAAGAGCAAAGGAGATAATCAGCAGGGTTTTGGGGCCAGTGCGGGCCTGTCCTGCCACCTCTGTGCCTCTGAGGCTGGCTGCATCCATCACAGCGAGATGGCAGACCCAGGAGCTGAAGACTCAGACGGGGTCCTGGCCCCTGTGCTGACCAACTGGACTCACTGAGTGACGGAAGGATGACGAAGCCTGAAGAGCCAACTGTTACCAGGTTACCAGGCAAAGACCCAGAGGAAAGGCTTCATTCCTAGGCACGTCTAATGATTTATTCGGAGACTGGCATTCCGTGTAAATTCTTCCTTGCAATTTTCCCTCTTGTGTCTTGCTCCTTTGTCTGTGCTATAAAATATGGTGCAGCACACAGCTAGTCCATCCGCAGGCTGGCCATCTGGCGGGAAGATGCTGCAGGCGTCCCCCTCCCACCCCCCATGGCTTCCCAATGGGGTGCTGGCCCACTGCCCAGGGGGAGCAGGCACGATGGTCATTGCAAGAAAGCTGCGCTCTGGCTGGTGCCTGAGAACACAGTCACTGACTTGTGGTATGACCTTGGCAACTCGCTCCTCTTTTTGGGCCCCAGGTGGCTCAGACGTAAAAAAGGGTAGGTTGGGTTATGTCTAAAAATACAGATTGCTAGGTCTCACTCTATCTTGCTAAGTCAGAATATCCAGGGAGATCCCCCACAGAATCTATTTTGTAAAGCTCTGGTTTTAAAATCTCTAGTTGATTCTGAGGTGTAGCCCAATTGGACAACCTCAATTTGGTTCTTGTTCTTTCTCAAAAGGTGAGTATCACATCTAACAATAACAGTTTTAATGCTTTACATGTACTTTTACATTAATCCTTAAAAGACCCTATGAGGTTGGTACTATATTACCCCATTTTACAGACAAGAAAACTGAGGCACAGAGAGGTTAAGTCATTTGACTCAAGTTATACTATAAGTGGCAGAAACTGGGACTCAAACTCAGTCTGGCTCCAGAGCCCATGCTCTTAAGCGCTATGGTATCCTGCCTCCTGTGTCTCTCTATGATTCTTTATGACTTCTTGACCGACAGGTGGGTAAGGAAGTATTATTTACTATAATAACAACAGTTAACTTATGAGTGCTTATTAGGTACTAGGTTCTGCCTCCTATGAGGCAGGTGCTGTTGTAACACCCATTTTAGAGACAAGAAAAACTGAGGCCCAGAATAGTTCAGACCCTTGGTGAAGGCCAGGGAGCAGGGAAATGGCAGAGCTGGCTTTGAACCCAGGCAGGCCACACTGCCAAACCACTCTGACCTTCAGAAGTGATGCTAACACAGGGTTGGTAGAAGGCATGGCCAGGATGCAACCCCCCATGTTCTGACCTGAAATCTTCACCCTCCCTCCAACAGCTGCCACAGCCCCTCTCCTGTCTGGCACCCTACAGATCTATCACATCCTTTACAGGCCCAGAAGAAGGCAGCATCCACCCCTCCAACTCTTCTTCCCCATTGAACCCTTGGGACAAAGGCACTCACTGGGATCACCCGCTCCAGACAGATATTGAAGTTCTTCCTCTGGTTGGGCTTCAATTTTTTGAGCGAGAATCTGGTCTCACCGATAAACTCGTTATGGCCGAATTTGTCCTCATCACAGACAGAGATCCTGCGATTGACATAAAGGATGGAGAAAGAAAGAAGAGCATATATTGAGCTCCTACTATGTACCAAGAGCTCTGATTGATGCTGGCAAGGAACGTGTAATGTGCACAGGAATAATACAACTTCCTATTTATTGAGCACTAGGCCAGGTACTTTTAATTTCTTCTTGATCACAGTATACTTAAGAAGCAATAACATGCACAAATCTTAAATTTCTAGCTTGTAGGATTTTTGAATTTGCATACACCCATGCAACTACCACTCAGATGGATCAAGATATAGAACACTCCAGCTCCCAGAAGACCCTCATGATCCCTCCTAGTCACTACTTCCCTCAAAGATAATCACTATCTTGTTCTCTTGGCAAGATTCAGCGTCTTGTTTTTGACCTACATTTAAATCAGATGTATAGACCATTTTACATTTGGTTTCTTTTGTTCAACATTATGTCTGTGAGATTCATCCATGTCAATAGTTATCTGTCCCTTTTTTGGTTGTATAGTATTCTATTGTGTAAATATGTTGTAATAATTTTGCTACTTATGGACATTTGGTTTTGAGCCATTTCTAGCTGTTGTGAATAAAGCTGCAATGGAACATTCATGTTCATGTCTTTTCTATATGCACAGATACATATTTCTGTTAGGTAGGAGCAGAATTGCTGAGCCATGGACTACACACAAGTTTAACCTCAGTAGAAACTTCTAAACAGTTTTCCAAAGTGATTCCACCAATTACACTCCCACCAGCAGTTTATACAGGTTCTGGTTGCTCTTCATTCTAGCTTCGATTTTGTCGGTCTTTAATTTTAGCCTTTCTGAGTGGGCCATAGTATCTCCTTGTAGTATTAATTTATTAGTATTCCACAAGATGTTGTGGAAAAAACCCAAACGAACTTTTTGGCCAACCCAATACATTTCCCTGATGATTAATGAAGTTCAGCCCCCTTTACATCTACTTTACGGTCATTTCAGCATCATCTGTTGCAAAGTTAGGCTAGGAACTTAGCTGACTCTTCTCATTTAATTCTTTCTCCCCCCAGACCTCTGAGTTTCCCACTTTGGAGAGGAGACTGGGGCCCAGAAAGGTTGAATAATTTTTCCCCAGTAAGGGGCAGAACCAGAATTTGAAGCTCCTGATTTCCAGAACACTATATTGTCTTTTGCTATCTACTTTGCACAGCATTGAGTAGACCAGAGGCACAAAAAAGGGAAGGTCATGAGAAAGGTCCCTCAGGAGGCCAAAAGGACCAATCGAGAATGATAATTCATCCTGACATATACTAAGAGGAAGAAAGGACTTTTCCCCCCATGGGGGACAGATAGGAACTAACAGCACCTTGCTTCTTGGCCATTAACATTTGTTGAACAAGGTTCAAAGTTCTGAAGGGTCAGAACACCCTCCTGCTGAGCCCCACACTGTACACAACTGGAGAGAGAAATTGTCTCCATTTAGCCGGTGGGGGTGTAAACACCACCATCCTTTCTGCAGGACAATGTCTCCAAAGACTCACGGATAATCACCATTTTTGACCTAGTAATGCCACTTCTAGGAATTTACCTTGAAGACGTAAGTGAAAAAATACGTAACTACAAAGATCTTTACCACAGTTTTGTTTATAGTTGTGAAAAAGCAGAAATAACATAAGTATTCTATAATGGGGGAACTTCTTAAGAAAATTATGAAGTAACCCTAAAAATGTAACAGTACGCGTTGAAAATAATGTTGTAATTGCTCATCAGGGAAATGCAAAACCACAATGCGACACCATTACACACCTGCCAGAGTGGCCAAAATGGAAAAGTGTTGATGAGGATGTGAAGCAACTGGAACTCCCAGAACTCCCATTGCCGGTAGGAGTGTAAATTGGTGCAATCACTATGGAAAACTGGCAGTTTCTACTAAAGCTAAACATATACATACACCATGGCTCAGCCATTACACTCCCAGGTGTATATACAACAGAAATGTATGCAAGAAATAGCTACTAGAATGTTCCCAGCAGCACTATTTGTAATAGCCCCAAACAGAAAACCAACCAAATGCCAATTAACGGTAGAATGAATAAATAACATTGTGTTATATTCACACAATGGAATACTAAATAGCAATGAGAAAGAACAACCTACAAGTACCCACAACAACTTGGATGAGTATCACAAATATACTATTAACTGAAAGAAGACAGACATACAGGAATTATGTGGTATGATTTCATTTGTATAAAGTACAGAACTAGACTAAATTAATTTTTCCTGTTAGCAGTTAGGGTAGTGAATCCCCTGGGGGAAAAGGTCCTCACTGGAAGGGGGCACAAGGGGAGTGCTTCTGTGGTCTGGGAATGTTCTGTTCTCTTAACCCAGTGTGTTCACTTGGTGAAAATTCATCAATCTGTACACTTTTTCTGTGTGTACTTTTCTAAATGGATGTTATTACACTGCAATAAAAATGTTTATGTTTCCTTAAAATAATATTGTAGCTGATAGGAATGTACTTGGAACAGCCCATTTGCAAACCAGTTTGTATGCCTTGCAAAATTAAAAAGACCCACACCTCATATTCTGTGATCCAGCAGATATTCCTCCTTGGTTTCTGTCCTAAGGAAATACTCATATGAACACAAGGAAGCATGAAGAATGCTCACTGCAAATTTGTTTGTAATACAGAAAAGGTAGAAGCTATCTAAATGTCTATCCACAGGGAACTGGATAAAGTGGTGAACAGTTACATAAAATTTTAAGACATGCCAATGATACCATATATTGTTTATAGATACATAATTAAGTAGCTGAAGCATAGGACACGCTTGGAAATGATACCCATAGAATTCAGGATAGTGTTTCGCCCTGGGGAGGAAAGAAGAGAAGGGGGTGGGGGATGAAGTATACAAGAGGAGCTTCAATTTGCATCTGTAGTGCTTTATTCCTTACAAAAAGAGCTGAAGCAAATAAAACAAATATTAAGATTTTTGAAAGACTGAGTATTGGGTTCATGGGTATTTGTTTTTATTATATTCTATATTTTTCTGTATATTCATAACACTTAATAATAAAACATTAAAAAAATCTGTGATAAACCCATGCTATGGAGTACGCTGAAGCAGTTAAAAATTAGGTAGATCTAAATGTCTTCTCATGGCCACAGCCCCAAGATATATTGTTAAGAAAAAAGGCAAGGTCCAGATATATTCAACATGATATTTCTTATATTGTAAATGACAGTATATATATATATATATATATATATATATATATATATATATATATATATGTATAGTGTATGTATGTATATATGAATATACACACACTCACAGAAGGAGAAAGGCAACCCAGGCTGAGGGAGGGGACTAACATTTGAAAGCAGCTTTGTTTTCTCAATAATTCTTTACAAGAACAATGTACTCATTTATTACTTATGTAATTTAAAATGCACTTTAATACACTGTAGAATAATATGAAGTGGCGTCAGTATATTAAGTGAAACTGGTTGATTACTTAATAGGATGGCCCATTTTTATAAACTTTTAAAAACACTCAACTTTATTAAAAAAAAAACTTTCACGCACACACACACACACACACACACACAAACACATACACACAAATATAGACACACGCTAAACCCAAATGTCCAGACAACAAGATGTTAACAGTTTCACTTATCTGTATTTTCAAAAGTGTCTATCAGAAATATATATTGCTTTTTAAAAGAAAAAAAGAAACAAAAAACTACTCTGAGATGTTTCAAAGCGCTGCCCCCAGGAACCACGCATGCCTCAGTCTGCCCAGCCTCAGGCCCCTCTCTGCCCACCCTCCCGGCAGGCACCTGAGGGTCTTCCTCTGCATGTCCTCATCCGTGATGCCATGATAGACCAGAGTCTCATTCCAGATGGGATTTCGGGTGTTCCGCAGGGTTTTCGTACGAAGTTTGTTGGACTAGAACCCAGACAGACATCTGTCTCAGTGGGGAGCCAGCCCTGCAGCTCCATCCCTTGGGCTCATCTGCGATGGGTGGGTGACTTAGGAGTCCACTTCCCTCAGGAGTGTCCAGGGGCTCTGTTGCTCCCAAATGCATGTTCTCAGGGAGTGGGGTCATCCTCTAGGGTGCATCACCAACACTGGATACTGGGCCAGCCCTCCCTCCAGGCACTGGGCCCACTCTTTGAACTCTTCATAAAGATTAGAAAGCAAAGATATTTTTCTTTGAGAAAGAGTATTATTTCTAGGCCAGGGAGGCAGAAATGAGAGTCTCCCATTCCTAGGCAGTGAAGAAATAATTTCTGGGGATATTGGAATGGTCCCCTCTGTTTCCCCAGATAGCATCCTCCATGCCTGAAATTCCTTAGAGAGAACAAAATTTTTCATTTTACTCTAAGAGAGAAGGTTAGAAATGCACCTGGTGGCCTGGTGAGAAATCTAATTCATACTAACATGTAAATGACTGATTGGATTCTTTGGCAAAGCAGGTTTGGATTTAGGAGTGGGCAAAGGAGTGGGTCAAGGAGAAGCAAAGGTCGCTGGGGAGTTAGAAGGAGTAGTGGCCAACCAGTTTGGCCATGGCCAGGTGGGACTGTCTTTCCTTGATCCAAACAAAAAAAGAGTGAGATAAAGTGTGTATGTGCCCATGCGTGGGTGTGTGTGTGTGTGTGTGTGTGTGTGTGTGTGTGTCCTTTTTTGTCTTATGGGGCATTTGATACTTGCAGAGATTTCTGAAAGGCATTTTTCTAAGATCATGTAACCAAGTATATAGGCAGCCTTGTTTTTAGGACATCCATGTCAAATTAACACAACAAAGCAAAAAATAAAACCCAAGAAGGCACACTTCCATTTCCAGCCATGTGCTCTGAGTTGGTCAATCCAAAGAAAGGAGAATTAATCCCACTTTCCCTCCCAGAAAGGTGGAAGGGATGGGGGTACATTTTCTCTTAATAATAGAACCTTTTCTCAAGGTATCTGGAAAGAGTTAGTCATTTCTGTCGAGAGGTGTTTGGCTGGGGCACAAAATGGGTGGGGGAGGTGGACCATGGTCAGCACTGGGGAGCCCTGAAGGTGTTTGAGCAGGTCAAGGGCATAATCAGGGTATCAGCTTCTCTCCTGGATCCCAGGTTTCCGAGTTAGAGAAATGAGCAGAGCCCCTGCCTCTTGAAGGAGAATGGCTCTGGCCCATCCCTTACCCCTTGTAACAACTTTGCCAATCAGGGAAGAGGGGGTTTGGGGAGGGCTATTTTAGGCTCTGAGCTGGGAACCTTGGGTGCTTTCCAGAGCCCATGTGCCCCGCTTGCCAAGAGGACCAGGCCATATGGTACCTTGCTGGCTCCTGGCAGGAGGTGCAGCTTAACGTAGGGATCGGCCAAGCCATTGGAATCCATGGGCTTCAGTCCCTGTAAGAGAAGAAGGCAATGCCGTGAGGGCCTGGGGAGGGCTGGGTGCTCAGCTATCACAGGCAATGGGCACAGCTATCACTCCATCCTGTGTGCTTCCTCTTCCAAAGAAAGAGAAGGGAAATGCAGTATCTTGAAATGAGCACTGGAATCCGGCAGATGGGGTTTAAAGCCTGGCCAAGTCACTTACTGGCTGTGTGACCTTAGGCAAGTTTCTTAACCTCTCTGAGCCTCATTTCCTCACCTGTCAAATGGGATGCTTCATGGGCTGGTGAGATTTAAACGTGATCCCACCTGTAAAGTGCTTGGCACAGTGCCTGGCACACAGGAAGTGCTCCATCAAGGCTGGATTGTTATTGCTGGGATGGGAGGACATGTCCCAGAATGGGTGGGAGAGGAGGAAAGGCCAGCGAAAGGAGGCCTGAGTTCTGGCCCTGGCCCTTGCACTCACTTCTGAGACCGCAGTTTCTCCATCCATATGATGGGGATCACAATCTCTGCCTGGCCCCCCTCACAGAGCTGGCATGGCTAAAATGGCTAAAATGAGCCACTGTAGGGGAGAGCAGTTTGTCTGGGGTGGGAGTTAAGCTGGGCTTGTTAACATGAGCAGTTCCAAAATTCCTGGGGCTCAGATACGCTATGCCCATCCCCCTAGGCCCTGGCTGAGGCAGGTGTCTTATCTCTGGGCTCCCACTGTCTCCTCTCACAGCACTAATCCCCAATCCCATGTATCATGCCCTGTGATCTCCAGGGACTTCAGTTTCCTCATCTGTTCAGTGGGGCTGATCACAGACCCTGCTTCATGGGATTCCTGGAGGGTTAAATGAGATCTCATCTGTGAAGGCTGAACTCTGGCCCTGGCACAAGTTCAGTATGAACAACGTTTGCTACTACTAGGTTGGGAGAGGAGGTCACAAAGTGGGGTGCAAGGGGGAAATCTGGCCGGGTAGCCTAGAAGGTAAGAGCATAGGCTTTTGAGCTGGGCAACACTGGTTCAAATCCTAGCTCCACCACTTCCTGGCTGTGTGATTTGGGCAAGTCCCTTAATCTCTTTGTGCCTCAATTTCCCCATCTATAAAATGGGAATGATGATGAAACCTTCCTCATAGGTTTGTTGTGAAGATTAAATGGGACGAAATAATTTGTAGAAAGCACCAGAGGGTATACAATACTCAGGAGATGCTATAGTGATGGTTTCTTGTCCATTTCTCCATGAGGGCACAGTCTATTCTTGCTCATTCTAATATTCTCCAACATTTAGGGTAGTTCCTGGTACAGAGTAGGTATTTAATAAACACGTCTGTAATGTCTGTTTGGATTGGGAGGTTACAAATTGGCAGATGCTGTGTTTTTCAAATTTGAACTTGAACATCTTTGTTTGGGTCCTGCTCACACCAGTTTAGTTTACCAAAGTTACTACCATTCCCTAATGTCTCACACGCTTTTCTCGTCTCTTTACCAGCCCAGCCCCTGAGCCATTGAGTTTTCTGTACCCCTGTCTCAAGGGGGCTGTAATGGTGTGGCTTTCCCCCATTTCTGGAGCTGGAGGTGGTTACATCTGGATTCAAATCCAGCTCTATCCCTTACCAGCTGAGTGGCCTCAGGCTTTAACTTTCTAAGCCTCAGTTTTCCCATCTGTACAATGGGGCTAATAATAATCTCTTCCTCAGAGGTTCCTATGAAGATGAAATAAGATAATGCAGGGCCTTACCTCACTGTGTTATTGGAGGGCACGTGTAAATGCATCTAAGTGTCTGCTGAAGAAGTGACCTGGGTATGTTGATCTAGAAGTTGTGTTAAGCATTTCATACATTATTGATCATCCAAACTGGGACATTTTGTGAGTGGAAAGGGGAGTTCTTAATTATTTCATCAAGGCAACAGGCATAGCTGGGGACCATCTGTGCAAACTGGGACACCCCGTCACCTTCCACGTAATACTCACCAACATCCTCATGGGAGAGACTCTATTATTATCCCTGAGGCACAGAGAGGTTAACTTCCCCCAAATCCCACAGCTAGGAGGGGCGGAGCTGGTATTTGAATCCAGGAAGTCTGGTTCCTGAACCTTGCTTGTTATTTTCTATAGACCAGACTTGGGGCAGGGGGAGATCCTGGTCAACTACTTCCTGGGATTGGCATTGGCATCATCCAGCTTTCTTTGCGGGCTGGAGTAAAGTTGGCTCACTGCCCCTGGAGTCTATAGCATGGAGATGCTCTTTCAATCTGGTTTGCCTTTTTCCCCCTCTCAGAAGCCCAGATTACTGTCCTTCCATCTGCAACAGTAAGTCCTGACTCAGTCTGTAGCTCCAGCTTGACAGCCCTGTCTATAGAAGGAGCTGTTCAGTGGCATGTCAGCTGTCAAGTTAGGCTGTCACTGCTCCCGGGTGACACCTCTGAGATCCCCTCCAGAGGGTGTGGATGGGTCTGGGCAGATCTTGGCTCTGCCCTTGAAGCTTGGTTTCCTCCACTCCCGGGAGGCAGCTGCAGTTAAGTGAAACCCCTCTGGGACCTTCCCCGGAGGAAGTCCTCCCTGCAGAGGAATTGGCCGTGGCTAATTCCTGCTCTTTTCTCATCACTGTCACTGTCACAGATAGACAAGGCAATGACAGGAGACAGAATTGGTCACCCATGCCCTCCCCAAGTCCCCTAGAAATGCCAGAACATCCTGAGTGGTCCCCAGCTTGGCCCCCTTACCCACCTTGGCCTTTATGATGGTGCAGTGCAGGGAGCTATTGTCCTGGTCGTAGAGAAGGCTGAACTCCAGGGCACCCAGGGTGGCTGAAGAAGACAGAGGCAGGTACCAAGAGGACATTAATTCATTCAACAAACATTTCCTGAGCACTTACCGTGTGCACAGTCTGGGCTAGCCATTGAGCCTACAGAGGAGAGGAAGACTCAGTCCCTCTGGACTCCCCATCCTGGTAGACCCTCCTCTTCTTTGGAGCCCTCAGCACACCTGTGATCAGTTAATCATTTGCGCAATTGCCTAGTTAATGACTTCCATCTGCTAGGTTGAGAGTCCCATGAGGGCAAGGCTGTGACTGCCTTGCTCACTGCTGTCCCCGCTGGGCACAGTGCAGGGCACACAGTTTGTGCTCACTTACTTGCTGAAGGAATAAATGAGTCTTACTTAGCATTTGCTGTTGCCTCTGTCTGGAATGCTCTCTCTCTAGATCCTCACATGGCTGGTGCCTTCTCATTATCCACATCGCAGCTTAAATGTCACCTCCTCAGAGAAACCCTCCCTGATTGATCCATCTAAAGCAGCCACCCTCATGGTCATTCACCCTATTTTATTTCCTTCACAGTGCTCTGTCTTTACCTGAAATGAACTCATTGGTATGTTTCTCTCCACTAGAATATTAGTTCCATTAGATCAGCCATCTTGTCTGTTATTTATTTTTTTCTTTTTTTGCCATGGTATCCCTAGCACTTAGAATAGTTTGGGGGCACCTCGTAGGTGCTCAATAAATACTTGTCAAATATAGAGATGAGTGAGGGAGGGAGTTGAATACAGAGACAGTCTTGTTATAAATCACTAGGGACAGCTCCTAACAGGGACATACACCAGCTGGGAGGGATCTTCTAGGCTTGGCAGGTCAGCAAAGAGACACTTAAGGCAGATGGAAGGAGCAGTGGCCACTGCTCCAGGCAGAAGGACCAGGATGTGGAAAGCCAGGAAGGTGGGAGAGACATGGTGCATTTCCAGGGCAGAAACAGCCCCCAGCCAGCGAGGTGGGGGTGGGCTCCTCAGACTCCTTTTCCCTGAGCCTGCAGACTCATGACCCCTGGGAGAGACAGGACAGCTGATATTTCCTCCAGGTCTGGCCTCTGACCTGCTGCAGCAATGAGACTGACTGTCAGTCCCTCCACTCACTGGCCATATGAACTTGGACAAGCCCCTGAACCTCTCCGAGCCTCTGTCTCCTTATCTGTGAAATCGGAATAGGAAAAGCAACCATTCCCAGGCTCACTGGGATGATTAAATTGAGCATGTGCACGTAACACACTTAGAAAAGTGCCCGGCACAAAATAAGGGCTCAACAAGTGTTGACTATTATTACTTCTGATGTGCATGTCATATAATAATAATTCCTCATGTGTGTTTCGCACTATATAATAATGATTTCTGGTTTATGAAGCCCTTTCTCAGCAGGTACCTCAGTTTACGACCCCTCAGCCCCGTATGGGAGGTGGTATTTGCTTTCCCTTTTACAACGAGGGGAGGTGACGCGATGGGCCAAAGCCATTCCGCCGATCACAGCCCTTGGTCCATTTCTTCTGAGTGGGTCCAGTCTCCCCATCTGACCAGGAGCTCTTGGAACGTCCCCCCAACCCCACAGCATGCATCAGGTCCAGACACAACCCATCCATGCTTCCCTGCAGCTCACAAAGGCCACCCCAGCTCTCCCCTGCTGCTCCCACCCACACCCAGGAGAAGTACCACTGGTGTGTGTGTGTGTGGCATAGAGCAGGCACTTTATAAATCATTGAATGGATGGGTGCAAGAGGAAGTATCAGAAATTTTAAAGTCATGGTTAAAAAATGACTTTTAGAAGACACACACCAAAGAGTCTGGGAAACGATTAAAATAGATATCTATCTATATATACACCTAGGAGTGGAATTGCTGAGTCATATGATAGTTCTATGGAACCACCAAATAGAACTTTGTGAATATAGTTGAAATGCACTCTTAAAAAATTATGTAAATGGTTAACGTTGATGTTATGTGTCTTTTACAACAATGAAAAAAATAGATAGCACTTATACTTTAGAAAGCCGATGTCATTTTGTGAATTTAGTAACACAAATTTGTATTTTTATAACTTGGTAAATACGTTTATTAGGTTTGGCATATTGGAGGCCTGGGGATGTACAGAGCTGTCCCCAGAGCCATTCCTATTTCCCTGGGGGCGACCCCTGAAGTGACTTTTCCAGCCACCCCTCCGTTACGCATCACCTACTTGCTTCATCTGAATCATAGCTGTTGGCTTCCTCCTCCTCCTCCTCCTCCTCCTCCTGTGGGCGTGGGGGCTGGCGGGCCGGGGCCGTGGCTGGCTGGGGAGCAGCAGCAGACGCTTGGGAACAGGGGCCCAGTGGGCGGCCCACTCGGTCCTCCTTGGCTCCAACTGCCGAATAGCCCCCAACTCCCCCCGTTCTCTCCTCTCGCGGTGGGGCGGTGACCCCTGTATAGGCGGGGTCACTCGGAGCCACCTCTGCAGGGGAGATGGGGAGAGGGTGGGAAAGAGGCAGCTGAGTCCCTGTGTCATAACGACAGCAGTGACAACTGCTGCAGCATTACCGCGAGTGATGGGCACCTACTGTGTACCAGGTGCTTGGCAAGCTTTGTGCCACAATCACCCACTGCCCTGCAATGCGGGACTGTCACTTCCAGTGGACAGGGGGGCCACATCATGCCGTTCACCGGTTCTCAGAATGTTGCCTTTGTCAAAGCCACCCAGGGAAGGCTTGCAAAAATCCAGGTTCCCAGGCTCCATCTAGAATCTGTAGGCCCTGTGGTGGGGCCTTGGAATCTATGTTTTATAACAAGTTCCATGAGCAAAACAGACCTCACTGAGAGCCCTCACTGGTATGGGCTCTGAAGCCAGACAGCCTGGATTTGAATCTCAGCTGGAGCAAGATTACTTACCTCTGAGCCTCAGTTTTCTCACCTGTAAAATGGGAATTTTAAGACCTGAAGGTGCTCAAATAGTATTAGCTATTATTTTAAAAATTTTCTAGTATATGCACAGCACTTAACACAGTACCTGGTGCATTAGAAAGCAATGACTCTGTTGTAGTGATTGGTGCTGCTGCATATATATCATGTGTGATAATCACTGTCACTCGGTGTGGTCTTCATACATTGTAGGCCACATGCTAAGGTGTTCCATGTATTGGTTCACTTAATCTTCCCAGCAACTCTGTGAGGTAGGTCCTTGGATTATTTTCCTTTTGGAGATAAGGAAACTGAGGCTCTGGGAAGTTAAGTGACTTGCCCAGGGTCACACAGCTGGGAAGTAAAGAAGCAGTGATTTGAATGCAGGCAGCTTGTACTCTTAACCACTGTATGTATTGTCATTTTCTATCTATCTAATCTTCGTACAGACTCTCTAGACTTTTAGAATTAGGAAATTCCCTTAGAGCTCATCAGATAGGTCTCAGGATGCAGAATGGGCCAATGTCTGGCAGCCCCTGCTCTCTCTCTCTCTCTCTGTCAGTCAGTGGAAGAGGTGGTCACCTGCGCAGGCACAGAAAGAGGCGAACACTTGCCTGGTCTCTGATCTGGAAAACGTCCTGCTGGCCCGGGACTGGGTCTGCTGCCTCCTGGGGGTCCTGAGTGGGGCAAAGAGAGAAAGAAGTTTGGAATAGAGAAGGCGGCATCATTTGGGTATTTGCCCTGAGCCGCCCTCATTTCACAGGTGTGGACACAGGCCCAGGGGCAGCAGGTGACGTGCAGAGGCACCCAGGGTTGCAGGAACGGTCCCATTGGGGGATTCTGGCGTTGGAAAGCCCTGGCTTCAAGCCCAAATCCTCCCATCCTGGGCCTCAGCTTCCTCCTCTGTGAAGTGGGGAAGAGCAGTATTACCTGCTCTTCATGTTTTGTTGGCTGTTATGAGGTCGACAAACAAATGGAGCAAGAATCGCTTGCAAGGTAACGGGCAAGTCCAGGCTTTGAGTCCACCATTATTACGGGGTCATTACTGGTCCAGAGGATTCTATATAACTACATTTCCAAAGCTTGGCATGTGGGGGAGAGCCACAGGGATGGGGCATGAAATAACAGTCAATGACAGAGTGAGAAAGTCATTCTGGGTTCCCATTGCCTTTCCATACTGATCCCGTCATGGGAAAAGTCTCATCTAGGTGCTACTTTAACACTTCTCTAACCTTTGTAAATGTCCCTTTTGAGCAAAAGAGGACAGGCCTCGGCTCCGAACCTTCAGCAGGCCAGAGTACTGAGAATGTCATTGCACCGTTTTATTTTCAGTACATTAATTTGTATAATAGCCCCCCACAATAGGTCGAATGGTGTTCTCCAAAAAATGTTCAAGTTCTAACCCCTAGTCCCTGTGAATGTGAATATTTGATCACCTTTGCAGGTGATCAAGTTAAGATGAGGCCATTAGGGTGAGCCCTAATCCAATATGACTACGCCCTTATAAAGAGGGGAAATTTGGACACACAGGGACCCATGCATAGAAGGAAGATGATGTGAAGACACATCCACAAGCCAAGGAATGCCCGAGGCCCCCAGAAGCAAGAGGAGAGGCTGGGACAGATTCTCCCTCACAGTTTGTGGAAGGAACCAACACTGGCAACACCTTGATTTTGGACTTCTGGCTTCTAGAACCGTGAGACAATACATTTCTGTTATTTTAAGCCACCCAGTTTGTGATATTTGTTATGGCTGCCCTAGCAAACTAATATACTCTTTCTCTGGTATGGAATACTGGTTTCCCACTTATGCCATTATTATAGGTTTCTTTTAAAATAACAGGTTTTTAACTGTACCAATTAGGAATTATTTCCATTGTTTTACACAAGCCATACGTGTTCAGATTTTCTCACATTACTAATCTCTTTGCCCACCATTTCTTCCTGAATCTCACATATCTGTCTGAGAACCTTTGCCTTTTCCTTGAAGTCTGAAGTCCTTAAAATTTCCTTGAAAGAGTTTATGATAACTTCTCTCAATTATGTTCTTAAAGGAGGTCAATTTGAAGAAAATATTAAGGAAATAAGAGGGCAGATCATAGGTGCATGTGGTAAAAATTGTGAAAGTGGAGTGATGATGTCAGAAGGTGGGAAACAGTGAGGGATGAAGTACTGTCACTTCTTGCATTTAGGTAGGTATGATGCTACCCTTCCTCCCACCCCCACCAGCTTCCCAGCCTGGAGTATTATTCATTCTAAAGGTCTTTGAAGAGTTTAGGGTTTGGTGGTGGCTGCAGCTTTGCAGAAAGCCCAGAGGGTTCTGCAAGCAAGGGTGGGAGGTATTGGGGTCACAGCTGAGTGACAGCCTGGGCGGGTGGGTCGGTGGCACGTACCTGGCTGCCCAGGCTGGGGGGGCGCTGGACTCTGTATCGAGGCCGGGGTGGGTCTAGAGGCCTGGACTGAGTTGGCCCGTCTCAAACCTGCAGGGAAAAGGAAAGAGACTGTCATATCGCGCACACACACGCATGCACGCACACACACACACTCACACACAGTCAAAGCAGGAAGAAGCCTGGGACCGGTCAGCTGGCATGAGGCATGGTCCTCTGGGTGTGAACTGGATGCAGCCCCCCGACATTCCCAGCTCTTTCAGACCCTCTTCTCCTCCCCTCCGTGTGTTCTCTCTTTCCAATACTCAGATCCTCCTGGGCAACTCACTGCAACAACATGGATGTTGAAAAGCTCAGGTTCTGCGACATTGCTTCCGACATCTGTGACCTTGCACAAATGACCTATCCTCTTTGGGCCTCAGTCTCCTCATCCATCAAATGGGGATAACAATACTTACCTCATAGGGTTGTGGTGGAGACACAATGATACAATACATGTAAAGTGCTCAGAACAGTGCCTGGCATATAGTGAACACTCAACATCTGGCAGATGTTGATACTACTTTATAATTATTGAAAGACTGTTCTTATCTTCACATGGACCTAGCTTTGCATCCCAGATTTTTCTTCTATAAGCTGTGTGTCTTTGGGCTGGTCACTTACCCTCTCTGAACCTCAGATGCTTCATGGAGGCAACAACTCTACCCACTTGATTAACATTTTTATAAGAACTTATTTCATCTCTACACCCTATGAGGTGGGTGTTTTATTAGCTCCATTTTACAAATGGGGAAACTGCGGCACAGAGGGGTTAAGGAGCTCACCTAATGTCTCTTGGCTAGTTAGTAGCCGAGCCAGGGTTTGAACTCAGGCATTTGGTCTCCAGAGTCTACCTGAGACTATTAGATGCTACTGCCTCCTGCAGAGCTGTTGGGCGATCAAATGGGGATGATATACACAGCAGTTCCTGGTACTAAGAAGGTATGACATTCCTAGAAGAATACCCTGTCTTCTCTCACCTCACTGGGCTGGATCCCACCTTTCCTGAATCCAAATATTTTTCACTGGAGAGATGCTTGAATGCTCATGACAGAAAGTGCTTTGCCACCTCTGGCTGGGGCTTACAAATTCTTGTCCCAGGGTCCTGCATTAGCACTTCCATTTGCTTGTTCATTTGGGTCCTTGGTCATCCATCCATCCATCCATCCATCCAACCACTCACTCACTCACTCACTCACTCACTCATTCAACAAGTGTTCATTGAATGTCTACCAAGCGCCAATGAATAAATGAAAAAAACCACTGTTCTCCCCATTCCTTTTGATTCTCTTCATCCAGGAAGCCTGTCTGGATTTGCCCATCTCTCTCACCTGCTAGGCTCCGGCTGGGGTCACCAGCAGCTCCGCCGTGGCTCTGGTCCCAGCTCTCTGAGTCCTGGCTAGATGAGCTCATTCGCGCCTCGGAGGCCCTGCGCACAGGAGGCCCATAGCTTCCTCGCCCAGGAGCAGAGGCCAGGTCAGGGCCTGAAAGGAAAAGCATGAATTGAATGGAGAAAAGGCAATGGAGGAATGGGGAAAAGGACTCCTGTCTCAAAAGTAGAAGACAGAGTTGGCAGAACCCACCTGTCTTCTGACCTGGGCCCCTCCTGTCATCAGCGTCACCTGGAGAGAGAGAAAACTGATGAGGGGTTATGTATTGGGTTGGCCAAAATGTTCACCTGGGTTTTTCTGTAACATCCTATGGAAAAACCCAAATGAACTTTTTGGCAAACTCCCAATATTTGATGTTTTCTGGAGAGCTGACACTTAAGGAGCTCACAAAAGGGCCCATCCACCATTCCCAAGAACTTTTAAAACAAAATTAAAAGTTTCCTTTCCCAACTTCCCCTTTGATGTAGAGCCTATCTACAAATTTCACATTATTTCCACTGCAAACAAATTGGGATCATGGGCTACGTACTGCTTCTAGAATGTGCTTTGTTCACTTAACTTGAATTTCCCCAGAACTCACCAAGCATGCTCCCACCTCAAACCCTTTGCACACGGTATTTCCGAAGATTCTATGAGCCCTCTTTATCACCTTGGTCGGGTTTCTCCCCAAATATCATCTCTCAGACAGCCCTTCTCTGGCCATTCTGTCCAACATGAAGCCTCTATCCCCTCTATCTGTTTCATTTTTCTTCCTGGCACTTATCACTACCTGATATTATGTTGTATTTGCATTTGCTGTTTGTTGATCATCTGTTTCCCCCAATAGAATTTTAATTGCATGAGAGCATGGATTTTATCTGTTCCATTCACTGATTCCCTGGGGCATAGAACAGAGCCTGGAACTCACTAGGTGTTCCGTAACTGTTCATTAAGGGAATATTGAAAGCTCATATCATGGGCATAATTCCAAATCTACAATATACATTTACATCATTCAATTTTTTAAAATATTTATTTCCTTTATTTTTTTTTGGCTGCATCGGGTCTTAGTTGCAGTACGTGGGATCTTTCGTTGCAGCACACAGGCTTCTCTCTAGTTGCGACATGTGGGTTTTCTCTCTCTAGTTGTGGCACTCAGGCTCCAGGGGGCATGGGCTCTGTAGTTTGTGGCACACGGGCTCTCTCGTTGAGGCACGCAGGCTCAGTAGTTGTGGTGCACAGGCTTAGTTGCCCTGTGGCATGTGGGATCTTAGTTCCCCTACCAGGGATCGAACCCGCATCCCCTGAATTGGAAGGCGGATTCTTTACCACTGGACCACCAGGGAAGTCCCTACATCATTCAATTTTAAAAGGTGCTTAATACACCATGGTGTGGATATACCATAATCTATTCAACAATTATCCCATTAATGAACGCTTAGTTTTTTCCAGTATTTTTTGCTACCATAAACAATGATGCAATAAATACGCTTATACATATGTCTTTTATATGGGTACTTTTCTTGCTGTTAAATATATTCCCAGAGAGGGACTGTTGGATCAAATAGTATATACACTTCAAATTTTAATAACATCTGCCATATTACTTTTCAAGAGGCTGGAGGTGACTTATAGTCCTACCAACAGTTTATACCATCATTTCTCCACATATTCACCAGCACTAGATGTTATTGCCAATAATTGTTTAGGAGTTGCTATGCAATGCAGGTGATGTTACTTCTTTCCAATGAGGTGAATACTTTCAGAGTTATTTGTTTTGTCTAGAGTTTATATAATAAGCTAATTCATACCATTTATGTGTGTAAGTGTACGTGTCTGTGTATAGGTGATTAATACTATGTACTACTGGCCAACATTTACTAAGTGCTGCACTCTGCAAAGTACTGTACATGTACAGGCATACCCTGGAGACATTGTAGGTTCAGTTCCAAACCACTGCCATAAAGCGAATATCACAAAAAAAGTGAGTCACATGAATTTTTTCCCACTGCATATAAAAGTTATGTTTACACTATACTGTAGTCTATTAAGTGTGAAACAGCATTATGTCTTAAAAATGCACATACCTTAATTTGAAATATTTTATTGTGAAAAAAATGCCGAAACAATTACAATAGTAACATCGAAGATCACCGATCACAGATCACCATAACAAATATAATAATAATGAAAAAGTTTGAAATACTGTGAGAATTACCAAAATGTGACACAGAGAGACAAAGTGAGCAGGAAAAATGGCACCGACAGACTTGCTTGATACAGGGTTGCCACAAACCTTCAGTTTATAAAAAACTGCAATGACTGTGAAGTGCAATAAAGCAAAGTGCAATAAAATGAGGTATGCCTGTAGCATCTCATTTAATCTTCAAAATAACCCGGTGAGCTATTAATCTCATTTTATAGATGAGGAAAGAGTTTTAGAGAGGTTAGGTCACTCATCCAAGCTCACATGACTTGTAAGTGGCAGAGCTGGAATTCAAACTCAGGTCTTCCTGGGCTCCGATGTTTAAGATCTCGACAGTAAAGCTATGCAGTCTTCTCAGCCTAGAGGGAGTAATGTTTAACCAGGAAGAAAGATGTTCTAGAGGTGGAAACCTGGGGCTTCTCAGGGATGCAGTATATGTTGACAATTTGGTGAGTCTCTGCAAGGAGCAGAAATTGCTGATGGCTTGCCAGGATGAAAGTATTTGTTGAGTGCCTTCTGACTGCCAGACACTGTACAGGGCACCTTGAGAAGTTATAGTTGGGCACTTCAATTTTTGAGACCTTCAACTATAACCTTCCTTTTAGAAGCACTGACTGCGCTCAACTCTAGAATTGTCATTCAGACCAGATTTTATCACTTAGTTAATTGAAAGTATTGCAAGGGCTTTATCTGGTCAGTCTTAGTGGCTTTATTATATTAAAATGTGTTTTCATTGGGGTCATATTTTTTCTTTTTATTGCTTTGTCTCTCCCTTTTTTACCATCATTTTAATAATTAATAATAATACTTACATAATAGTGATAATATCCAGAGTAGTGGTAATTTTCTTTTACTAATTTCCTTGCTATTCACCTTTCATTTTTAATTAGTCCAATTTCAGATTTGCTGATGACTGACAGAAGAAATATCAGGAGCAAAGAAGGCCTTCTCAGCAAGCCCCCTTTCCCCCGCCCCCCAGACTCCAGCGTGTATTTTGATGTTGGGAGTCTTTCTCAGTTCCTAATTTTGATTTCCACCTCTGTTGTACCTCTAAATAATCCATCAGGGATGACAACAAAGTCTTCTGGCAGCCTGGCATTGCTGGAGAGTTCCCTGAACTACTTTCTTGATAAAGGTTTGTGATGAGCTGTGAAGGAGACATAGGGGACCTAGACCCAAGGCCAGAGGCTGGCTGTCCACCAACTGGGTAGAAACACAGACATGATGTCAGGATACCCTCCAGGTAGACCAGTTAGCCAAGACCTGTCCTTTGTTCTGAAAGGAGAAGCTGTATTTTCCTACCTTGAGCTGGAGCCCGGGCAGGGTGTTTGGGCTCAGGGGCGGGCTGCTCAGGGGCAGCAGGCTCACTGGCTGGCTGCTGGGGCTTGGTCTTCTTTATGGGCATAGGCTGTGGGAGGACCTGTTTGGGGAAGCCCTTGAAGAACCATGCTCCAGAGCGCTTCCACACCTGGGGGAGGAGAGGTAGAACATGAAGACACGACAGCCAAGCACTATTGCTCCTGCCTTCACGAGAGCCAATTTTTCACTTTTCTCCCTGCTCACAGAGCACTGACACAATAGGCAGTGCATTTTCTCACCAGTACACAGTCTTTCACAATTCTTATTTGATTCACACAATACCCCTGAACACTCAATAGAGAATAACCAATCTCTCGATGGAAACAGTTGAATATCAGAGAGGTTATGAACAGGTATAAGGTTACATAGCCAGAGAGGGGCCTGGACACCAAGTCTCCCACCTCTTAAATGTGTTGCGCTCCCTACTACACTGGCTGCTGTAAAGAGGATGATCCACGTACATCCTCCCCAAGACCTCTGGCCTTCTTCCCTGCCTTGTGGATTAGCGTTCCACCTGGGGCAGTGTGTTGAACATCTTCTGTTGCCCCTTCAGATTGGTTCTACATCTTTTTTCACCCTGCTCTGTGCTCCAGGAAGCTGACCAGTAAGGACTACAGTAACTGGACTTTCTTGATCTCTACCCTCCAGGTGGATCTGGTCAAGGAGAGCATCAGTGGGGGATCGGCGGAAAGAAGATAGTGAGGTGAGGGTATTGAGTCCCTTGGCTCCCTCCTTGCTAGGCAGGCAGTGGCTACATTCCTGCTGGTTGATACCTAGTGTCCAGTCTGGTAACTGCTCCCTCCTCCACTCCTTCCGTCTCAGGAGTGGTATCAGCAACCCTGCTATTGCTGGTGCTGCGTGCTTCACCATGCCTTGCTGATCCTCCTCATCCCTGCCCAGACCTTTGCAAACAGCACCTTTATCAAAGCCTCCTTGATAATCCTGATGGATTGTGCCATCTGTTTTCCCAGGACCCTGACTGATATTGAGGGAAATATGGTCTTTGGAACAGTCTCCAAGGCAGGAATCTGCAGCAGAAGATGAGTGATGAAGAAATTGGGAAAAGGCGAAGGGAGTTAATTGGGACAAAGTGGGTAATAAAAAACAAGCCTAGGTAAGAGAAAGATTCCATGAGAGAAAAAAACAGAGATAGAGTGAAGACAGTGCAGAGGAAGAAGTGTGAAGGGTGAGAGGCAAAGAGAGAAAGAAGAAAAGGCAGAGGAGATAAGGATGAAAGGGAAAAAAGAGCTCTGAGGAGGAGAGTACAGACGGCCCTAGACTTATAATGGTTTTCTTATGATGTTTTTGAACTTACAGTGGTGCAAAATTGATATGCATTCAGTAAAAACCATACTTCAAATTCTGAATTTTTTTTTTTTTTTTTTGCCACACCATGCAGTATGCAGGATCTTAGTTCCCTGACCAGGGATCGAACCCACGCCCCCTGCAGTGGAAGCTCGAAGTCTTAACAACTGGACTGCCATGGAAGTCCTTTTCGAATTTTGAATTCTGATCTTTTCCTGGGCTAGCAATACTCGATCGGATACTGCCTCGTGATGCTGACCAGCGGCAGGGAGCCACAGCTCCCAGTCAGCCACACGATCACGATGGGAAACAACTGATACACTGACGATGATTCTGTACCCATGCAGCTATTCTTTCTTTTTTTTTTTTTTAACCTTCAGTACAGTATTCAATAAATTACAGGAGATACTCAACACTTATTATAAAATGGGCTTTGTCTTAGATGATTTTGCCCAGCTGTCGGCTAATGTAAATGCCCTGGGCATATTTAAGGTAGGCTAGGCTATGACGTTCACTAGGTTAGGTGTATTAAATGCATTTTCCACTTAACAATGGGTTTATCGGGATGCAACCCCATTGTAAGTTGAGGAAGATCTGTATAGGGAACGAAAAGAAAATGAGGGGAAGTGTGAGACAAGAAGTGAGGTAGAGGGAAAGAGAAAGAGAAGGTGGCAGTAGGGGAAGACCCAGAAGATGAGAAATGGGGAGTAGGGAATAATGGATGTCAGAGGGCAATGAATAAGAGGAGAGCAGGGAGGGAAAGAAGGAAAAGTCACAGAAGCGAGAGATGAGAAAAGAAATTCATTCAAATACTGTGTCCCACCAGTGTTCACAGCTGAGCTGGTTCCTTTTATACCAACCCCTTAAGACATGTGCCTGAACAGGTTCCCCAGCCCCCCTACTGCCACCTTACTCCCCTGGTTATAGCAAAGAAGGGGGAATTGTACAAAGAAGGGAGGATGCTCCAGGAGCTGAATGGGACCAATCCACTCACCTCTCTCTGCTCGATGCAGATTTTGCAGAGCCACACAGGGTGTGGGCGGCTGTTGGAGGTCTCCACTCCACACTTGGTGCAGACATTCTGGGGACAAAACATAGCCCAGTGCACACTCAGATATGCCAGGCTTGGAGCTGCCGGTGATCAGGAGAAGTGGCTGGGAATGGTGGCAATGAAGCCCTATTCTCCCTTGGTGGACATAAAGAGATAGAACTCTCCTTTCTTCACCTCCCTTCCATGACCAAGGCCAGTTAGAATAAAGTTCCAATCTGAGTCTTGATTTCTGATAACAAGAACTGGAGTCATTCCCAAGCACGGGACGAAGGGATTCTCCAAGAGTCCCTGTGGGGTTGGAGTTTTCATCATCCATACAAGGGAGATCACTGACATGATTTTTTAATCATGAGAGATTGTATATCCATTTTGTTTATTACTTTATTTCTTCTTTCTTTCCCAAATGAATCTGAGACACCCTAGACTATGACTACAGGTTCAACTCCTTATGGAGAAGGACGTTATCTGAGTAAATGCCATGACTATATGATGTAACATTATACTTTTGGCTGAGTTTTCTGGCAGTCAAAACAAATAGGTCACAAAATTCTCGCTATCTAGTTGACTACAGAAGGCAAGTTTTTTGGAGTAGATAACCTTTTCCCAATATTCCATTCTAAATGCTAAATGGGACCCCAAGTAGGAGATGCCAAGTGACATTATGGATGTCTCCAGCTGGGTCACTCCCCTGAATTCCTTTCCTGGGAATCAGACAGACCCAAGGACAGTAGTATTTCTGTCCTGGAATTGTCAAGTTCAGACAGCTTGAGGAGAGGGTGCAGGGTGGAGAGAGCACAGGGAGACTCCCCTTCAAGAGTGAATGCTTAAGAAGACCAAAGTCTAAGTTGGCCTAACTTGGCTAGAGAGGGGCTTTCTAAGTGGCTTGAACTGTACCCCAAGGTAGAGAATGCTGGGTAGGGCTTCCATGTACACATGTGTCTTCCATGTAGACACAAGCCCAGCATGCTTTTTTTTTTTGGCCATACTGTGTGGCATGCGGGATCTTAGTTCCCCGACCAGGGATTGAACCCGTGCCCACTGCTGTGGAAGCGCGGAGTCTTAACCACTGGACCACCAGGGAATTCCCCCAGCATGCTCTTTAGCCTGACCTATAACTTGCTAAGCCACAACCAGGATACTTGCAGGCTCAACCATAGTTCATGTCCTACTTCAGTCTCCCAAGTTCATCCTGGATGGAGCTGAACTCCAAGGAGACAGAAGGGTCAGAGTGACTTCTAGGGGAGGAACCAGGATCAGGGTTACCTCGGAATACAGCTGGGCATGGGAGCATCCCAGAAGGAATCATATTCTGGCAACTACCTTTCCCGATCCAAGCTCCATCCCCAAGACCCAAGGCCCCCAAAGGCTGGAGCCCAGGCCTAGCCCCTATGCACGTGATGAGCGGGGAAGCAGGGAAGGGGAGGGCGATGGTACCTTCTTACAGTCCTCACACACTACACAGGCAGAGCCCAGCATCCCCAGCTCTTCTCCACACAGTATGCAGCAGTTCACCCCGTCCCCAGCCACGTTCTTCCTCATGTTCTCCAGACGGTCCACCAGGCGCCTGGAAGCAGAGTCAGGGTTATATGGACGGACGGACCTTATAGGACCAGGACCACCAGCTTCTCCCTCATTATCTGGCTGATGGTCTTAACCTTCTTTGAGTCATAGATTCTTGAGTATCTGATATATTTTCAGAACACCATGGATCCCCTCTGACATCCCCCAAAGCCCATCTATTCTACCAACTTCAGATTAAGAACATTATCTAGTCTTTTCTCATGTCACCTCCTCCAGAAACTGTCTTCTGAGGTCCAGATCTGTTTATCTAATTGTCTGTATGATGCCTTCACTTGGGTCTCAAACTTGTGCTTTCAGCTGAACTCTTCATCTTGGCTGCTCTTCATCCTCATCCCCAGCAAACCTGCTCCCATTCTCAGGAAATGGCACCACTGTCCGCTAACTTGCTTGAACCAGAAACCTAGAGGGCCTTCCTGAGCCCCTCCTCCCAGACATTCAATGACCCAACCAAATCCTATCATGTCTAATGCTCTAACATTTCTGGAATCCACCCATTTCTCTGCATCTTCACCTCAACCAAGCCACTGACATCTCTCCCCTGGATGACTAACCCCTTAGTCTCCATGCTTTCATTCATGCCTTCTACAGTCTGTTCTCCCCATCACAGCCTTGGTGATATTCCTAAAACATAAATCTGATCATGGCACTCCCACTTCCCTTTAAAACCTTTAGTTGGTTCTCATTCCATGAGGTTTCCATGACCTTACGTGGTCTGGCCCCAGATGAGACCCCAAACCTCTTCGCCCTCTTGGTCTTGCTTCAATGTTCTAGCTCAGTGGTTCACTAAGTGTTATGACCAGACCATCAGCATCAGAGTCACCTGGGAACTTGTTAGAAATGCAAATTCTTGGGCCCCACTCCATAACAACCCTAATCAGAGACTCCGTGGGCGGGGCAGCAATCTGTTTAAACAAGCCCTCCAGGGGATTTTGACAAAAGTTTAAGAACCACTGCTCTGGTTACACTGGTCTTCTTTGAGTTCTAGTTCTCCTAACTGCCTCAGCACTTTTGCACATTCTGGTCCTTGTGCCTGGAATGCAGCCTTCCCTCATTACACATATTTGTGATCTCTCTCTCTCACACACAGACACACACACACTTTTCCTGCCTAGATTCTCCTTATCCTTCATATTCCAGTTAAAATATCACCTCCCCTTAGAAGCCTTCTCTGACCATCCATTTTATTTACTTTTTTGGCAACCCTTCTGCATAGCACTTGTCACACTTGTAAGTAATTGTGGAATTGTCTACATTAAGTAATTAGGTAATTGTGAGTCCATACCTGGCTGCCTTCCTAGACTCTGAGCTCCCCTGGGCCCGGGATCTTGTCTGTCCTGTGCCCTGCTGTGTCCTCAGGACCAGAACAGTACCTGGGGTCCACAGTGAGTGCTCACACATGATGGTCGAACCAATGAATGAATGAACGAATGAATGAATGAAGGCAGGCCACTTCCCAAATTTGTATCCAGCAAAAGCAAGCTGAGTTGAATGTCAAGTGACATACAATAGCAGCTTATACTTACATAGTGTTTATTATGGGCCTGGCATGGTATGAAGTGCTTTGGCACCCAACCCTAAGAGACAGGCACTATTAAGAAGCCATTTTACAAGTAAGGCAAGTGAGGCACAAGGAAGTTAAATTACTCGTCCAAGGTCACACAGCTAGGAAGTAACAGAGCTAAAACTGGAAGCCAGGTATCATGTGTATTACACTGGCACTTCTCAAACTTAATGTGCACACAAGTCACACTGGCATCTTGTTAAAACAGATTCTGAAGCATCATGTCTGGGGTGAGGCCTGAGGTGCTACATTCCTAGAAAACTCCCAAGTGATTCCACATGATGCTACTGGCCCAAGGGCACACTCTGAATAGCAAGGCTACACATAATGACTACACCTGTGGGGGCATCCTGCTTCGATCTCAGGTGGGTTGTTTTTGACCCTTCCCACCAGCCTGAAGTCACCTCTTTGCTTTTTCCTCAAACAGAACCTTATTGTTCCTGTTCCAGCCACAGCCAGTGGACCCAGATGGAGCCGGACCCTGCCCACCCCTCCACGCACTGGCTCTCAGCTGTGGACACCACAGGCGTGAGAAGCACTCTGATGGGACTTGGGTATCACAGGCTCCAGAAAGTCCCTGGCAGACCTGCTGGCCGCCACCTGATGCTGACTCTCCCCACAGGCCCCCCTCGCTCCTGCCATCCCCTCAAAGCACGCTACTCGCTGTGTTATAAACAGCAGCTTCTCCCTTTGTGTTCCATTCAACGGAGGAGCCCAAGGAGGAGCCAAAGGCAGCCTGTAGGCTCTAGCGCCTGCTGTGACCCAGATCGGACAGAGCTGCTTCGAGAGGCAGGATGTGCAGAACCAAAGGCAGCCTGTAGGCTCTAGCGCCTGCTGTGACCCAGATCGGACAGAGCTGCTTCGAGAGGCAGGATGTGCAGAACCAAAGGCAGCCTGTAGGCTCTAGCGCCTGCTGTGACCCAGATCGGACAGAGCTGCTTCGAGAGGCAGGATGTGCAGAACCAAAGGCAGCCTGTAGGCTCTAGCGCCTGCTGTGACCCAGATCGGACAGAGCTGCTTCGAGAGGCAGGATGTGCAGAACCAAAGGCAGCCTGTAGGCTCTAGCGCCTGCTGTGACCCAGATCGGACAGAGCTGCTTCGAGAGGCAGGATGTGCAGAACCAAAGGCAGCCTGTAGGCTCTAGCGCCTGCTGTGACCCAGATCGGACAGAGCTGCTTCGAGAGGCAGGATGTGCAGAACCAAAGGCAGCCTGTAGGCTCTAGCGCCTGCTGTGACCCAGATCGGACAGAGCTGCTTCGAGAGGCAGGATGTGCAGAACCAAAGGCAGCCTGTAGGCTCTAGCGCCTGCTGTGACCCAGATCGGACAGAGCTGCTTCGAGAGGCAGGATGTGCAGAACCAAAGGCAGCCTGTAGGCTCTAGCGCCTGCTGTGACCCAGATCGGACAGAGCTGCTTCGAGAGGCAGGATGTGCAGAACCAAAGGCAGCCTGTAGGCTCTAGCGCCTGCTGTGACCCAGATCGGACAGAGCTGCTTCGAGAGGCAGGATGTGCAGAACCAAAGGCAGCCTGTAGGCTCTAGCGCCTGCTGTGACCCAGATCGGACAGAGCTGCTTCGAGAGGCAGGATGTGCAGAACCAAAGGCAGCCTGTAGGCTCTAGCGCCTGCTGTGACCCAGATCGGACAGAGCTGCTTCGAGAGGCAGGATGTGCAGAACCAAAGGCAGCCTGTAGGCTCTAGCGCCTGCTGTGACCCAGATCGGACAGAGCTGCTTCGAGAGGCAGGATGTGCAGAACCAAAGGCAGCCTGTAGGCTCTAGCGCCTGCTGTGACCCAGATCGGACAGAGCTGCTTCGAGAGGCAGGATGTGCAGAACCAAAGGCAGCCTGTAGGCTCTAGCGCCTGCTGTGACCCAGATCGGACAGAGCTGCTTCGAGAGGCAGGATGTGCAGAACCAAAGGCAGCCTGTAGGCTCTAGCGCCTGCTGTGACCCAGATCGGACAGAGCTGCTTCGAGAGGCAGGATGTGCAGAACCAAAGGCAGCCTGTAGGCTCTAGCGCCTGCTGTGACCCAGATCGGACAGAGCTGCTTCGAGAGGCAGGATGTGCAGAACCAAAGGCAGCCTGTAGGCTCTAGCGCCTGCTGTGACCCAGATCGGACAGAGCTGCTTCGAGAGGCAGGATGTGCAGAACCAAAGGCAGCATGCTCTTCTCTTCCTCCTCCTCCTCTTCCTCTACCCCAACCCTCCCCGCATTTTCCCTAGAAATTGCTTTTACAGGATGATGGGAGGCAGCACAAACCAGGAGCGCCCAGTCCTCAGTCTCAGAACACCAGTAGCCAGTGTCTGCGGAGCAATTTCAATGTGCCAGGCACAGAGATAAGCAATCCACATGGATTTTCTTAATGAATCCTTCCAGCAGCACTATAAGCTAAAGACTGTTCTTGTCCCCATTTTCCAAATGAGAAAAGTGAAGCACAGAGAGGTTAAGTGAGGTACCCAAGTCACACAGCGGGGAGGTGGAGAAAGCCTGGACTCAGACCCAGGCAGTCTGGCTCTCGAGTGCCTGTTCTTCTTTTTTTTAAAAATTAATTTTTATTGGAATATAGTTGCTTTACAATGTTATGTTAGTTTCTACTGTACAGCAAAATGAATCAGCTATAGTTCCTGTTCTTAATCAGACCTCGCTGCCACTACTGCCAAGCAGAGCCATGGGGACCTTCTTGAACAGTCCAACCTCCACCCTGCTCGATTCCCCTGCCTTGCCCACACCAAGGGACCCTCCATCACTGGTAGGTACCAAGTTGCACACATGCAGTCACCCCAGCTGCTTCTATCTCACCTGCCTCTGACTTCTCAGAGGTCGGGACAAGACACCCAACAGCTGTGCCATCATCTTGTTCCCCTAAAGAATCCTCAACATAGGGTTGAGAAATCTGGATTTTAGCCCTGAATTTTGCCTCTCTGGGCTTCAGTTTCCTCATCTGTAAAAGAGAAGGTGTTGGGCTAAATTGGTGGTTGTCAAATTGTGCTTTATGGCACCCCAGGGGTTCTTTAGAGACCATTTTGGGGCCACCCACTATAGTAGCATGGTGGGAGTGATTCTGAGGAGCCAAAAAATCCCATTTAATCCAGAGCATGTCTGCATTTATCTCTTTCATTTGTTTGAGCTGTTGAATTAGATTTCCTTTGGAAAGTTGGTTCCACTGTTTAAAGAAACAGTTTGAAGTCGTCTGGAGCAGATGAATTTCAGGTTGCCTTTCAATGCCATAGCATTGAGACAATGAGGTAAGCTAACGGAGGCAGGGGATGGAAATTGCACAGTGATATATATTTTCTTTTTCTCTCTTTTTTTGGCACACACCTTTGTTCTCACCTATTTTCTCCTTCATGGACTGATCTAGCCAGAAAGCGGTTAGATTTTGTTCTTCTCACTCTATCAATGGGGGTCCCAAGGCACAGAGTCACTTGGGTCACTCAGCCTGGGCTAGAATCTCGTTCTCTGTGTCAGTAAACCACCTTTGCTTTCCATGAAGTCCCCTCATGGCCTCCTGCCTCAAGTCAAGCTTTGCCCACCCAGCTCAGGAAGAGAGCACGGGACAGATGACCCAATTCTAAACTGCAGTGTACTTTGCTCAGGAAACCTACGAGGCTTACTTGTCTCCTCTTGGAAAATAAGGGTGTGGAGTCACCCACCTCTTGCAAACCCACAGTCTAGCATCCTTACCAAGATGCCTGTTCCTTCCACCATTCGATCCTCAACTCTAACAGCCCCCATTAACACGCACTGTACCGGGAGCGTCTCATTAGCTTCTATCAGTGGCAGCAAATGGCATGGAAAAACAACAGATTGAAGATCATTATTCACATCTCTCAGCGTAGAGACCCTTGTTATTTATGAATTCAGTCCAGACCAATAAAGAGAGAAGGAAGTGGAGTGGGGATGGGCAGACCTTCCTTCTCTGCTCAAAGATCAAGATGAGCGGGGGGTTCCTGTAGCCCGTCCTTTTGGACATCCTCTCTGCAGCCCCGAATGCTAGGGCCTCAACGGGGAGGGCCCCAACAGCCAAGTGGCATAAACTTGGAAATAAAGCTTTGCGGGAAGTTAAGTCCAAACTATGTCATGGAAGACCGTGAGTCACAGATGGGTCTTCATCCTGGTGATAAAACATTTCAGTTTCTTCACCCCATAAGGAATGTTTGTTGTTACCAGTCTTGGCAGGAGAGACCTATGTGCGTTATGAAAGATGCCGGCAACCCTCAACCCATGTTAATGACCCAGAAAGAATTTTTTAAAAATACCAATGCCTGGGGCCCCAGCTCTAAAACTCCTCAGCTATGGATCTGGTCACGCCCGGATACCAGCATTTCAGCATGCAGTCCTGTTGAGAGCCACGGCATGGGCGGATGTTTCCAAAATGTATGGTCCATCTAGATCACCTGCGGAGAGTGTTCAACATTCAGACAATGATTCTATGGGACTGGGGTGGATCCAGAGCGTGTGCATTTTGAAGTGACTCCCTATACGATCCTGATGCTGGTGAATTCCTGGCCACACTTTGAGAAATGTTTCAGTAAGGAAGGAAGCAGTGGGAGAAATCCCATGAGAAAATGCTCTCCTTATTATGTTAAGTGGGGGAAAAAAACCCCAAACCCAGGATGTAGAATTGTGATCACGATATGAGGTTGGGTTTGGAAGATGCTCATCTGAATATCTTCATGGTGTGCACTGGACAAAAAAAAATTAGAAAGGAGAGACACCGAAATATTCACAGGGATTATCACCAGGTGGTGGGATTATGAGCAATATTTATTTCCTTCTATAAAGCTTCTGCTACCCCCTTTCCTAAAGCACCAATTACCTGGACTCCTCATACTTCCTTAACTTTCTACAAGAAACATGCATTACATTAGACAATAAAGTGCATTTTTGAAGATAGAGAACATGTAAGCCAAGGGTTAAAAGTCATGGCTTTGAATCCTACCTCTTATCCAGTCAATGACCTTGAAAAGGCTTTGTTCTCTGCATGCCCTCTTCCCAGACAATAATGTGAGGGGTTAGATGAGACGCACCTCAAGCTTCCTGCCATGGGCAACATCCAGGGATTCTCAGATGCTGGCTGAAACATCAAGATTTCCCCTTGTGTTTTGAAACTGAAGGACCTTCAATGACTAAGAGAAGACCTGTCTGCATTGGCAGGATACTTTTGTTTGCCTGTCTAATGTCTCCACATTAAGGGCCCAATTAGCTGGACACTGTAAGTGGCTGTCACTCTCTAGTTATGTCTTTACACGTCTGATTAACTTTATGACTCCTACTTGCACCTCAGTCCAGGAAACCCATATATCACCAGGCTGGGTGCTTAAGGGGAGGTGACGGTTACTCAGTGAAGCTGGGTGGGCATCTCCCATTTCCCAGGATGCTCCCGGAGGCACCAGAAAGGTTATGTCCCCTCCTCTGAGCACCAACAGATGACCTCTAGAGGGGGTGGGAAGTGGATTCCCAAGTTGCTCTGACCTTGCTGTCCAAATAGATGCAGATGGTCTACTCATTCATTTGACAAATATTTATGGAGAACCTACCATGTGACAGTAGACAGTGAAGACCCAAGGGGGGGCAAAACAAATGAGGTGCCTGCCATCATGGAGCTGGCATTCTAGTTGGGGACTCAGACGTTATTTAAATGATCACATCGATCATCACAATTACACTTGGAGTACGTGCTCTGAAGGACAAGTATGGGAAGCTATGAGAACTCACAGAGAGGGACATGAACAGTAAGATGGGGCCTCAGAGGAAATGACTGTTGAGCTGAGACCTGAGGATAAAGAGGAGCTGGCCCAGTAAAGAGGGTGAGGAAAGGCACTGGAAGAAGAGGGAACAGCGTGTGCAAGGGACTTGAGAGGCTTAGCAGGGCTGGTGGGCTGGACGGTAGAAGATGAGGCTGGAGGGTGGGCAGGGGCCACTCCATGCAGGGTCTTGAGTCTAAGAGTGATGGGACAGCATGAAAGGGCTTTAAGTAGAGGAGACTCAACTTCCCCCATTTTGAGACAACATATGGACATATGAATGGAGTCCTTGGGAGGCTCAGAGCAGTGAGAGTTTCAAATGCCGCAGTGGTTCCAGGTTGAATGAGGCAGGCAGGTCCCTGGACTTTGTCTACACATGGGGCTGGACCAGGTCTCTTGAAACTACAAGACTGCCCCAAGTGGGTCTAACTCAGTGGTGGTGAAAGTGTACACTAGCAGGAAGGCCGTGAGAAATGCCATTGCACGCTAGCCAGCTTCAAGGAGTCACTCTGTGTGTTAGCTTCCCAGTGTTGCTGTAACAAATTACAACTTAGTGGTTTACGACAACATATATTATTTACTATCTTAATAGTTCTAGATATTAGATATCTGACATGGGTTTCACTTAGTCGAGGTGTTGGCAGGCAGGGCTGTGTTCTTTCTGGAAGCTCAAGGGGAAAATCTGTTCCCTTGCCTTTTCTAGTTTCTAGAAGCTGCCCCACATTCCTTGGCTTGTGGCCCCTTCCTCCATCCTCGATCCAGCCGTGTAGCATTTTTCAATCTTGCTGTGACTCTGACTCTCCTGCCTCCCTCCTATAAGGACCCGTGTGATTACATTGGATAATCCAGGATCATCTCCCCATCTCAAGATTCTTAATCATGGCTGCAGAGTCCCTTTGGCCATGTAAGATAACATATTCACAGGTTCCAGGGATTAGGATGTGAACATCTTTGTGGTGGGGGAGGGCATTATTCTACCCAGCACACCCACATTCCTGCCCCATCTGCCACCCAGGTTCTATTTCCACCTGATTCAGGTCCAAATCAGATTCCAGTCCTCCTCTCCAGAGCAAGGTTTGGGCAATTCCTCCCTGCCTTGCTGTGGATGTCAGACAGACCAGGCTTTGGATTCTGTGAGGTTCTAATCACCCTCTCCAAGTACAACCCCAGGAAAACACAGACTCTCCACACATACACACACACATGCACACCTGCACGCACACACACTTTCAGAATTTAGAAATACGAGGCACTTATTTTTTTTTTAATTTTGGCCACACCGCACAGCATGTGGGATCTTAGCTTTCTGACCAGGGATCAATCCTGCGCCCCCTGCATTGGAAGCACGGTGTCTTAACCACTGGACTGCCAGGGAAGTCCCACAAGGCACTTATGATGCAGATGTGTTGGGGTGTCCATTCTGGAGTGACCTTGCCTGGGTCCATATTTGGACTTTGCTACTTCCTAGCTCTGTGACCTCAAGAAAGTTACTTAACCTTTCTGAGCCTCTGTTTTTCATGTGTAAATTAGGGAAAACAAAGTCCTTGTTTCCTAGGATTGTTGCAAAGATAAAATGAGAGTTAAATGGTCATGAAGAACCTAGGGGCAAGATGGGAATAAAGACGCAGACCTACTAGAGGATGGACTTGAGGACACGGGGAGGGGGAAGGGTAAACTGGGATGAAGTGAGAGAGTGGCATGGACATATATACACTACCAAATGTAAAACAGATAGCTAGTGGGAAGCAGCCGCATAGCACAGGGAGATCAGCTCTGTGCTTTGTGACCACCTAGAGGGGTGGGATAGGGAGGGTGGGAGGGAGGGAGACGTAAGAGGGAAGAGATATGGGGATATATGTACATGTATAGCTGATTTACTTTGTTATAAAGCAGAAACTAACACACCATTGCAAAGCAATTATACTCCAGTAAAGATGTTAAAAAAAAAATTAAAAAAAAAAAATGAGAGTGTTTGTAAAATGCCCAGGACATGGTAACTACTCAGTCATGATTGCTGCTAATTATTTCTTCTGGAAATTTGTGGCTTTTATAGCTCCCTATACTCACATTTTTTTTCTCTATAACGAGGGTGCTAAAATCTGCCCATGAAATCCGTCTTTCTAAAGCTTTTAAAGGGGCTGCAGTGACTCGAAACTGACAGGACTCGTGTGCCCATCTCTAAATACACACACGGATGGCACATGTACCCACACAGGAACAGGTGCATGATCAGCACCCATGTACAGAACACACTTTCACACACACGGCTGTACACACTCCGCTCTTGCAGGGAGCCAAGCCCTAGTTGGCTGCATTCTGCAGACAAGGATATAAGCCAAATGCAGATCAGACAGTGCTTACTTGTTAAGCCCAGGCTCCCTCAAAAAAGTTCAAACTGGCCTCGGAAACATTCAGGCAACTGCTTTTGAGCTTTCAAACCAGTATTGCCGCAGTGTCTTGATGAATGCTGAAGAGAAGGCTAATGGATGTACAATTGCTCCAGGAAGTGGGCTTAACGTGGCGAGCTGCAGAGCTGAGGACACCCTGCCAGTGAAGGTGTGATGGCTTTATGTGCCGGTTCCTGAATTGGTGAGGGAAATGGTGAAAAGCTGGGGTTCCATCACTGATGGTATGAAGCCATAGCAGCTGCGTTAGAGCTGTGATTGAGCATGATTACACAATAGTTTGTAAAATGCAGCAAAGTAGGAGAGTGGATGTCATGTTGTCCCTCTGTCTCTATCTCTGTCTCTCAACTTCTCTCTCTCTTTCTCACACACACACACCATTAATTCCAGAATCATGCTGCTTTTCCCATCACCCTAATTGCCAAGTGGATGTTACCATTAAGTTTATTAAACTCGGCATTTTCTGAAGTCTAGATTGGGCCATCAGCTGTGAACACGGACATGGCTGCTCTGAAGGGGGGTGGTCTGAGACTCCAATGCCAGGGTCTCTAGGGAACCTGTCCTTAAATGACTAAGTTGCTCTGTCATGAAGCCACGCGGCTGGCACGCAGGGTGTGTGCAGTTCAGACTCATTAATTCCCACTGTTGTTTATTACCGTCACTACCTGGGGAGCCATTGATCGTAATCTCTCTCCTTGATGGATTGGTGAATGGGATTCCTGTCTGGACCTCAGCACTTTGGGGAAGCGGGTCACCCTGGGTCAGAGTTGGAGCCAAGAGAGAAACACAGCTAGACGGCTCCACTGGGCTAATGTAGTCAGTCAGGCAAGGAGCTGGGTCATTTAAACCCAATAATAGCAACAGTTATCAGGAGTTGTGCTAAGCATTCCATATGCATGGTTTTCCTTAAGTCATACAACCTGTGAGATCAGTTCTATTATTCACTCCCATTTTACAGATGGGGAAACCGAGGCACACTGACAGGGAGTCACTTACCAAAGGCACACAGCTGGCAAGTGGCAGAGATGGGATCAGAGGCTAGGTCTAGCTACCCAGACACTGTTACCCGCTTTGGAAGAATGAAGCCTTTGTTTCATTTCAGTGCTTATAGCTGGGGCTCTTTCTAACCCCTCCACCTGCCCTTTTCTGTTGTGGAAAGTAGAGTTGAGAGAATGTGCTGCTGAGGCCCACAGGGGACAAGGGTCATTGTGGTGGAGAGGGGTGAACTGTCTTATGGTAGGAAGAAGTATGAGACTGAACCAATTAACCTGAGTAAATATGAGACACCCTGTAAATTATTGACTTCCCTGAAACTCTGAAGTCATTTGTCAATTGCCATCCCTACCTGCACTGCCAAAAGGCAATAGGATAATGTGGAAAGACAGATTCAAAGTCTGGTTTGGCCACGTAAAACCTGTGTGCCCCTGGGCAAGTGTCTTAACCTCCATGAACTTCAATAATCTCATCTGTGAAGCAAAGACAATAGTCTGTCTCTCTTAGAGAACATAATAGGGATTAAAGGAAATACAACATACTTGAAAGTTCCTAATACAATGCTTGGCTATAAATGTTTATCTTTCTATAGAACAGCAGAATAGGACTCTAATCCTGGAGCCAGCCAGCCTGGGTTTGTAATCCCAGTTGTATTGCTTATTAACCGTGTGACCCTGGGCAAGTTGCTTAACCACTCTGTGCCTCAGTTGCCTCATCTGTAAAATGGGAATGATAATAATGCGGCTTAATGCATAGGGTTGTTGTGAGGGTTACATAGATGAATCTACATAAAGCTTTGAGTACAGTGCCAACACATGGTGCTTTGTAAGGGTGGGGTATTATTATTTCTCTAGAAGTTGAGTGTGGTTGCAGGGAAATTCTCATTTGTTTCTTCTTCCTTTCTTGAGCCACTCAACAAAAAGGCTAGAGCAGTGGTTCTCAACAGGGGGTGATTTTGCCCCTCAGGAGGCATGTGGCGATGTCTGGAGACATTTTGGGTTGTCACAGCTTGGTAACAGACCCGGTTACTACAGGCACCTAGTTGGTGGGAGCCAGAGATGCTGCTAAAAAATCCTATGGTGCACAGGACAGCTCCCACCACAAAGAATTATCTGTCTCCAAATGTAAACAGTGCCAAGGTTCAGGAACCTTGGGCTAGAGGGACTTGGAGACCACATGGTCCATTTTATAGATAAGGTCCAGGAAACCCTGAGGTTAAAAACATTCAATGAGAGGCTTAGTTAGTTGGGTTTAGAATTCATCCAATATGTATTCATTTGCTTTCTCTTTTATGCCAGGCACTGGGCTGCTTAAGGAATTAAGAAGACTTCATTTTCATTTTGTGCAAACAGATTCCATAAATTATTAAGGCTGGATGGACATTAGAAGGCATCGACCCAATCCCTGAGAAAACTGAGGTACTACTCAGTGGTTCTCAACATGGGGGGGGTTCAGAGTCCCCCCAAACCTGATGAAATCTATGAATATTTCTTCTTAAAAATGCACACAGGGACTTCCCTGGTGGCACAGTGGTTAAGAATCCACCTGCCAATGCAGGGGACATGTGTTCAAGCCCTGGTCTGGGAAGATCCCACATGCCACGAAGCAACTAAGCCCGTGCACCACAACTACTGAGCCTGTGCTCTAGAGCCCGCGAGCCACAACTACTGAGCCCGCGTGCCACAACTACTGAAGCCCGCACACCTAAAGCCCAAGCTCCGCAACAAGAGAAGCCACCGCAATGAGAAGCCCGCGCACCGCAACAAAGAGTAGTCCCCACTCGCCACTAGAGAAAAGCCCGCGTGCAGCAACGAAGACCCAACGCAGCCAAAAGTAAAATTAAAAAAAAATAAATTTATTAAAAAAAAAAAGCACACAGATACATGGATAACTATGTCTATAATATCAGGATGCCCCAGAACCCCTGAGTTCTACCCACAGAATGTCTAGGACTCCAAGTCAAAAAAAAAAAAAGTGGCGGGACGGTAGGGGAATCTTCCTTTAGAAAGAGGAGACTATGATCTGGTTTACTGTCAGCTTGTCAAACCATAGGAAAGATGCCTACCTAATTAGATGTAGCAAATTCCAAGCATTATTACTCACTTCTCCCCCTGTCCACATTTTGGAAAAATTCTGTGCCAAAACTATAGGGGATGGTGGAACTGGGATGGGTAGGTGATAGCAACCCAACAGATTCTGTCAACGACAGGTCTCTCTGTGTCTCTTTCACTTCCTCCTCTATCACAGTGTCTGGACACCAAGGTTAATGACAAATCCTAATTACTTCTTTGGGCCCATCTGTTGAGGGATGATGACCTCGAATGGAAGCCACCAAGCTGCCTATCCCCTTGCAGGCAGAATATATGAGTAAATGTCTTTGAGAGGCTCTGGATAGAAAGAAATATGATAAAGACATGGAGGAACCTACCACTGGGAAACAAAACAAAAACAAAACCCGCACACACAAATTTCCCCAGACAAATGTTTAATTCCATATTTAATATGTTTTAAAAGTCCTGTGGACACCCCCTGGGTGTCTGTTCAATTTACAAAGGCCCTTTGCACTCTCTAGAGTAGCACTCAGCAGCCTTGTTTGTATAGCCTGGCACCTCTGGCCACAGCTGATTGGATGAGGAGCGGCACTCAGGGTGACCTGGACCAATCAGAGTTCCTTCCCCGGGAATTTGGAATTAGGACTAAGAAGAAATATAACAACTAGGAAGGTATAGTATGAGATTATATTTTCTAAGATGTGGGATGAGAAGCAGACCTTTCATGAGCCCAGGCTGTGTTCCTGCCCTTGGATCCCTTGAGATACCTCTGAATCCTTATATTAAATTCCCCTTTTGCCTAATGGGGTAGACTCTCCAAAGATGACCACCATTAACATCTTCCTTCCCTGGATGCATAAGTCATTCTTCCAGGAGGAGATGGGATCTATTTCTCCTCTCCAACAGATTGCAGTGGAGCGATGCCCTACCAGTTCCAGACCTAGCTGTTAAGAATCCTGGAGACTTCCATCCTTGCTCTCTTGGGAGTCAGCTGCCATCTAAAGGACTCGGGCCAGACTACTGAATAAGGAAAGATTCCGTGGAGAGAGAGGGGCCATGCAGAGTGCACTGAGGCACAGACAAAGGTTTGGAGCTTTCCTGGCCCTTCCAGTCCAACCCAGCCACCCACTGAATGCAGTTGAGTTGAGTGAACCCAGGCTATGCCACATGGAGCAAAAATCAACCTAGCAGAGCCCTGCCTAAATTCTTAACCCACAGAATTATGAAAAAGAGTATACTATTGATGCTTGTAGTCAGTAAGTTTTGGGTGGTTTGTTATGCAGTGATAGATAACTGAAACAACCTAGCTGGAACTAATTCCTTTTCTTGCAAGCCAAGTGTCCTAACTAGTATAGAAAGTCTACAGCAGTCAGGTCATGCAAAATAAATTCTGAGATCCCACTTAGCCTTGAATAAGGGAGGTGGGGCAAAATGAGGCTCTTTAATGAGTTTCCCTTCTGACCATCATCTCTCCTTCTGGGGGTGCTGAAGAGAGCAGAGCTTGGTTGTGGGCTGAGTTACCACTCAGTGAAGGTTTAGACGCCGCCTTGGGCAAAAGCAGAGGCTCCAAGGTGAGAACCAACTCTGGTCCACTGCATCATCTGGTGCTCCCTGGGGCAGCAAACTCTAGCAAAACTGCCCCAGGGAGGCAGCACCTCCTGGGATGCCTTAGGGTGATTCTCCCAGGGAACTCTCCATGGCCTTAGGACCATGGAGACCAGTTCTGGCAGCTTTGGAGGTACAAACAGGTTAATAAGATCACTGGGAAGGAATCACTGGGCCAGCACAGAAGGGATTCTAGCTTCTAGCTCCCCAAATGTCCCCTCCAAACCTGAGCTTTAAAAGTTTCCATGTCCTGAAAAGTCTAAGAATTTGAGGCCATGCCTTCAGGAAAGACATCTAATAGTTTAGAACATAGTTCTGAGAGTCAGCCAGACAGGGACATATATCTTAGCTCTGTGTGACCTTGGACAAGTGACCTAAGCCTCAGTTTCCTCACCTGCAAAATAGCACCTACTTGATAGGGTTGAGAGGAGCAGTTAATGAGTTAAATCCATATCAAGTTTTTAGGTTTGATGTTTGGCACATAGTAAGTGCTCAATCAATAAATGGTACCCATTTATAATGATTGTTTATTATGTAAACGATGACTTCACTTGTCTCCCAGATGACTGTTCGGTAATAGAAAACTCAGCATCACAGAGCTGGTGTCGAGACCCAGAAGGGGACATAACTACATCTGCAGTTTTAACAGTTAGAAGAGCCAGAAGGAGCTCATTTGCTCTGAGAGGTGCAGCCAACAACAGGGTACAGGGTCCTCCACCAGACACCCCCAAATACTGTAGAGTTGGATCAGGAAGGATCCTGAGACTCAGACTGACCCGCCTCATTGGACAAGTGGGGAACTGAAGCCCCCAAGGCTCATTAACTGAGCCTCAGGTTCTGGAGGGGGAGCCCTGATGGCGCCCTGTTTTCGGCCTCCATCTGTGTCTGATGTGTCTCTCTCCTTTCATCTGACTTCACTCTGATCCTCTCCCAAGGAAGTGTGAGTAGAACAGGAATGAGGGCAGGTTCAAGGTCATAAGACAAATAGCATGGGCTTGCCTCTGGCAATGCTACCAGCGAGGGCTGGCAGCTGGAAGGGAGTGGCGGGGCGGGGGTGGGGGTGGGTGGGGGGGGTGGGGGCGGGGGACGGCCTCAGCCAGAGTCCTCTAGGACTATCCTCCCCGTTCTGGCAGAAAACATACTCTCTCAGCAAAGGGACACTCTGTCACCATGGGCTTGGCCCCAGCTTCCCTGGAAGGCTCTGAAATCTCCTTCAGGGGAAGCCAGGGGCTTGCCAAACAGGAGTCTCGGGCATGATTCTAGAACGGAGACCTTGGCCAGTGTAAAAAAACAAGTTTCCTCAGCAAATTTGTCATTAATGATTGTCCCCATTAACTAAGCATGCGCTCTGTGCCAGGCACCACGATAATCCTTTGCATGTGAATTAAACACTCCCCGAGACATGTGTGCTAATGTTATCCCCATTTTGCAGCTGAGGAAACTGAGGGGGAGGTAAAGTGCCTTATCTAAGGTCACACAGGGAATAAGTGGCAGAGCTGGAATTTGAAGCCAGGTCTCTCTGACTCTTGGGTCCCAGGGATTAACCACTGTGCTCTCCCACCATGTCACCAGGTCAGGCAATGTGGCAGGACATGGGGGACAAGGCAGGGAACCCATCAGCCCTGTTCTAGAATGTTCAAGCCAGAATCTGCTCAGTCCACAGAGATCCCCTTAACTTTACACCCAAAGGCAGCCTAGTGGCCACGCTTGCACAATGTAGCCAGCACCTCTGGCCACAGTTAACAGGGATAGAATCTGATATAAACATAAGGCAGCAGCCAATCATAGTGTCTTCCCTGGGAATATGGACCCTGGACTACAAAATTCTAAGCTCTCCAGCCTCTTGGTCACAGGAGATGCAGAAAGAAATTGGGGGGCAGCACTGTCTACCATGTTCACTCACTCACTCACCAAATATTTTACTCAACACCTACTATGTACTAGGACTGGGGATTCTGTGGCAAACAAAACAGGCAAAAATCTCTACACTCAGGAATCATAATCTAATGGGGAGAGAGATATAATCAATGTATAAAATTCAAAGTTAGCTAGTGGAAAGTGCTCCACAGGAAAAAGGCTGGAAGTTCTTGCTTCCAAGCAAGAATTTAACATCTATATTCTTCCTTCCTGCAAGGCTGAGGCTCCTTGTTGGTTGAAGTGAACACACACACACACACTCCCACACTCACATACACACATGCTCACAGACCTCCCACCTGGACAACTCCTCACTCCTGACGTATCTTTTAAAAAGCAAAATAAAAACTCAACCCTATAAGCAGACCCCTCAAGACCCATCCCTTTAGCAACCTACTGAGGAACCTGACGGAGGGCCGAGCACAAAGCTGACTCCGCCTGTGCCAGGCTATTTGTCATTTGTCAATGGCACCTCTGATCTCCCCAGCCCACTCTGAATAAAATGATCTGCAGAGGCTCAAATCAAAGGCGCCCACTTCCTGTGTGTTCACAGCATCATTTTCCATCCAAGAATCTTGTTAACCCCCCACTGAGTGGCTGGGTAGGGAGATGAAAGGGCACCCCAGTGCCCAAACCAGTTGTAAGCAGTTGGCAAAGGCTGCCCCTTGGAAGAAAGGTCTGGGGAGGGGGTGGCATCTCAGCAGCTCCTCCCAGTTCCCATTTGAGGTTCAGTCTTAGAGGACCCCTTAGTGGCCTCCCTGCATCCTGGCAGTGGAAGTTTCCACCCACACCAAGAGCCCCCTCTTCCATACATACGCTCACTCTCCTCTTCTCCCAGACACTCCTCCCCTCTCACTTCCCCACTCCACCCTTCCCAAGCCCAGGCACAGAGCCCTCCCTCTCTCTCTAACACTGTCCTGGCTCACTGATGCTCTGACACACACACCTTCTTACATCCCATACATGTTTTTTGTTACCTTTGCCCTCCAAACCCCACTTTTTCCCTTCCTCCTACCATTCATTAAACATGAAGTATGACCAGGCCTGGTCCAGGAACCGTACAAGCATCATTTCACTTACTCCTTACAACAATCCTGTGGGACTATTCCTTTTATTTCTCCCATTCTACAAGTGAGCAAACTGAGGCTCAGAGGGTGAAGCAACATGGCCCAGGATCCACAGCCGGCAAGCGGGGGAGCTGGGATGGAAGCCGGGTTCTTAGAGTCCAGACCCAACCTCTGCGACCTCGCTCTCGTGCTGGCCTCCCTTCAGGATGGATTTCTCCAATTCTCTCATCTAATTCGTTTCAGATATGCTCTTTCACATACTGTCTCTTTGACATACACTTCCTCTCCCTTACCTCACCCTCAGCTATCGTTCTGGCATCTGCATGGCCAATGTCTCTAGAACATATTCTTATGCAGCTGGAATGGGTATGACACCTGTGCTCACACACACGTCTCCAGCCTTCAGAGACAATCTCTCATCCCCCTCTCAGAAGATCCCTCCTTCTCCATCTTTAATGCACCCCCAGCCCAGAAGCCCCCTCCCCAGCCAGCCCCCAGCCCACTCTCTCCCCTGTTCTCTTTTCTGTCTTCCAGCTCTCCCACCTCATGCACCAAGGATTCCAGTTCTGCCTGAGTGGGTGGCTTGGCACATCACAGATCACAAACCCCGAAGGCAGCCCTGCCCCACCACAGCACACCCGCCCTGAGCAGCAGAGCCTCCTGGCCCTCACTGGCTCTCAGAACGGATGGGAAGCATCAGGCCTCACCCGATTCGCTCCTGCTCCATCTCTTCCATCTTCTCAGCACGAGCAATCACCCTGTTGATGATTTCCTTCTCCTCATCTGTCAGCTCTTCCTGCTTCCTTTGTCTGTCTGGCTGACCACTGGGGTGAACGGACCATCCTGTCTGGAGCCTGAAAGGTAATATAGGAAGGTGTGAGGCTGCAGACAAAGTCAGCAGTTGCAGAGTGGTGGTTAGGCTCTAGCTCCCGGAGTCTCGTAAACTTCAGTTCAAATCCCTGCTGGGAGACCCTGGGCAAAAGAATCCAATCTCTCAGAGCCTCAGTTTGCTCATCTGTACAACAGGACACACATACCTCTGATGAGGTTCTGATGAGCTTATTAAGTGCTTAGCACATGGCAGACACTCTGGAGGTAGCATGTGCAGGAAGTTCATGGAAACCTGGAGGATAATGGTGTTCTCAGGAAAAGAATCTAAACAGTAGACTTCTACAGCAGGAGTGGAAACAGTTCTGGGAGGCTGGTCTAAAGCCCTGGATCCCAGGTTGACGCCAGCCCCTGTCTGGCACAAATACATTTGGTGTAGGCCACAGAGTCCTTAAAAAAAAGTTTAAACTAGTGGTCAACTAGTTTTATAAAAATCTCTTGATTTCACATAAACATCTAGCTCTCCTGCCTCCAAAGCTCCTATAGCATTTTGAGTTCCATCCTGTGCTCTCCTTGATCTTTTTTTTAAAATACAGAAAGCAAATACTGATGTAGCACCTACTGGATGCCCACATTATCTCATTTAATCCTCACAACATTTCTACAAGGCAGGACTGTTACTGTCTATTTTCTGGTGAGGAGACATTAGACCACTTGCCCAAGGTCACATTGGCTGGGAAGTGGCAGAGGTGGAATTCGGACCTGGGCAGCCTGCACACTTAACCTCCACAGTACGGAGAGAACTGAACGCTGCAGAGGATCAGAGGCTGCTGGGTAGAGAGCTAACGCTGTGGTCTATGGCAAAGTATCATCCTCTCCACTAGTAACATGGTCCACACCCCAGGGCACTGAGGTGCATCGCCCAAGTGGAATGCAGGGTTCAACACCACTAGAAATTCTTGTCCCTGGTTGGGGGAAAAATCAGTAACTGTGAATCCCCTGGAGCCAGCACCCCATTAGCTGCCAGCCTCTATTACTTCCACTGCTCTAATCACGTCAGCAGGCATGAAATTGCCTTTTGACACTCAAAGTTGGAAATTAAAGGCCCCATCTTCCTCCCTGCTCCCGCCTCTTCTTCCATCCTCCCACCTTAGCTGGTTTGTTCAGAAGAGCACAGAAGGAAGAGTTTGAAAGCAATGGAAGCAGATGTCTTGGGGGCAAATATTGTTGCGAGAAAGGGAAGGAGGGGGTAGCCTGGGGAAATTCTGGTGGAAACACATCTTGCCTTGGATCAGGGGCCTCTGGGGATGAACAAACGCTAAACATACTCAAATCCCCTTCCCCGAACCCTCCAATGGCTTCTCATTGATTTAGAATAAAACCCAGGACTACACAGAGGTGGTGGTTGCACAATGTGGTGAATGTGCTAAATGCCACTGAAGTGTATGTGCACTTTAAAACGGTTAATTGCATGTTAAGTGAGTTTTACCTTAATAAAAGTAAGACTCAGTTTCTTGCCCATCTGCAAAGTCCTACCCGATCTGTGCTTTACCTGACTCTCCATCCTTTTCGCCCCCTCTCACTACACTCCAGCTGTACTGGCCTCCCTGCTCAATCTTGAACACTGAAACCTTGTTTTTGTTTCAGGGCTTTTGCACTTGCTGTCCCGGCTTCCAGGAACACTCATCTCCCCAGATCTCCCCCTTCTCATCATTCAGGTCTCAGCTCAAATGTCAGCCTTTCAGAGAGGTCTTCCTTGAGCTCTCATTGCCCAGGTTCACTTGTATCCATCACTAACTGAAATTATCTTTTAAAAGAAGTTTGTTGTTTACCTGTTTGTTGCCTCTCTCCCCCCACCTGAACGTAGGATTCCAGGAGGACAGGGACCTTGTCTGGGTCTGGGTCACTATTATGTCAATGGCATTTAGAATAGTGTCTGAGAGTAAGCACAGAAAGAGTTTTTGAGTAAGACACAATACCTTATGGCCAAAAGGGATGATAAATGTCTGATTATAAGTGTGACCCACAGCAAGACTGAAGCAACAGAAGTCACTTAGTCTAGGGGACCAAGGAGAGTGCGTTGAGGGAGTGATATCTACTCTGAGACCCTGAAGAGGATTTACTGTGATGCTGGTGGAGCTTAAATTTGGGACCCTTTGCTAGCACAGGCACCTTCCAAGGCCCTGGGAAGAGCCCTCGTAATGATCATCTGTCCTGAAAATTTTGTAAAAGAGAGATATTTTTGTCTTCTTTATTTTGAAGAGGGCTCTCCTAAATTACATAAGCTCCAGGCTGCAGAAAGGTATGGCTGGCTCCTACTGAGACCTCAGAGATAAACTAGAGTTGGTGAGAGGAAGGCAGAGGAAGAAACTGAGCCTGACAGAGGAATGGTCTTTGCAGAGGCCTGGAGTTGAGAGAGTGGGCAGTGCGCCTGAGGAGGTGAAGGAAGATCAATATGGTAGCCAGCCTACAAGATGCTCGCCAAGGATCTCTGCCTCCTGGTATTCACACCCTCCCTGTGTCATCCCCTCCCACACTGAATCCCAGCTGGTCCTGTGTGACCAGCTAAATACAATGGAAGTGACCGTGGGTGACTTCCAAGGCTAGGTCACAAAAGACATTGCAACTTCTGCCTTGGTGTCTTGGGTCATGCAGTCTAGGGGAAGTCAGATGCCATGTCATGAGGATACTCAAACATCCCTGTGGAGAGGAATTGAGGCCCCCTGCCAACAGTCAGCACCAAACGTGCCAGCTGTGTGATCCTCTAGCCCTTGTCGAGCCCTTATATGGCTGCAGCCCCAGCTGACATAAGACTACAACTGTGCCAGACCCACCCAGCCAAGCCACTCTCAAATATCTACCAACAAAAACTGCAAGAGGTAATAAGTAGTTTCTGTTGTTTAAGCCACTACGTTTGATATGATTTGTTCTGCAGCATTAGATAACTGGAAAAATCAGCCCAGCTGGAGGATAGAGACAGGGTGGCACAAAGCCCCAGCGATAGTGTCTGTGTTCATTTTCGATTGCTACATAACAAGTTATTACAAACTTAGGGGCTTTACACAACACACATTTATTATCTCACAGTTTCCATGTCAGAAGTCCAGGCACGGCTTCGCTGGGTCCTCTGCTCAGCATCTCACAAGGCTGCAATCAGTTGTCGGCTGGGTTGGGTTCTCATCTTGAGCCTTTCTGGGGAAGAATCAGCTTCCAGGCAAATTTGAGTTATTGGCAGAATTCATTTCCTGGCAGCCATGTGACCTAGGACCCCAGCTTTTTGTTGGCTATTAGCAGGAAGTCACCTCCATGTCTTGGAGGCAGCCTGCAATTCCTAACCAAGCAGACTTCTCCAATTTCATCCTGTGGGCCACTTCCTTCATCAAGTATACAAGGTGACTCTCAAGCTCCGGTCAAATGAGAAAGGGTCTTATATAACATGATGTAATCACAAGGGTGATGTTCCATCCCATTTGTCGTATTCTACAGGTTAGAAACACATCCCAGGTCCTGCACGCACTCAAGGCGAGGAGCTTACACAAAGGCATGAACACCAGGAGGGGAGGGCCATTGAGGATCACCTGAAAGCCCATCTGGCACAGCCTCCCTACAGGGGTCTTTCCAGCCTTGCTTGAATGCTCCCCGTGATGAAGACCTCACTCTCTCATTAGGAGTCTATGCCGTTCTGTTGGAAAGATCTTCCTTACAGTGTGCTAATATCCCTCAGCCTGATGTTTCTTCCCATTAATTGTAAAGGATACATTGGACTCCTGCATAATGAAGACCACCATCCTTCCCAAAGAGCCTTAGTTATAACCTCATCCAGCCACCTCCCCAGGTCCCTCTGGTTTTCTGTGGAAATGGATGCCTCAACTGCCCCTATTCTTCCTTCCTTCATCCCTTCTTTTCTTCCTTCATTCTCTTCTGATCGCCCCCTCCATTTATTTCCTGCCTTTACGAAGTAGCTCAGTGACCAAGACAGAGCACAGGTGAGATGCTGGGCCTCATACCCAGTGGAGACCCTTTCAAGGGCACATTCCCACAGCTCACAATCTGGTCATGGGTACGGTCAGCCATGGGTCAGACCTGAAGCCAATGCCTCTCACCCCACCACACAACTCGCTGGGATCAGAATGCACAGGAAATGCACGACTGCAGAAAGATAAGCAGGAATGGGGGTCCACAAGAGGTCTGCCGAGGACAACTGTCTCCATCTGCAGATGAGCAGAAGGCCTGCTAGAGGCTGCCGGCACCTCTGCAGACCCCCATCCTCTGCTCAGAAACACGCAGTTGACAAACAGTTCATCTAGTGTTTGAAAATGTCACTGATTGCTCTCAGTGGGGACTCGCAAGCCTCCTGTGGATTTTCATGTTTTAATCCCAAAAGTAAACAGAGGGAAATGAGATGGTTTTTCAAACCAAAGCCTTTGCTCTCAAGGGAGAAAATGGGCTTGTCTGGGCCTCCTCTGGGCTGGAGAACACTGTGAGCATGGGGGCCTTGAGAATTCTCCTGTGACAGGACGGTGGCACCCTTGCCAAGGGCCTCTGGGCACAGGATTCCAGCTCCACGTCCTTAAGACCAGAGTCCAGTGTTGGGATCTCATTAAAAACCAAAGGTGGAGATCAAAGTGTTGCTTCCTTGGACAAGTGACTCAGAGCATTGTATCCAGTCCAGTAAATACCCAGAGGGCCTATTGTGTACCAACTTGAGCCCTCCTTGACCTGGCGGGGTTTAAGATTGGAATTCTGGACCTGTGGCTTATTAGCAGTGTGTACTAGGGCCCTGAGCCACTCTGAATGCCAGTTTCCAGATCTGTTAAGTGGGAATGATTTCATGTCTGTTTCCTGCTGGGACCTTCAGAGGCTACCCCTGACCCTCAGTAGCTGCATGAGGAGAGACCCCTGGCTTACTGGCTGAGACAGGGCGAAGAGGGCTGGCCCATCTCTGCTCTCATTCACATACCTAGGACAATGCTTCCTGGAGAATCATCAAAGGGCACCTGCCTCCTATTTCCCCAAATTGTCTAAGCCATGGTTTTCAAACTATTGTCTGTAGTTCCCTGGAGGGATCTCAAAGGGCTGCAGGTGAGTGGGTCATAGAGGGACAGAGTGGGCAGGGAACCAGGCCCTCCATCCTCATTTCGGCCCAGATGGCAATGCTGGGTTCCCAACACTAGCAAAGCAAGGATGCCAGTTTAAAAACAAAGAGAGTGAGAGAAAAAATTTTTTAAAGAATTTAATATTTGATATTTAATAAAATCATGAGATATAGTTTATTACATTGGTGACCTCAATACTTCACCATTCTAAGCATCCATGCCCTTTGCCATGTGACTTTGAAATTGATCTCACCAAAAGGTCAGGGTCTTTCTCCCTACCCCTTGAATCCTGCTTGGACTTACGGCTTACTTTGGCCAATAAAACACAGGGGAGAGATGTTGTGCCATCCGGGGCTAAGCCTGCAAAAGCCTTGTGTGTTTCTACTTACTCTCTTACTCTCTGTCATCACCATGACAAAAAGCTCAGGACCGCCTGTTGGAGGATGAGAGGCACGTGGATCAGAGCTGAGTCATTCCAGCCACAGCCATCCTAGATCAGACAACCCTTTGATACATGAGCAAGCCCAGCCAAGATCAGCAGAGCCACCAGCTGAGCCCAGGTCCCTGAGAATAAGTCATCGTTTTTCTATCCCACTGAGTTTTAAGGTGGTTTGTTACACAGCAAAAGATAACTGATATGCTATCTACTGTGGCAACAAAAAAGTGAAGCTTGTTAAACTCCCTACATTTACTTTACAGTTTGGTATTATTTTAACTTACAGTTGCACCGTGGTATGTTTAATGCTTTCAGCCATGACAGGTCTTTATCCATCGCCACTCTTTATCTGTCTTATATATTTAGCTTCTGAATAAAATAGTATTCAAAGAAAGAACTTTGCTGCTAACAGACGTCTAAAGATCACTGCAGTTGACCTGCTCATCTTCCAGATGCTTGACACTCAGAAGAGGGAAGAGAATTGCCAAGAAATTCTCTTGTGTGGGGAGAATATGGTCAGAGGCTCGAGACACCAGCATTCTGGACGTGCTTCATCTGTGGACCTGAATGTACTTGGTTAGGTGCATCTAGAGATGGTCAGAAGGAACTCTCCCAACAAACCAGCACCAGTGGCCTCTAACACAAAAGGAAATTAGTCCTGACTGCAGGTGGAAGCCCCTCACAGATGTTTCCCCCTAAAATACTGCAAAGGGCAGATTCCCAGCTCCTTCCTGCCTCCCACCTTGATTCTTCATTTCATGCACACAATAGTCACGTAATAAATACCCACCGGATGTCTCTATTAATATATTATAACTCCCAAAAGGAGTGGGATGATGGAAATGCTGTCAGGGCACGAAGGCTCTGAAGCATTAAACAGCGGTGGTGTGCAGAAAATGAATCCTTTTTCTTTCCTTTCTTCGTATCCCCTCCCTTCCCCCAGGATGCCGACAGAAGCAGGTGTCAGCAGGAAGTCTCTTTACAGCCCAGTGAATGAGATTTTAATGAATCCTGAAGGGGAGGCTGTGGAAGGAGGGGCATCCACACCACAAAACATGTTACATAAGCCCTGCTGGTAAAAAGGCCCTTTTGGATGAAATTTACCCCTAACAGACTAAAGAGGGTGCCAAAAGGATGCTGTGGTTTCCCGACTCCCTTCAGAAAGCTAAGGGGATCTCGGGCTCCTGGGAATCTTTTAAGCCAGACTGAGTGCCATTCAGCTTTTCTAAAATCCCATGCTCTCTCTCCTATTTGGACTTTGCACATGCTGTTCCCTTACCTGGAACTCCTCTGTCTCTTCTCTATCTTGTACCTCCTTTACATGGTCTCAGCTTACACATTACTTCTTCCAGGAAGCTCTCCCATCATGACCCCAAAGTCTGGTTAGGTGCCCATCATTGTGGTCCCTTGGCCCCTGTGATTCTGCTATTATAGCTCCTTGCACTATAAAGTGTATTTGTTGGTGACTGACTATTTATTTGTTTATAAACCCTTCTAGACATCCACTCAGACTTTGGCTAACCTTGTATTCTTGGTGCTTAGCACATCGCATGATATGTGTTTGTTAATGAAGGAAGGGAGGGAGGGAGGGAGGGAGAAAGGGAAGAGGAGAGGAGAGGAAGGAGAGGATGAAGGAGGGAGGGAAGGAGGATGGACATACACCCTACCTTTCAGCTTTCAGCTTTCAGGAAGCCTGAAGCACTTGGGACCCTCTGAAGTCATGAACTTCTCTCTTGTGATGTTCATATTTATAATCGCACAACATCTCAGCATCTCTCCCTAGCATGTCTGAATGATATGCTCACAATATTCATAAAAAGACCAGAATTTTACCAGCCAACACAGAGACTGTAGAACACACACCGTACATATATGCATGCACACACAATGTATACATACAAGGTATATATATATATATATATATATATATATATATATATAAAATACACACAAGGGTAAAGCAAGGTTGTGATCCACACCTTCCTCTGATTTTGGTGCTTTACGGTTTACAAAGCTTTCCCATGCATCTCATATGACCGTACCACCTCCCAGTGAAGGTGGAAGGGCAGGGTTAACATACCCACATTATGGCCAGGGCTCAAGGAGGTGAAGGGCAGTGCCCCAAGGCCACACTGACATTGAGTCCCAGAGCAGGACTCAGACCTGGGTGTTCTAAGGCTAGACTCAGCGCTCTGGCTGTGGCTCTGTGAAAACTTCCCCATCAAGGGGAAGGTAAAAATGACCTCCCATAGTTTCCCAATGTGTACACACAACCAAAGCCCCATCTGCTTTGCAGCCTGACTGTTCATTTGTTGGACCCAGCATCCAATCTGTCATGCATATTTAGGAAATGAATCCAATTTAAAACAAAAGTTATGAGCAAAGATAGGACCTCTGAGTCGAAGGCATTTCACTGGGAAATCAGGCTGACCTTCCATGAGGTGACAGAGACCGTGTGCACAGCACATAACTCCCCACAAGCTCTGTTCTGCTCACCAGCATCTTTGATTAATGATAGTAGTCATGTGAGTTAATATTTTCTTTATCTACAAACAGTGTTCCCAGGCAAACTGGTGCAGAAACAGAGGCACACGGTGGTTAATAAGCTTGCTGAACCCCACGAATTGCTAACAAAAATTAAACTGAGGGCTCCCCTAAGGAATATTTTCCAACCTTTTATCAAGATTTTTTTTTTGAAATTTCCTATTTTTCTTTCTCAAGAGGGGTATGTGTTTTTTTTTTAACAACTGGAATTTGTTTTTAGATATGTAAAACATGCTAGTTCCTTTTTGAACCATCTCTCTTTAGGGACAAGCCACTTTAATCAGAAAAGAGATACAATTCAGTCTGTAGAAAAATAAAAGTATTACAAAATACTCACTGTTCTTTATCACTGAAGGAAGGCAAAGAAAGGAGAGAAAGAACAAAATGAATAAAGTTCGGGGAAAAAAATCTCTCAACAATGTCAACACTGTCTGGATGCCACAACCGCACAGTTCTGTTTAAATCACAGTGACCTACTTCCATTTCTTATCAGTCATTATTATCTTATTCCAGCACATCTAAAACAAGGCTGCAGCAATGTAGGGTTGTATGAGCCACAGCCTTGATTAAAATGACCAATCAGTTCAGCTTATTAATTAACCAATCTGATCATTTATGTATTTGAATAATGTTTTCTGGCACTAAAAAGGAATCACTTAATGATAACAGGGCCACCATCATTCTTGGTTTCTGTTGTTTCAAACACTGGGGGATAAGGAGCACACTGAGGTAGGCAATGAGCCCTGAACCCGTGACTGAATCATCCAAAAGCAGAACTCGCAGTGCCCCAGTTTGGGGAAGCAAGTCCTTCCATTCTAAAAAGGAGACCAGCCTCTCCACTTACTAGACATGCTACCATAGGCAGGTCACATCTCCTCTTTGTGCCTCAGTTTCCACCTCTGATCTCTGGCACTCTCAGGCTTGCAGACTTGAAAACTATAGAGAAGTATCAACTATCGGAGACCAGCATTTCTCCACACGTATCAACAACATAGACAGCTGAAGCCCTGTCCTACCGATGCAAGAAACAGATACACTCACTTCTTTCAAAAACAACCACAACTGTGTTCCAAACACCATCGTCAGATTCAAGGAGACTGAGAGAAATCACAAAGGCAGTAAAGTGTATCTGGCTAGCCAGCAGTTAATTAAGACTAGATTTCTTAATTTATTGGAGAAAGACATTTGAAGCGTCTGCATTAGCACATCATCACTGCTGCAGACTAGATAGCATGTGTGATGACTATAATTCACCCATTAGCATTTATTGGAAAATAATTTTAACATCTGAAGAAAATGCAGTAGCAATCAAGCCAGCTGGATGTATTCAGAATGCCAAGATGTTTCACAGGAGCCCAGAAGCACTTGAATGAAACTGCATCCAAACTGTTTGAATAATTCTAATTTAATTGTAAGGCAAATTGTTTGGCTTCATATCGACTAAAGTAAACTTTGATGGGTTTTAATTAACTGACATTTCTTAAATAAAATAAATATTTTACCCCATTCACCTTCAGGCAACTGTTTATCTTACAGAGACAATTTTTGGCTGATGGAATATTGTCTGCCAAGTAAGGCTGGCTTCAAGAGGACATCATGGGAAGGGCTTGGAAACTAGAAGTTTCCTTTCAAAAAGGAAACCAACAGAGATCAATAATGTCTTCAAAACTATAAAACTTGTAGAACTAGAGGAGGTTTTAGGTAGAAGTAGTAAATAGGGACTTTTGCTTCAAGAATATGAGTGCACTAAATATTCCAAAAGACCCTAGGATTGCTAGAAAATAAGGGAATTCTCCAACAACCCTCCCTACTTCGAAACAAATAAAACAGACTTCATCACAATAAAAAACTTTTCCTCTTCAAGACTCTGTTACGAAAAAGAAAATGCAAGTCATAGACCAGGAAAAATACGTGCAAAATGTGTCTCCAGCAGAGGACTTTTATCTACAACACATGACAAAAAGCTTAGAAAACTTAGTAACAAGAAGATAAAGGACCCAATTTTTAAATGGACAAAGTATTTGAACACTTTAACAAAGAGGTTATACGAATGGCAAAATTACAAAAGAAGACATTCAACATCATTAGTCATTAGGGAAGTGCAAATTAAAATCACAAAACTAATACCACTATGCACACATTAGAATGGTTAAAATGGAAAAGACTAATCATATCAAGTGTTGGTGAGGAGGAAGAGAGATGGAACTCTTGTACACTTCTGGTGGAAATTTAAAGTGGTACAACCAATTTGGAAAACAGTTTGGCAGTTTTTTAAAAAGTTAAACATACACCTACTATCCATACCACTGAGACATTCTACTCCTAGGTATTTACTCAAGAGAAATGAAAGTATATGTTTATACAAATTTTATTTGTACTAGCCCAAAACTGGAAACAACCCAAATGTTCATCAATAGGTGAATGGATAAACAAATTGTGGTATATCCACACAATGAAATACTATTTAGCAATAAAAAGGAATAAACTATTGATATGAAAAACAATATGGATGGATCATGAGATAATTATGCCAAGTGAAAGAAGACATCTCTCAAAAAAGGAGTACATACTGAATGATTCCATTTCTAGAAATTCCAAAAAATGCAAAGTAATTTATAGTTACAGAAAGAAGATTAGTAATTACTTAGGGATGGGTGGGGAGAGGGAGGGGCAGAAAGGAGAGACTGCAAAGGGGAATGATTGTGCGCATATGCGTAAAAATGATCAAACTGTACTGTTCGAGGTAAATCAATTATACCTTTATGAGGCAATTTTTTAAAAAAGAAAAAGAAAACCCAGCAAACTGAATCCAGAACAGGGAGCTGTGAGCAGTAAGCCAATGTAAATACCAGCATTATGTTCCAGAGGCTGACTCTGAGCTCCTAACAAGGTGAGGAAGCTGAATCTGAGACCCCCACTTTGAGCCAGGACCCTCTAAGGGAGCTCAGGTCACATCCTGGGTGAGCAGCACACCTGATTCCTGGCAGAAGCAAGTGCAAATCTCTCTGAAGAAAATATTCCCATGGTAGATCCCCAGGATTCTCACAGATTGAGCTCACAATAAAAAATTACCAAGCGTTTAAAAAACAAGACCTTTGAGTGAAAATCTGCAGGGATGATAAACAATAGACTTAGATTGTAAAGGTCTTCAGGCAGTGGTGTGCTGGTAAATGTTTAACAGTTGAACCTCTGGAGAAAAAGCCCCACTGTGGCTGATTTCGAGTACCTATATGATGTCACTAAATGCAGAACTGGGAGGAAACATGCAGTAGTGTACTATTATATAGTATTTCACCATACAGGTATCATAGGCACAAATAACATAGAGAATAACAAAACATAGTAAAATAATTAAGAAGTGATAGGGGCAGAACAGGAATAAAGATGCAGACATAGAGAATGGACTTGAGGACACGGGTAGGGGGAAGGGTAAGCTGGGACGAAATGAGAGAGTGGCATGGACATATATACACTACCAAATGTAAAATAGATAGCTAGTGGGAAGCAGCACAGGGAGATCAGCTCGGTGCTTCGTGACCACCCAGAGGGGTGGGATAGGGAGGATGGGAGGGAGACACAAGAGGGAGGAGATATGGGGATATATGTATATGTATAGCTGATTCACTTTGTTATAAAGCAGAAACTAACACACCAGTGTAAAGTAATTATACTCCAATAAAGATGTTAAAGAAAATTAAGAAGTGATTAATGTTAAGTATTCACCACCTTTGTGTTTAATGTAATTTAATTGTAAAACTATACAACTTAATTTTTAATTCTGGCCATGTTTAACAACTGACTTGCAAAATTCCTGAAAATTTAACATCAGCTCTAAGGAACCACCATGGTACAGATCCAGCACACCACTGATTCAGGTATAATAGTTACTGGAAAGAGTATGTGAAGTTATTTTATGTGAAATTTCCCAATTTTTAAATGATCAGGCCAAAAATAAAAAAGAAAAAACACATTTCTGCAAGTCAGAGTCAGCTGGTGGCCTGCCAGTTTGCAATCTCTGATCTAGTCCAACTTCCTTATTTAATTGATGACGAAACCAAGGCCCAAAGAAGGGAAAGAGATTCACCCAGAGTAGCTCAGATCTAGAACCAGAACCAAGTCTGATTCTAACCACCAGGTCAGTGCTGTTTCCATTCCACCAAGCCACCTCTCATTTAGGGCATGGAGCTCAGAATTTAATCTTGTTACTCCAACCTTGCAAAGAAGTAAAATCAGTGAAGTTTCCACAACAAACTCCCACTAGGTTCTTCTTCCTCCACCCCAGGGAGGGAAATTTCTTTCCTTGCTATTCCTCTCCTCCTTCAAGTGTAGATCAGGACCTCATTGCCCCAAAGCAAACAACTCCCAGGAACACCCAGCGACTTACTTTGATTGCTGGGGTCGGTCACTGGGACACATCCAACGGCTAGAGCTGTTGCTGAACACGGTGTCAGTCATGGTAGAAGGCCAGTGCTCCTGGAAAACAACAGCCCAGAAAGGACATCATGCAAACAGTCATTCAATCACCCTTTATTTCTCAGGGCCCTGGTCTATGCCAAGCACTCTGGGGGATACAGAGAAGAAACGGAACTTCATCCAGCTTCTCCGCTTTCCAGATGGGGACTTTCAGGCCCCAAGAGGGAAACTGTCACAGCTCCCTCGTGGCAGAAATGGATCAGAGGGAAGAACTTCCTCCCTTTAATCCGTGTTCCTCCCATTCATTGTTGATGCAAGACCACATATCCAGGAGGGAGGGTCAGAGCTCTTAACTCCAATCCAGGGTCTTTCTACTAGAGGAAGTCATCTGACTCATGTACTAGTCAACTTGGACTTAGTCACGTCAAAAAGAAAACAAACCCACGTCTTGAGAGTTTTGAGGTCCCAAATGCCAGAGTCATCCCTGGCTTGCTTTCTTTTTAATACTCTACACCCAAGCCATCAGAAAGTCATGTTGGCTTCACCATCATAATAGATCCAGAATCTTCCCAATGTTCTGTGCCTAAATTGCTACTATGCTGATCCAAACCACTACTATCCCAGCCTGGCTAACTATAGGAGCCTCTTCACTGGTCTCTCTGCTTCTGCCCTTGGCCCACTTCAGTCCATGCTCCACACAGTGACCAGGGAGATCATCACAAACATAAATCACAGCTTGTGAAAACAGCACCATCACGGTTAGAATCTCCCTGCTAAAATGTAAGCCTCTTGCAGAACTCTTTCTGTTTTGTTCTCTGCTTAATGTCCAATATCCAGCATAGCGCCTGGCACATAGAAGGCACTTAATAAATATTTGTTGAATGTGTGAATGAGTCTCCATCAACACTAAGTTTAGCTGAACTCAGCCAAGCTTATGTCCTTTCTGAACTTCCCCTCCTTGCCCTTCCCCCAGGTCTAAGCAAAGAATAAGGGGAAAGAGGGACTTCCCTGGTGGTCCCATGGTAAAGAATCCGCCTTGCAATGCAGGGGATGCGGGTTCGATCCCTGGTCAGGGAACTAAGATCCCACATGCCGTGGGGCAACTAAACCCGTGTGCCACAACTACTGAGCTCATGCGCCTCAACTAGAGAACCTGCGTGCCACAAACTACAGAGCCCATGCGCTCTGGAACCCGCGCGCCACAACTACAGAGCCCACGCACCCTGGAGCCTGAGCACCACAACCAGAGAAGAGAAAACTCACCGCCACAGCTAGACAGAAGCCCGTGCACCACAATGAAGAGCCTGCGTGGTGCAACAAAAGATCCCGCATGCTGCAACTAAGACCCAACACAGCCAAAAAAAAAAAAAAAAATAATAATAATAATAAGATAAATAAATAAATAATAAATAAATCTCTAAAAAGAATAAGGGGAAAAAGACCATGGAGATCACATTTAATTTATTTTTTAAAAAAGCCTTAGAAGGTAGGTCACTGTGTCCAGTGGGTTCTGATTTCCCTGAAGGTCTTGGTGCAATACAGTCTTTTTTCCTAGGAAGCTGAATAGATGAGCAGTTGGGAGGTGAACAGGGAGAGAACTCTCTTTCCTATTCTACAGCCAGTGCAATTATTAAATCTTCGTGTGGTTGAAGCCGGGGATCGGGGGGCTGATGGTTGGACACAGGGAAGGAAAGGCCCCTTAGAGAAAAGCCATTTCATCTGCTCCCGGGTGGTTAACATAATCTTCCCAGATTAATATGACCATTTCATTGTTTCCACTTTGAAAACAGAAAGAAAGGAGAGATGACTCCTGTTGTGAAGGGAATCTGCTGAAAAGAACCTTAACGTCTCATTATTGCCTGTGCGAAGAGCTGAATGAGGCTGTCCTGGGCCCCCTGGGGGCGTCCTCAGCTGCCCTTGGTCTGGACAGCCAAACGACCGTTCATTTGATTACCTCGCCTCCTGCTTTGAGGCAGAGAGGCAGCACTGACCTTGGAGGATCCCAGGAGGTCGGGGTGGGGGAGAGCTGGGACAAGGAATACACTGTCCCCTCCCAGGAACTCTGATCTCCAAATTCTGTTGCCCTCAAGGCAGAACGTGGCTTGCCCACCCTCTCTTGCATTCAGCCAGGCGTACCCGGAGCTCATTTCCTATTAAAATTCTGCCTGCAAAGCCCAAACTCACTGGCTGGCCGCCCCATGGAAACCACCCAGCTCTGTCCCTCCAGGCCAGAAGCCATCCTGGACAGCATTGGTTATTTCAGCTTTGCCACCCAGGCTTCTCAGAGTATAACATCCCAGGATGGGCTCCTTGCCCCGGTCAAGCAGCCTGGGCCTGGAGAGGGAAGCCTGAGTAATCAAGGCTATTTGAACAACTGGAGTAACAGCCCAGAGAGGGAAGGTCATGTGTCCACATCTCAGCTGGGGGTGGAGATGCCCGTGGAGGTGAGTGGGTATAGCAGAAATTGCTGATGCCCCTTAGAGGTGGGGCTCCCACCCCACCCCCAGCCTCTAGGAGTGTTAGCAACTAGGGGCTTATGGTAGCCCCACTTTACAGAGCATTGCCCTCAGCCAAAGAGAGCAGCTGCCTTGCCCAGAGTTATCTAGGAGGCTACCCCCACCCCAGGGAGCAGCCCAGAGCCATGACTAACTGACAAGGGGACCCTCTTACACTGTTGGTAGGAATATAAATTGGTGCAGCCACTATGGAAAACAGTATGGAGGTTCCTCAAAAAACTAAAAATAGAGTTACCATATGATCCAGCAATTCTACTCCTGGGCATATATCCGGACAAAACTCTAATTTGAAAAGATACATACACCCAAGTGTTCACAGCAGCACTACTTACAATAGCCCAGACATGGAAACAGTCTAAATGTCCATTGACAGATGAATGGATAAAGAAGATGTGGTATATATATACAATGGAATATCACTCGGCCATAAGAAAGAATGAAATAATGCCATTTGCAGCATCATGGATGGACCTAGAGATTGTCATACTAAGCGAATAAGTCAGAAAGAGAAAGAGAAATACCATATGATATCACTTATATGTGGAATCTAAAATATGACATAAATGAACATATCTAAGGAACAAAAACGGACTCAGAGAGAACAGATTTGTGGTTGCCAAGGGGGAGAGGGGTGGGGGAGGGAAGTATTGAGAGTTTGGGATTAGCAGATGCAAACTATTATATATAGAATTGGATAAACAACAAGGTCCTACTGTACAGCACATGGAACTATATTCAATATCCTGTGATAAGCCATAATGGAAAAGAATATGAAAATATATATATATATATATATATATGTATAACTGAGTCACTTTACAGCAGAAATTAACACAACATTGCAAATCAACTATACTTCAATACAATTTTTTTAAAAAACCTGTCTCAGGTTCTGCTTCCAGAGAACTTGACTTCATGTGAAAGTAGAAGGGAGAATCTTAGGAAAGCGGGGCTCTGGTCCCGGAGCTCATTATGTCACCTCAGGCAAGCTGCTTAACCATTTCCAATCTGACAGAGCTGGATCCTAACATATCCCCTGCCTGCCTGCAAATAATACTCCATGAAGTCCAGCCAAGATCTCAAGTTTACGGGTGAGTTAACAGAAACGGAGGAAGTCCAATGGCGAGCCCCTGACATTTTCAGATCATCCCATCTTTCTCACTGCCCACTACAGAGACAGCATCACCATGATGGACAGAAAGCCAGGGAGGACCAGCAGAGGGAAACCACCCATTGATCTCAGGAGCAGAGGTAGAGGTGGGTGTGTCAGATAAATGTGTGTTCCAGCCCTAGGACCGCAGCAGAATCTTGGGGTCACTGAGATGATGAGTTTAGGCACCTCCACACTCCCTGATGCACAGTAAGCACTTGTAGAATGGTAATTCCCTTTTCCTACTTCTCCTAGATCATAGTTTATCTGACAGTAAGGACTAACATTTCTTGGGCATCTACTATGTGCCAAATTCCATAGCTTCATTAAATAATGAAGCTTTTATCCTTACAGTCCTTAAGCCTTTATCCTTATAGTCTTACTCCTAGGTAAGTGGTGTTATCCTCATTTTACAGGCGAGAAAGCTGAGACCCAGAGTGGTTAAGCCACCTGCTCAAAATCACACAGCTACCAAGTAGCAGAGCCAGTCCTTGAACTCTGTCTCCAAAGCCCAGGTGCTTATGCACTACTGTGTTCACACCTGTAGGACACTCCTCCCTGGACTTCAGATTGTTGGGTTCTGATGAGTGTTTGATGGCCATTGGCCCCTGGCTGCATTCGCACCTCAGCCTCAGCAACGAACAGAGACCTGCCCACCCAGACCCCTGCCTGGAGACTCTGAGAGATCACATGCTTCGGCTCCACCAGGGTAGAAGCACTGGCTTAAATCTAGTGCTGCAGCTGCAAGTTCAGAAAGCATAAAATAATTGCCTCCCCTGGAAGCCAGAGGCTCAGGTCTTTCCTGGGCAAAGGGTCCCCCACAGCCCGGCTGTGAGCCCCAAGGAACTGTCTGCTTTTAGGAATGAAAGCAACAACAGCAACAATCGCTAGTTCAAATATCAAGGGCTTGGTACCTGCTAAGTGCCTTTCAGGTTTTATCTCATTTAATCCTCACAATAGCCTTAGAAGGTAGATGTTCTTCTTATTCCATTTCACAAATGAGTAACTGAGTCACAGAGAGTTTAAGTGGGCTTCCCAATGACCTGCTTTAGTCAATGAAGCAATCTAAATGACGAATAACAAGCACTGGCTAGCTGGATGTTGGTGCATCTGTACGGTGGAGGACTGCACAGCTGTAAAGGATAATGAGAGGGCTTCCCTGGTGGTGCAGTGGTTGAGAATCTGCCTGCCAATGCAGGGGACACGGGTTCGAGCCCTGGTCTGGGAAGATCCCACATGCCGCAGAGCAACTGGGCCTGTGAGTCACAACTACTAGGCCTGCGCGCCTGGAGCTTGTACTCCGCAACAAGAGAGGCCGTGACAGTGAGAGGCCCGCGCACCGCGATGAAGAGTGGCCCCCGCTTGCCGCAACTAGAGAAAGCCCTCGCACAGAAACGAAGACCCAACACAGCCAAAAATAAAATAAATAAATTAATTAATTCATTAAAAAAAAAGAATAATGAGATTCTTTATGACGGATATGGATTGATCACCAAGATTAACTGTCTAGTGGAAAAGCCAAGATGTAGAACAATATTCCAGAACAACACCATCTGTGTGCACAAGGGCAAGTAGGATATGTGCATGTGATTTGGGGTTGTATCTGCATAAAGTATCTCTGCAAAGAACACACGAGAAATGGACAACATTGTTTGCCTCTATGCAGGGAAACTGGGAGGCTGGGACTGAGATGGGAAGAATTTTCACATGATACCCCTTTGTATTTGCAACCATGTGGATATGTTGGCTATTCAAAAATAAATGACTTATTTAAAAGATAAATAATAAAGTGCTTCAATGGCTGTCCATTGCATATAAGATTTAAGACTCTCTCCGTGACCTCAAACAGCTGTCATGACCCTCTGCCCGCTACTCTTGTATATCTCGGACCATGCTCCAGACACACTGTCTTTTGCAGCTGCCAGGCTTTTGCCTCTGCTGTTTCTCTGCCTTGATAGCGTCTTCCTCTCACTCTCTCATGGCTGGTTTCTGCTCATGCTCTGCTGGTCTCTGCTCAAACGTCACCTCCTCCAAGAAGCCTTCCCTGACTACACTCTCTAAGTCACCTCCTCTTACCCCTTACTTACTCTCACTGCATCCTGTTTGTTCCCTTTATAATAGTTATTGTGATGTGCAATTATTATTATTTTTTACTTATTCGCTGTTTGTCCCCCCACCTATTCTGTAAGGTCCATGACAGCAGGGCCCGGGTCTGTATTTGTTCAACAATTGTAACTCCAGTGCATGCAGGGCTAGCTTCATGGGCCTGCGACCTATACAGGTGCACAGGGCACCATGCATAGAAGGACCCTGAGCTTAGAAGGATCCTGTACTTAGATAGGCCCACACTTGGCTTAATGCTCTGCTGTCATCATCTTGAAATTCTTTATAATATTTGAACAAGGGGCCCTACATTTTTCACTTTGCAGCCAGTCCTGAGTGTGGTATATAGTAGATGCTCAATAAATCTTCACACAAGTCACAGAGCTCCATGAGTGCAGTGGGCACTCAATAAATCTGCATGTAAGTGACAGAGCCAGGCCTTGTTCCAGATCTGCCCACCTCCACAGCTTGGTACTAATCTTTATGTCACCTGCATCTGAAAATAACACGAAGACCCTGTCCCAAGCCCAAAAAAGCCAGATTCCAGAACCCTGCCTTTCTCCCTCTACATTTTGTTCTACCTACTTCTCCCCTGACTCCCTTTAGCACAGTTTGTTAAGAAAGGGTGCCTCCATCCCCCAGAACCTCCAAGGTCTTCTGCTGGTTTTAGTTGAACTGAAACAACAACCCTCAAAGTCCATTTAGCTTCAGAGCCACAGCAGGTGTCTAAGCGTGACACGGTGGGCCTGGGCTGGGCTGGCAGGGGCCATACGCGGCACTTCAGGGCGCTGCAGGGAACCAGTGTGAGCTGCAGCTGTCTGCGTAGAGTTCAATGCCACAGTCAGCCTCCCAGCCCCACAGTGTTGGAATTAAACCAGATGCTTCGCAGCAGAACCTGCAGCCACCAGCTCGGATGGTGCCCAGTCAGTTCCGTCTCTCTGTCTTTTTTCCTGCCCCTTCCCTCTTCTCCTGAGTCCAGCCTATCTCTGCTCAATTAAGAACCTGGAAAAAAATCACCTGGACTGTCTGACGGCGTGGGAAATGCAGCTTACACCAAGGGCTCCAAACAGGGGTGGAGTGGGGTTGGGGGCCCTCCACCAACAGCATCCAGGCTGAAACTATGTTTTTGTTTGGCCCATGCAGTATTTTTTAAAAGGAAAATTAAGCCAATATTTTAAAAGCATGGGATTTAATTAAAAATACAGTTTACCAGCTTCTCTTGAGAAATGGGAAGAATAAAAAAAATTTATAGAACATCTATTACTATGTGCCAGACACTGTTCTAGGCACTGGGGATACAGCATTAAAACAAATAAAAAAGGAAAATCATTGTCCTCATGGAGCTAACCTTCTAGTGGGGAAACAGTAAGTCAAATGTAAAGCATGCTGGCTGGTGATGAGTGCTTTAGAGAAAAACAGGGAAGGAGGATCGGTGATTGAGAGGGAAGTTTGATTTTAAGTAGGTGGTCAAGGAATTCCCTGGTGGTCCAGTGGTTAGGACTTGGTGCTTTCACTGCCAGGGGGCCGGGTTCAATCCCTGGCTGGGGAACTAAGATCCTGTAAGCTGCGAGGCTTGGCAAACACAAAACAAAACAAAACAAACAAACAAAAAAGCTGGTCGTGGTCAGATGGGGGCTCACTGAGAAATGATATTTGAGCAAAGACCTGACTGAAGCGGGTAATGGACTGAGCCACGTGGATATCTGAGGCAGAGCATTCTAAGTTGGAGGGGAAAGCAAGTGCAAAGGTTCCGGGGTGAGTATGTGCTTGGTTAGTTGGAGAAATGACAAGGAGTGCAGAGTGGCTGGAGTAGAGTGAGCAAGGGGGAGGTAAGTGGGAGCCGAAGCAGCAGTGGGGGTGGTAAGGGACATCAGATCATTAGGACCATTTAAGCTTCTACTCTGAGTGATGTAGGAGCCACAGAAGGGCTTTGAGAAGTGAACTGAATATATTCTTATTCTGCCTCAACCATGCATCCAGGTTTGACCATTTGCCAGGCACTAAGGGCTCCTATAGACATTTGCCATGGCAAGAACACTTGGTTCAGCAAAGAGAAAGATGGTGGTCTCCTGCCTTGCCTACTACTGACAGAGCTGAGTGCCCCTCCACACGCCTGCAAGCCTTGCCATTCCACCCTCCTCTCTCAGAGCCCCAGCATCCCTTACAGGTCCAGCTATATCCAGAGGGTGCAGGCTGCTGCTGGTTTCTCTTTGCTCCTAGAGCCAGATGGGACATCCCCAGCCTCCCCTGAACTGGGCCAAAGCTAGAATGACAAGGCCTGACTCCTTCCATGCTGAGCTGGCTGGCATCCAAGACAAGGACAGAGACAGGCCTGAGAGATGCTCGAGATGAAGGCACCTCTGTGCTCCTGGGCTTGAAACAGAGCAAATTTACTGTCACCTCCCTATGGGTCTCCCATCACCATATAGCAATAACAGATGGTTCCTGCCATGAGCCTTCAAGAAATCCCATAGGACAGTCCCCATTTTATGGGTTTTTAAGGCAGGCACAGAGCTCATCCCACACTGCTCTGCAACTTTGGCAGTTTACAGAGGCCACGTTTGTGGGGGGGGCCCCATCATAATCTAGCCAGGCCCAGCCAACATACAAGTTGACCACAGATGTGAACAAGCCTAGCCAAGATCATCCAAGTCAGGCCTAGACCAGAAGAACTGACCAGCTGAACTCAGCCCAGTCACTGACTTAAACAATCTTGAGATAAATAAATGGCTGATGAGACTTCCCTGGCAGTCTAGTGGTTAAGACTTCGCCTTCCAATGCAGGGGGTGCAGGTTTGATCCCTGGTCAGGGAGCTAAGATCCCACATGCCTTGTAGCCAAAAAAACCAAAACATAAAACAAAAGCAATGTTGTAACAAATTCAATAAAGACTTTAAAAATGGTCCACATCAAAAAAAAAACACAAAACGCTGTTGTTCTAACCCACTAATCTGCGGGGTGCTTTGTTTGTTATGCAGCAAAAGCTGGCTGATAGTATAGCCCATTGTTGTAGAACAATTGCCGGCCTTGGACCCAGAGTCCTGGGATCCAACCTTAGCTCCACTATTCATTTCCTGGCACATCACTTAGTCATTCTGGGCCTCAGTTTTTGCATCTGTAAAATGAGGACATAAAAATTCCCATCTTTGTCATGCCAACTTCGAAGGGTTGTTGGGAAGAGCTGAAGGGTTAACACATGTGCAGGGGCCTGGTAATATAAAATGCTTTTTTTTTACTGTTTTTGGGGATTGATTTATTTATTTATTTAGTTAGTTAGTTAGTTATGGCTGTGTTGGGTCTTCGTTTCTGTGCGAGGGCTTTCTCTAGTTGCGGCAAGCAGGGGCCACTCTTCATCGCGGTGCGCGGGCCTCTCACTATGGCGGCCTCTCTTGTTGAGGAGCACAGGCTACAGACCCGCAGGCTCAGCAACTGTGGCTCACGGGCCTAGTTGCTCCGCGGCATGTGGGATCCTCCCAGACCAGGGCCCGAACCCGTGTCCCCCGCATTGGCAGGCAGACTCTCAACCACTGCGCCACCAGGGAAGTCCCATATAAAATGCTTTTTAAGTAGTAGGCAAGGAGGTCACTGTTAGTGTTATTTGAGGGTGGGGCTGGGGAGGAAAAAATGTCTAAATTCCAGGTGTTTGTTTAGGTCTGAGTGAGACAATGCAGTGGACATCTGGGGTAGATATTTCTTGTTTTTTGCCTGTCTAGCACTTATCCCTTCTTTTTTTGAGTAACAGACCCCCAATTTTCCTTTGGGAAACCATCCTTCTCTCAGTATCAATGTGTGGCTCAGATGAGGGGGCACCCAAACCTGGTCCCTAGAGGTGGGCCAATGATCCATCTCTGATCAATCAGTGTATGATGCCCCATGGGTTCAGGGATAGGCACATGTCCCAGTCTGGACCAATGAAGGCATGCCCTAAGATTTTTGCTGGAACTATATGGCAAGAAGCACTCTTTTTCCACTGGGATTGCTAAACTGGTAGAACAGAAGCCTGAAGCTGCTACTGGTCACTTTTGCCACCAAATGGCAAAGGTCTGTGAAGGGGTGAAAGTAGAGCTGAGAGATGGAGAGGGACTGATTCCTGATGACACTGCTGGAATGCTGGATTGAGCCACACCTGAATCAATCCTGGTCTTTTTGGCTACCATATGTTGAACATATGAGCCAATATGTTCCTATTTTTTCTCCTGAAGTCAACTTTGAATTGAATTTCTGCCATTGCAATGCTCCTAAGCTCTATGTGTCTTCATAGACCAGCTACCTTGAAGCGAACAGGAATCTCAAAGGCAACCAGAATTGACTGAGGTATGGAAAAAAAACACACCTGCCTTCAGCCACCCTCAGAATCCCTGCCTCCTTTACCTCAGAGACGCTGCCACCGAAGCTGAGGTGGTGCAGGAGGACAAGAAACATTTGTAAAGCATCCTCAGCAAGGTCTGCTGAGATCCTGCACTGACAATTAAAATTCAGTGAAAATAAACAGCACTAATTAAAAGCAAAACTAAGTACTTAATAAGACAAATGAGGTGGCAGTATTAAAAGTTGGGATGAGAGAGCTGGTATTAATTAAAAACAAAGAATAATTTCTTCCCTCCTCTAAAAAGACTGTATTGTGAGTGTGTGTGTGTGTGTGTGTGTGTGTGCGTGTGTGTGTGTGTGTATAGAAAAGGTTTAGATTTATTAATGTACAAAATGCCATGGGAGCAGACAGATTATGGGATTGGCTCTGCCTGGGGGTGGGTCTTCCCAAAAGGGGGAAAATTGGGGCTGGTCCCTGAAGGATGAGCTGGGGTGTGAAAGACATGAAGGATGGAGGAAAGTATGAGGGAACTGAGTGAGCAAAGGCTCAGAGGCTTCAATGGATGTGGAATATTTAGGGAATGGAGAAATTCATGAGGATGGAGCCTGGGGTGATTGCAGGGTTGAGAAGAGGGGAAAACAGGACAGAAAAGAGTGGATGGGTCCCAGCGATGAACCCCTGTTTCTGTGGGTTTCAACATGATCGTGCATAGTGTCTCCAGCACTCTCCACCCAGACAACCCCTGCTTCCCCATTTAAAGATCCAGAGGCTAAGACAACATATTCTTAGCAGACAGTTCAGCAAGGCAACTTAGGGTATGGATTTGGGGACCAAGTCCATTCTGCCATTTATGAGCCCAACAAGTGAATTTACCTTCCTGAGCCTCAGTTTCCTCATCTGTAGAGTGGGGAAAATAATAGGACCTATCTCAAAAGAGAACTGTGAGGATTAAATGAGATGATATATGTGAAGTCCTTGGTCTGGGGCCAAGTGGAAGCTACTATTAATTTATGTTATTATTAATAATAATCTCAGGTATGTTTTCTTAAAGAGATGGGAACCGAACTTCGGCACTAGAGGGAAATGTTTCAGGATTCTTGAAGCCAGATTAAGTACATGAAGCATGATAATGATGAATGACAGAAATAAAAACAACAACAAAACATATTCTGTTATTATGATAATGACAATATAATTGTACTAAAGCAAGGGTCATTTGATAGTGCTATGGTTGTCACTAATGCTAATAACTAAATATTTCTGGCTTTCCACCATGTAATAGGATTGCCCGTCCCTCTCCATGGAAAGCTGGGAGTGGTCACATGACCTGTTTGGCCAATAAAAGTTTCCAGGTGGAAATTCTAAAGCTGGTGCCCACTTTAGCACTTCCCCTTTTTCCTGTCTTGACAATCATGGATGAATGAAGATGGAGCTCCATCCCCCCTCAGTCTGGGTCCCTGTGTGAGGACAAATGCAGAGCAGACACCCCCTGCTAACCCACCATATCCAGGGAGCATGAGTGAGAAACATATCTCTGTTGTTTCAGTCCCTGAAACTTTGAGGATTGTTTGTTACCACAGCACAACCTAACCCATCCTGTCTGTGCTCACTAGGGGCCAGAAACTGCACTAAGTGTTTCACGTGCAACATCTTGTTGGATCTTCATAACCATCCTAGAAAATAGGACCTTTTATTACCCAGTTTTACAGATCAGGAAACTGAAGCCCAGAGAGGTAAGGTCATTTGTCCAAGGACACACAGCGAGTAAGTCACAACAGTGCATGCATTCGAAATGAGTCCACAGTGGAAAACACATGACACACACTGAAGGCAAGGCAGAGGATCTAGAATTGATCTTCCTGGGGAGAATGTCTCTTGCTGGACAGGGGTACCCTCAACATTTCCTTCTTCCCCTGGGTTATGAGTCCCTCCGAGCCCTGAGTCTACAGACCCAAATACTGAACAACAAAACACAAACGCAGACACTGTTAACAGAACACTTTTCAGGGCTCCCTGCACAGTCCAGCCAATTACCTGATTCCTTGATAAAGTGGAAGCTTGCTTTTGTTGTGTTGCTTATCGAGCTTATCTCTGCTCCAACCACATTGTGGTGAGTAAGGAGAAGAGGAAAAGCTCAGGTTTATTTCTGCACTTGAGCACGCATGCACAGACACACACGGCTCCAAACAAGAAAATGTGATTAGACAGGTCTGAGTATTAAAACAAGTCATTTAGCTTAATGGCCTCCAGCTGCCACTCAGGGTCAAGTTGCAGTGACACTCATTCTGATTAAAACTCAGTTGGAACTGACTTATCTGCAGCCCTAACTCTCCTCATGCCACAGAGACCACAGGTGTCACCCTGATCCCTCCTCTGCCTCAGGGATGAAATACTCAGAGTAGAGAGGGGCATTTACCCCTTAAAAAAACAGCATCCTCTCATCTGAGGAGCATTTTCACAAATCACAGATGGGAGACGTAGCATTCCCATTTTACAGATAAGGAAACTGAGGCCCTGGCTTGCCAAGGTCACTTGGTAGCAGGTGGAATATCCAAAGATATTCCTGGACCTGGGTCTTATATAAATGAGCCTTCGGACCACGCTGCTATCTTTTTTTTTTTTTAACATCTTTATTGGAGTATAATTGCTTTACAATGGTGTGTTAGTTTCTGCTGTATAACAAAGTGAATCAGCTATACGTATACATATACCCCCATATCCCCTCCCTCTTGCAGGTGGGAGGGAGACATCTGCTATCTTAACTGTTGGTGCAAATAATATAGTATTTGGTTAAGCATATTAATTTGCTGGTTTTATATGGCAAATATGGTTTTTAAAAGTGGCATCATCGTGCCAAACTAATGATAAAAATAGCTTTGCTGGGTATTTTCCATTCACTCTCCAGATCTATTCACCCTTCCGCCCTAGTCTGTGCCCTGGGAGGTTGGCCTGTGTGGACAGCATCAGTGGTTCCCTTACCCTCTGGTTTCTGGTTGGATTTGTCTAATTGGAGGGATTGCAGATGATTGGAGGGAGGAAAGAGCAAGAGGCTCGGGTACTTCCTCCCTGGACCCCTCGTGGTGGTCACCACGGGCTGGCTGTGGCCCTACACTAAAGGTGGTAACTCTCGTCAGGAGGACCTCTTCATATAACCCTTTCTCTTCTGGGTCCATAACTGCTCCTTCTCCTGCCTCTCCAGGCCTGGAGATGGTGATGGCTTCCTTTGATGGATGCTGGGGTGTTTCAGCACCCTGGTTTCCCTTGACCTTGTTGATTCATTCACATGACTATAAATAGTCGCTTAATTAAACTCTCTTCATTTACTCCTTTGGGTATGTGATCAATTTCTGAGTGCCTTCTATATACCAGGCACTGTTCTGGGTACTGAATCACCTAATCCTCACAATGATCTAATAAACAATGACTATTCCCTTTTCACAGGTGATACACCTGGAGTACAGAGAGGTTGGGTAGCTACTCCCAGGTCACACAGCTAGTAAATGATGGGGCCACATTTAGAATCCTGGCAGTGTGGTTCCAGAGCCTGTGCTCTTGACCAACTCACTCTCCTGCCCTGAGGGTCTATCATTAGCAAAGGCGGGGTAGCACAGAAATTAACATCACAAGCCTTCAGTTGTGCAATTTCCATATACCACCTCATTTCATCCTCAACACCAGCCTATGAGGTTATTTCCACTCCTGAGACTCAGAAGGGTGCCTTAATATGCCCAAGGTCCCAGCCAGGAATGGTGGAGCCAACCAGGGTATAAATCCCGGTGTATCTCCCCTTAATACCAACACTCTTGACCACTACTCTGGACAGCCACTCATATAACACAGCTGCCTGGCCAGACCTAGCACCAAAAGGTGAAAGGTACAGTAAGAGAAAGTCTGGCTTAAGGTAAAGAACAGCTCTCTAATCATCAGAGGTATCAAAAGGAGGATATGCTACTTTGAGAAGTAATGGATTTCCATTCACTGGAGGTAATCAAGCACAAACAGAAAAACTACTCATTGGGGCTGTTGTAAAAAGGGCAATATGCTTTTCTGAGATGGCCTCTTTCTGCATTTGGAAAGGAATGGTTCAAGCTCACAGACTCTCCTCTCATATGCAGGCAAAGCTCCTCATCTTTGACTTTATCAAGCAAGCAGAGCCAGTTTCTGGTTACAAGACAGAAAGAATAAGTACTCTGGCCTTAGATGCTCCCTGTCCTGGGAAAATGCATATTTCACTTCATCCTTGGAAGAAGAGGCAATTAGAGCCCAGGGAAGAGCTTTACTTGTCTTCTCAACTCAACACACACACACACACACACACACACACACCCCTGCTTCAGCCCCATTCCTACCCACCCACACCACACACCTACACTCGCCCATTCCCACTGACAGCACGTTCTCATGCCCTTATTCCCACCTACACTCACACTACACGTCCACACGCCAGCCGCCACACACTCCACATGCTCCTGCTCACCTCTCCCCCACACCCCCAGCACCATCCCACCCACAACACACCCACATCTACGCCAGTCACTCCCATACCCACTGCACCCACACCCCAAGCACCTTCACTTCCAAAACACACACACACACACACGCACACCACCCTCACTTTCACCCATGGTACAAATGTCATGACAGAATCTTCCGTCAAGAGCTCAGGCTTTGGAGTCACATACACCTGGATTCAACCCCCAGCTAAACTCAAGCTGGGTGAGCCTGGGCAAAATACTTAACATTTCAGAGCGTCGATTTTCTTGTCTGTAAAATGGGGGCTGTAACAGCAGCTACTTCATAGCATTGTTGAGAGGTTGGAGTGGAAATTAACAGCAGCAGAGAGTATCAAGGCTAGTTCTGGTGCAAGGCAAACCCTCACTAGGTGTCACCCAGGGGCTCTTGCAGAACCCTACCCTCCAAAATAACATAGGTTACTGGGTCTCTGGCCAGGAAGGATATACTTCTTGCCTCATACAGTCCAGCCATGGCTACTTCCCTGGGATGTGGATTCTAAGAAATCTGAGACCACATCAGAAAGTTCCCATGAACAATAAATCCTTAAGACTTGGTTCCATCTCTTCCTCTCTCCCGCCCAGGCCCTCCTGACACCAGGTGGGGGGAAGCAGCAGAAAAATGAATCTTGGTCAGTGTTGGCTGGAGAACATGAATGAACCTCAAAGTTCCTGTTCCTCTCCCTATGTCCCCATGAAAACAGCCATCAGAACATTAAGTATGGATGGAGCACTCTGCAATTTACAAAGCCCTTGGTCTTCACAATGACCAGGCAGGTGGGCGCTATGACCCTCATCACTGGAGGCAGGGGAGTGCAGAGGTTGAAAAGTGCTGAGCGGCCAGAGTTCAAATTACAGCTCTGCCTCTTTCTAGCTGTAGGATGTTAGGACAATTACTAAACCTCTCTGTGCCTCAGTTTCCTCATATGAAAAACTTCATAATAATAGTGATAATAGTATCTACTTCATAGGGATGTTAAAGGATTAAATGAGTTAATATTTGTAAAGTGCTTAGAACAGTGTCTGGTACATGGTTAGAATTAAGTAGAGAGAAGTACGTTACCCTTGTCACATCTCCAGGATATAAAGGCTGAGAATAACAGCTATAATGGTATTTACCACCTACTGTGTGCCAGGCACCACACTAAGTGATTTACATACATTGGCTCATACAACACTTGCAAAGAGACACCACTGAGTCCATTTTACAGATAGAAAAATTGACGTTTATAAAGGTTAACTGGCTTTCCCCAAGACTGAATCAGAACCAGTAAGAAGTAGGGCTTCTTTAAACACAGTCCTGATTGACTCTAAATCACCCCCTACCGTCTTCTTCCTCCTCCCCATCCTTCTTCACTGAGCCCTTAATAAATATAGAACCTTCATCCTGTTTCAGGCACAGTGCTAAGTGCTTTCCACATGTTGGTACTTAACACAGTATTACCTAACTTAATCCTCAGCTCAATCATTAGCCCCATTTTATACCAGGAAACTGAAGCAGAGAGAGGTTAGGTATTAGCCCAAAGTCACAAACAATGAGCCAGTATTCAAATCCCAGATGTCAGAGATATACATACACCATACATGTATTACACCACACACGTATACACCCTACCTTAAGCTACACCAGATAAGCCACTGCCCATTCCCTGACTTAAGACCTTCTCAAGAGACATTATATCAAAACTACATCTGAAGCTGGTCTAGGTTTCTCTTCTCAATCTAGTAAGTGAAACATCTATATTGCACTAGGGGCAGACATGGACACACACACCCTCTCAACATCCAACTTTCCAGGAACCATTTTTTTAATAGTCAGGAACTTGCATGAACTGGCAAAAGGATATGAAGCCAGCAGCAAAAATGTAAAATATTGGCAATGATTCTATCTGTACTGGGGCAGCACAGTAGCCTTTTGAAATGATGTCCTCAATGAACATGCCTCCACATTGTGTAGTCCCTCCCACATTAACTCTGGGTTTAGCATATGACTTTCTTTCACCAATGGGAAGTCAATCAATATGACACAAACAGAGGCTTGATAAGTGCTTGCCTACTGGGACTTACCCTCTGGAGTGTTCCTACCACCATGTTAGAAATCCAGTCTACTTACATGGAAGAAAACTAAGGCTCCCAGCTAAGAGCCCAGATAATCAACAGACAGGTGAGTGAGACCATCTTGTACTATACAGCTATCAGGCCTCCAGATGACTGTAGCCAGATGAGTGACCCCAGGCAAGACCTACAGAAGTACCACCAAACTGATTCTAGCCCAAATTGCAGAATTACAAGTAAATAAATGGTTGTGTGTTAATCCACTAACTTTGGGACTGATTTGTTTTGCAGCAATAACTAATTGATACTGGTAGTGTGCCATATCTTCTGCTTGCCCCTCCACATCTACTACCCACTCTTTTCTATTCTGTGGAAGGCTGGCTTGTATATATTACTTCAATCAACTCCCTTGTCCTCTGGCTTCCATTCTGATTTTTCCCATGGAGAGCACTAGGGGAGACTGGATGGAGGTAGGAGAGTGAGGTCAGGGCTCCCTTTCTGCAGTGTTGTCATGGGCTGGCTGCCTCCCTTGACAAAGGTCACATCTCTGGTCAGAAGGCCCTGTCCTATAACTACATCTCCAGCTCTCACATGATTCTGGTAATTCTATTTATCTCCCCCTTCAGAACCAGGGGTGGGAACAGCTCCCCATTATTGTTAGCCCCAGGGTACTTCACTAACCATGGCTGGTTTTCCTTAATCCTGCTCATGTTTTGTTCCTCTTAAAAACTGTCCTCAAATTACACAGTTTGAATTGCCATCTGTTTCCTGCTGGGATCCTGATTGACACAGGCAATGTCAACAGCACATATTTTTCATGGAGACAGAAAACAACAGCAGCAACAAACTAGAAGCCCTCATTCCTCAGAAAAGTTGGGGAGATGTCAGCAGAGATTCGGCCAAAGCTATGGTTCAAGACCATAGACAGCAGCACATGTACTTTACTCCCCCTGTTTTAGTAAATATATGGAAGTGTGTGTGTGTGTGTGTGTGTGTGTGTGTGTGTGTAGGGATGAAACCAGTAATTGATGCACTTCCTAAAAGTTGGGGTCCACCATCCCCTTATGATGTGACTCACACTTTTCTCCCTGAGGTTCATGCAGCAGAAGCTACCAGGATCGTATGGTGTTGAGAAGCCGTTTTCATTCCCTGAAATGTTTGTGCTCTTCCACTTAACACCTCAAATCCCAGTTCAACCCTCACCGTCCCATAATGCCTTCTACAGTCACCTGAGCCCTCTCTTCTCTGAAATTTTAATGTACTTGGAATTCAGAAACTCAGGGCTTAGCCTCCCATAGTTCACAGAAATCATCATCCACAAGACTGAAAATTCCATGGAGGAATGGAACTTCTCCTGTTATCAACACTCCAATTTTCTTTTAGTGAACCATCCTTTTCCTATCTTACCCATGGGGTTCTGATGGGGCTCAACCTCAACTACCAGCTAAGGGGCAAGTCACATGATCCTGGTATGGGCAATCAGCATATTCCCCTCTTCTGGTTCAAAGTTGTATTAGTTACCCAATACAAGACAATTAGACTCAATTCTGCAACTTTTGTTGGAATATCTTAGGAAGGAGATTCTCTGTTTTTTTCCTTACTGGGCTGAAGATGGGAAAATACAAACTTGGACTTGGTGAGGTTCAACCAGGTGGAGAAAGCCTGCCTGATAGTGAGGCTAACCCAAAGGAAAGCAGAATTAAGAGATGGTTAGAACTCAGTCCTAGAGCCACGGGATCCAGTCACGCCTCAGCTGTGATTTGGACTCTTTGATTACATTGGCCAGTAGATGTCCCTCTGTATCACTTGAATTAGTTTGAGTTAGGTTTGCCATCAGTATTAAATAAGTTTTTTTTTACAGAAACACATAAAAAAACATGGATATGTATGGATTGGTTGATGCAGTGTGACCAGAAGCTTGCAGGAACCTAACCCTGTATTTCCCCTGGGAGCAATGGTTGAGTATTTGCTAATTCAGTGATCATGGTGACTTCACAGAACATAACTACTACAAATAATGATCATCAACTCTCTCTCTCTCCCCCTATATATGTATAGATATGTAATATATTGATATATACATACACATACATACATATATGCAGTTATGTGTATATATAAAATAAATAATACATACATAATATGTAATGATGTTATATATCATATATACATACATATGTGTTATATGTAAATATATATAAAATACTAGACTAATCAGCAAGCACTCTTACATTTCCACTTTTCCTCTTACGATAAGGACTATTAAGTGGGACAAATGCTTAGTAGTTTGGTCTGTTTTCTATTTTATTTTTCAAGTACAGTAGAGGCAAAGGGCAGATAATAAGATAATTGATGCAAAGAGGTAATTAGGGAGGAAAAGTGCCAAGGACCTACAAAGTACTGTCATTATGGCTTGTTACCTGGCCAATTTTTCCCATGTAATACCAAAGGTGAATTTCAAACCCCATTCCTACACCATCACCCTTCTGGGGCAGAATGAGGTGAAGCAGAAGAATGGAAACCAGCCAAGAGTGAACAAGTTGACTTGGGGATTGACTGAGGATGGAAAACTTGCAGGAATCATCTAGTACACAGTCCTTCTGGAGCCTAATCAGATAACAAACCAGGGCTGGGAGCAAATGGGTTTATAAGTACATTTTCAATCTCTAGCATCCGCAGAGCATGCTCAGAGGCGGAAGGTTTGCGGTGAGCCAGGGGTAGTTGCAAGTGGTTCCTCTCCAGCCAGGCTGCCAGCTCAGTTTCTGCAATAAAATGGGTCACTGATGAGGGCTGATTTGAGGGAGTAGGACAGTCCTCATCTTTCAAAGCTGAGGACAAGTGAGGATTGAGTCCCCTTGGCCCTGATTTCCAGCTCCTTCTTCAGGAAAGAAAGGAAAACTTGAAGGTCATTTCTCTCTAAAAGAGGAGTTAAAGCTTTGCAGTTATTTCTGAGTTTTTGGTCTGGTTTTTGCATGGCCAAGCTGCAAGGAAAATCAAGAAAGGAAACGACAGTGTCCCCAACAAGCCTTCATGGGACCTGGGGACAGAGAAACCCTGAGTGAAAAACCAAGCTCTCATGACTTAGAACTGAAGCCAGCAGGAGGCATTGTGTTAAGGGTCTGAATTTAGAGGCAAGAGGAAAGAAGGTGATGTTCAACTCCTACCACTGTCATTTCATCTGGTGCTTCTGGGGACATCTTCAGAACCTCTCCTCAATAATCACCTCTCCTAGGAAACCAACCTGTGTTCAGTTTAGGGACTCATTGGATATGAAGTATTTAAATCTAGACTCTTCACTAGGGCTGCTCCTGGCTCTATCTCTTGCTATCCTGGGACCTTGGGCAAGTTCCTTGGCCCCTCGCTTTCCTTGTCCAGAAAATAGGGCTTATCATTGTACCTTCTACTCAGGACCGACGGAAGAACTGGTTGAAATCAGACACGTAGTGCTCCCAGCATGGTGCTGGCCCACATTAAATGCTCAGTAACTGGCAGCTCTCATTCCAGAATAATGATAATTCTAATACAAAGTCCTCATTGCCAACCACAGCCTGTAAGGTTTGAACTTATACTCATGTCCTTTTGTTTTTTCTGCCTTCTGCACCTTGTGCTGCCCCTTCCTCTCCCAGGTACAGTAATCTCCATACTGAGGAGCCTCAGTGATCTTTTAAAAATCTCGGGGGGTGAGCATTCTGTGGCCCTAGATCCCCAAGATGATGAGGGGGGCTGATGGGGCAACCAGAAGGAAATGGTCAAGAACTGTCAAAAGGCACTGACACAACCCAGGAGACCCTCATCAACTCTCCTATCTGCATAGCACTTTAACACACTGCAAAGATTTCACAATAGCACCCCTCCTAAGTGTCACCATTTCCTTGCAAGTCACATAAGGAGGGAGTTTTAGGGCCCACTTTAAAGATGCCAAAAATGAGGACACATAAGGTAAGATGACTCACGAAAGGCACATCAGCAGTAAACAGAGGGACTGTCTTAGAACAAAGTGTCATATCCCTGGCTGCACCCTAGAATCATGGTGGGGGACGAGAGGAATTAATAATGCTAATTCCAGAATCCCAACCAAACCAACTAAAGAAGATGCTCATGGTGGGTACCCACATCATACTTTCTGAAAAGTCCACCTGGTGGTTATAATGTGCAGCTGGGGCTGAGAACCACCAGCTTAGAACCATGTGCCCCGATCCACACTCTCTCCAGGCTCCCTTTCCTCCGGCCAGGGCACCTTCAACTTGAATGTACATCAGAGTCACCTGGAGGGCTCAGGAAAGGAGACCGACGCCCACTTCCCAGCCCCAGAGTTTCTGATTCAGGAAGGCTGGGACAGAGCCCCAAAAGTTGCATTTCTAAGTTCCAGGTGATGTTATGCTGCTGGTCTAGGGACCACACACACTCTGGGGACCACCCCTGTGTGCAGTGCTAGAAAAACGGAACCCAGAAGACCAAATTTCCTGGTCCATGGTTTCCCTTCTGCTGACAGCATTCTCTTTGTCCTGGGTCAGAGCAAATGTTACCAGAAACCAAGGAAGGCCAGGGGGGAGGCTGAATACTCTGGGGCTTTTTCTTCTCCTATTTCTCTCCTTTTAAAAATAATCCACCACTTAAGAGACTGTCACTGAGCATTTGCTGCTTGTTCTTCCACACACGGCCCAAACCCTTCTCCTGCAATGCAGGTCTTCTTAAATATTGAATAAGTCTGCTGCTCCACCAACTGCCACAGCCAGGGCTGAGGTAATGTCGATGTTGACAAAGGCTTAATACGACTAATCAGGTTACAAAGATCAGGCTGCTGGACTGGTTTTATAAAAGACCTTCACTTTCTTCCCCAGCACCAAAATCTCCGGTGCCTCAACGCCTTCCCTGACTGTCCCCCACCCCTTTCAAGATATGGGGATTGTTTTTTCTTTTACTGCTTTTGCTGTTTAATGAACCATAGGATGAGTCAGAGCAGCCTGGGGAGTGGGTCGGGTTTCGAACAAGGGCAAGGAGCATTAGCTTGACACTGTCAGTGCTCATTTATCTAACAAATACTACTTACTGAGCACTTACTGTGTGCCGACACTGTGGGATACAGTGTATTGAGCTTACTGTCATAAATAAAACACTCAAATATTCCTGTGCTGGTGGAACTGACATTCTAGTGAGGGGAGATAGACAACAAATGAAATAAATAAGTAAAATCATGTGTCACATGGTGCTAAGTGCTAGGGAGAAAAATAAAATAAAGAAGGAAGAAGTAGGGCTTCCCTGGTGGCGCAGTGGTTGAGAATCTGCCTGCCAATGCAGGGGACACGGGTTCGAGCCCTGGTCTGGGAAGATCCCACATGCCAAGGAGCGACTGGGCCCGTGAGCCACAATTACTGAGCCTGCGCGTCTGGAGCCTGTGCTCCGCAACAAGAGAGGCCGCGACGGTGAGAGGCCCGCGCACCGCGATGAAGAGTGGTCCCCACTTGCCGCAACTAGAGAAAGCCCTCACACAGAAACGAAGACTCAACACAGTCATAAATAAATAAATAAAAGAATGTGAATTTCTTTAAAAAAAAAAAAAAAGAAGGAAGAAGTAGAATTCTGGAGGCGGGTGCAATTTTAAACAAGATGATCCAAAAAGGCCTCACTGTGAAGGTGATGTTTAAGTAAAGTCCAAAAGGAAGTGAGGTAGTGGGCAGAGAGTGGAAAGGATTAAGCGTACCCTCTCTAGAATGTTGAGCTCTGAGATTTCGTCATCATCATCATCACCACCATCAAATAAAAATAACTAATGTTTATTGAGCACCTCTCATGCCTGTTCCAAGCAGAGACTGTATATATTGACTTGTTAAATTCCCAAGACAACCCCAGGAGGTAGATGTTATTGTCATCCACGTTTTCCAGATGAGGAAACTGAGGTACAGGGAGATTTAGTAACTTGCTCAGTCACACAGCAGCAGAGCTGGGATTCAAACCTAGGCAGACTGGCAACTATCCCTACCTCCTCCCTCCACTCTCACCGCCCTCCTTTTCAGGAAGGGACCCTACACCATGGTTAATTGCAGAACATAATCTCTCCCTGGTTGGGGTCCCACTGTCCTCCTCCTTTCTAGGGAGTCAGTGCTGTAAAGAGGGTGGGGTGCAGGGGGATTGGCCAACACATGAAACTCCTTCTGGGTCAGTTTAGAGTATTTCCTCTTCCTCCCCTGATTGTGAATCCTGTGCTGCAACTAGGGAGCCCTTTTCAAAACAGATCAGATCAGGTCATCCTTTTGCTTGTGAAACCACATTGCTCTTGGGATAAAGACAAGTTGCCACACCATGGCCCTGCAGGTACTATCAACCTCATCTCACACTGCGCTCCCCCCAAACCTGTGCTCCAGCCATGCTGGCCTTCTTTGATCCTGGAATACCACCACCTCAGGGCCTTGGCACATGCTGTCCTCACTGCCATAAATGTTCTTTTCTCCTCTTTTTGCTCGGTTAACTCCTATTCATCCTTCAGCTCCCAGGTCAAATGTCACTTCCTCAGGGAAGCCCTCCCAGATTACATCAGGTTTCTTTGTCACATGCTCTCAGAGACCTGTGTTCCTCTCTTTAGAACCCTTGCCTCAGGTTCTAATTATACATCCATTTGTATCATTACTGATTTATGTCTACCTCCTTGAGGGAAGGTACCAACTCTAAATTGTTTTCTACCATATCCCAACAGTGAGCACAGTGCCTGACAAATACTACTAATGACCAGATAGAAGATAAGGATCCCCCAACCAAATATCCCTCAGAAAACAGAAATCCACCTTCTATCCAGGTCCTTAAAATATTTTTTTACACTGTCAAGTGTCTCTCATTATCTCTCTCAATTTACTTTTTGGAATAACGGAATAGTTTATGTAAATTCTTTCTAAACTTTTCATCCATCAGGCTCCAAATGGTATCTCTTCCTTTTCCCATTCTTCAACAAAAGGTTTTTGCAGTAGATGACTTTTGTTAAAGTTATAAAACTTTCCTTACTTTTCTGGTTTGTTGATTATTTTAAAAATATGTGTCAGTGGCAGAAAAAAAAGTTTTTATGGATTAATTGATTATTTTATATAATATGTGATTTTAAGTATGGTTGTATAATATGATTGATGAATCAAATACTATAAATGGACATTTGACCATTTCATCTACATCCCTAATAGGTTTTGTTTTCTTTCTTTCAGCTCCTAACAGATTATTTTTTAAAGTCTGGCTAACCATTTTGTGCACGTTAGGAGGGACTGATTTTACTGGGAAAATGTGGAAATTGAAGGTCAACCTTGTATTTGGGGCCATCTGACCTTCATGGCAGTAGATAGTCAATAAATATCTATCAGCTGAATAGTGATGATTGTATGTTGAATGAATAAATGATTTTATGTTGACTGAGGGGACCCCTAACTTCAATGCAGAGGAGACTAGACATTCTTTTCTGAATTATCCCCCTAACAAAAATGAACTCAGATTTATAGCTTCATGCAATCACCTCCAAATGTGCACTTAACTCTTACGGATTATGTTCTGTCTTAGGATTTTTATTTCTTCAGTTTGGCTCCAGAAGGTTAAATGATCAGCAGCGAGAGGAGTCAGATCGAAGTCAACACCAGGAAGGACAATCATGCTGATCAGACCTGTCCAGCAATGTGTGGAATGACTTTGTAGGTGCTGAGCCAACCACCATGGAGGCATTCAAGCCCATTGGCCTAGGAGTGATGAAGAGGATTCACCCACGGGAAAGAGCAGCGTTCCTCCCAGAATGACCCATGGACCGGCTGCAACCAAATCGGTCAGGAAACTCTTTACCCTGCAGGTTACTGGGTACAACCCCAAACCTTCTGAATCAGAATTTCTAGGGATGGGCCTTGAGAATTAAAAAAAATATCCCAGGAGATTCTTGAATACGGTAAAATGTGAGAACCCCTGAAGTTAATGACTAGGCAAAATTAGCTCCCAGACATTTGGATTTCTCAAGTGAGTAAAATTCTCTTCCAAATTTTAGGGGAGCCCTCCCTAGGGCTGTCAACTTTTCTTGTTGTTGTTACTTTCCGAGGAAGGGCACTAAAATATTTTTTTAAAGAAAGAAACTACCATCAACTATTGCCAATGTTTCATTTTTAAAGAACATATTTTAACATTAAATGAGCAGAAAAGACAATGTCAGACTAAAGGAAAATCCGTTCTAGGAAAATTTAGTTGGCAATATTTTGCCTATCTGTAAAGGCCTAATTTTCCTTCTTTCATCAAGGCCAGTGGGAACTTTATAACAGGCCAGATCCATGTTTGGAAACCACTAGCATAAGCAAGTGATCTCCAAGAGCCTTCCTGAACTAGGAAGATCCAAAGATCTTAGAACGAGTTTGTACTGGCTACTATGAAATAACAACAATGGTGACGATAGGGTCCTGGGATCTCTGCCCATATGAACCAATTTGATCCTTATGAGAACCCTATAAAATACATGTTGTTGTTAACAGCATCCCCATTTTATAGTTGGAAAAAAAACCTGAGGTACTGGGGGCTTTGGTAACTGGCCAAGTCTGTACAGTTAGAAAGGGATGAAGTGCAGATTTGAACCCAAGGAGTCTTAGCTCTCATTGCTGAGCCCCTTACTGCTGGGGTATCCCACAAGCAAGGCAGGTTTTACAAATGCCTGGTACACACACACCCCTGGCTTGAGCCAACCAACTGGTGGTGCTGAAGAACAAAGAGCCCAGAGGTTTGCTCATGGCACATGCAGTGGGGTGAGGACAGAAGCCGAGGGAGAGGGAGATACCCAACTTCCCCCAAAGCATGAGCAGTAGCCTACAGAACCCTGTATGTTTACCCTGGGGCTCCCAGCTCCCCATGGGAATCAGCCACCTGCCGGTAGCCAGGTGTTCTGTGACTTGGAGCACCCACCTGGAAGCACTCACAGCCCCAGCTGCTGGGGCCCGACCAGGAAGGATGCTGAGGGCACAATTTTAACCGCCTGCTTTTTCCAGCATTTTGTCACATTCTGTTGGATTTAGGCTTTGTCGCTGCCTTTTCCTCTGGGGAGGGGAGGATGGTGCACATTAACTGAGTGGGAAGGGCATTTGCAGACCTCCCTGAAAGGCCCCTCCCTCTGAACACTTGCCTCTTAACCCACTGGCCCCTCTCCACATCCCCAGAATCACAACCGCTGAACCACTGCCAAGAAGGGTCCCATCCCCTGGTGTGGGCCCTGGTTCCTCCCTCTCCCCCATATCTGACCTGACTGAGCTACTGCCGAAGCCCCGCACCACCCCAGATCTTACCACCGTCTTTCTTCTACCACTTGGCCCAGGCGCCATCGTTGCTCCCCATCACCGGTCTCCTGGCTTCCACCCCGCCTCCTGCAGTCCTTTCTCCACTCAGAAACTGAAGTGATCATTACCAAAATTGTAAATTAGGTCATGTCACTCTCCCGATTAAAGCCCCCTTCCCAGTGAAATAAAATCCAGACTCCTTGCCTACCCTGGCAGGTCCTGCAGTCCCCAGGGCCCTCCGACCTCATCCCCCTCACTTTCCCCTCATCCCACTACACTGGTCTTCTTGCTATTCCCTCAAGACACCACAGTTGTCTCTGCCTTTGCACTTGCTGTTCCTCCAGCCTGGATCCTTCTGGCTCCTTCTAGAAACTCAGCTCTCAATCCAAATGTTACCATCTCTCCTGGCCATCCTTTTCATAACTAAATTGTAATAACTAAATTATCTCTCTTCCCCCACCCACTATTTATCACTCTCGATCATGTCATACCATTTCCTTCATAGCACTTAGCATGGTCTAAAACCATCTTATTTGTGTGTTTCCCTTGTTTATTGCCTTTGTTCCCCACTAGACTGTAAGCTCTAGGAAGGCAGGGAGCTCTGTCTCATTCACTGCTGAGTCCCCGGTGCCTGGCACATGGTAGTATACAATAAATATTTGAGAATGAATGAATGAAGGAGTAAATAAATGAAAGGGAATGAGTTTGCAGAAAGCAGTGGTTCTCAAAGTGGGGTTCCTGGAGCAGCAGAATCCTTATCACCTGGGAGTGATGTGTTAGACATGCAAATTCTTGGGCCCCACTCACTGAATCAGAAACTCTGTTTTAACAGCCCTCCAAGGGATTCTGACACAGGCTTACGTTTGTGAATCTCTGTCATAGAACCACCTACAGTCTCTCACCGGATCCCCTCTTGTGACTAAGGAGTGCATAACTGACTGGGTGGTCAGTCTTGTCGGGGGAAGGAGGAAGGAGTCAGCCCTGTGCCCTTGACTGACAACTGGCCTCTGCATGCCCAGGTAGTCTTCAGGCCCCAGAGCCATGCAGAGCACACCAAGGCTGGGAAGGGCTTTGGAGACCACTGTGTCCCTCCCCAGAGCAGGAGGGCAGGCAATTTGCCCAGAAAGCCACATCTCTGGCCTTTTGAAAGCGCCACAAAATCCCAAGCATTTGATTTAGCAGTAAGATGACCACCTCGTCCTGGTTTGCCTGAGCCTCTCCCAGTTTGAACACAGAAAGTCCTGCCTGCCAAGAATCCCCTCAGTCCCAGGCTAACTGGGACAGCTGGTCATCCTACTTGGAGGCCTGACTTGGGGTCTTGGGACTCACAAATGCATTTCCTTCCCAAGCCACTTTGGTATATCTGCATGGACAAGACTAAAGATGGGATGGGGAAGGGCAGCGGTTAGGACAGGAAGATAAAAAGAGATTGGGAGAAAATGCCAGTGGAAGGGAGACAGGAGAGGTCAGATGAGGGGGAAAAAAGGGGAGGAAAGATGAACCACAGGAAGAAAGAAAGGGAATTTTTAAAGGATGGGAAAGATGGGGAAGGGGATGGGTTGGGGGTGTGAAAAGGGGAGAGAGAAAGAGACAGAGACAGACTTAGAGACACAGTGCTATGGTGACAGAGGAAAACCTGACAGGTAGAGCAGGAGGGGACAGGGGCAGGCACAGGCTATGGGGCAGAATGGACCACACAGATGCCTTTTGGCAGCATCTCGCATGGAGGGCCTCCCAACAAACTTCAAGAAATCATCTCTCTTCTCAGCAGCCCCGGAATGCAGCCTCATCATCAATGGCTGGCACCAAACCTGCTTACCGAATCTATTCTCTACTGAAAGCTGCTTCCATTCACAAGTTGCTGCTTGTCATGGTGTAGATGCATTACAAGAGGAAAGAAAGGAGAGAAAGGGAGAGAGAGAGAGGAAGGAAGGAAGGAAGGGAGGGAGGGAGGGAGGGAGGAAGGGAGAGAGAGAGAGAGAAGAAAGAAAAAGGCAGCTGAATGAACTTAGATTATATTAAGAGATGTGGAGAAATTTTTTTTTCTTCCACTCTGCAAATAAATCCTTCACAAACCAAACATCATAATGATGCTGTCATATGAATTTCCTCTTGTTGATTCATTGCAGAGGGGTGGGCAAAACCCCAGCTTCTTGAGGCATGTTATCTTGCTCACTAGCTGGATTCCTAAGACAGAGTCTGACACAGCTCCATTGCAATAAGATTTAAGCGTGCATTATATGTCATTAAAACTAATGACAGCAAGACAATTACTTCGAAGAAACCACAGTGACATTGCATATGGCAGTCTGGTGCCTCGGCACTGCACAGTGGTGTCCCACATTTCCCTGGCCCAAATGGGAAGCTGTGTTGGGCTAAGAGGAACCAGGTCTGTTCCCTGGCCAGGCTGGAGGGCTGACCCTTGACGCCTTGACAATGAGCCATCCTACAACCTGAATCCCTGGGTGCTGCCTGAGAAAGAAGCAGCCCCCTGGAGCACTCAGCTTAGCAGGGAATGGGGTCAACCCTGGTAGGTCCAGCTTGTGCTCCCGTGTGAAACAGAGGGATCCAGTAGCAAAAAGTAAATGATGTGTGTTGAGGAAGCAACAGACCTCAGCCCCTCGGGGGATGATGAGGGTGGGGGACCTTGGCAAAAATTCTGAAGCTCACAACACACCCAGAGCTGTTATAACTAACACCTGTAATAGTGTTTTGCATTTCAAAAACTCCTTTATAGCACAGATCCCAGGGCCCTGTACTCAGAGTTTCTGATGGGACAGGTCCAGAATATAAGCCAAGAATTTGCCTTTCTAACAAGTTCTCAGGTGATGCCGATACCGCTGGGGCAGTGGGGGGGAAGGTGGCCAGGACCACAGTCTGAGAACCACTGAGTTAGATGAATCACCCAATTCAGGCAAATCAGTCTTGAGCATTGAGAGCTTTTTACAGCAGAATGTGAATCCAGCAGTGTTTGTCTTTCTTTGCCTTTTGCCCTCTCAGGTGAAACCTCAAGCTTAGTACGTGCAAACTCCACTCCCCATTCCCAAAAAGCACTCCCTTCACTTTTCGGAGAGGATTTTACAACTCCTCTTCACTGAAGTGTAAATGACTAATAAGGCTGGATGCATTATTCCACCCAAAAGCATCTTTATCCAAGAGCAAAGCCTAAAGACAAAGGATGAAACTTTAATGATGGAATTTCACATATCAGTGAGCTGAGTGTTTTAGGGTGACAGAGGAAGCCCTCTTTGTACCAACCCCCCAAAAGATCACATTTTGTAGGCAGCCGCTTACATTATCTAAGTCCCAAAGGGATTATGTCTTTGTCACTATTTTTTGCCAATGTCCACCATGGTACCAGGCACACTGTAAGTACTCCATAAATGTATGACACATGAATAAATGTCAATTAACACTCTTGACAAGAGGAGAGAGAGGCCAGTCCTTTGCCTGTAGCAGATCTGAGATGAAAGCCAAGCCCTTTTAAACTCTTCACCAATGACTCATCATAATCAACAAACAGTAACTAAGCACCTACTGTATGCAGCTCTCTTGCTGGACCATAGGCAAAAGGCACCTCCCCAAACTGACCAGTTCACTAGTCAATCGAGGTTTCATTCATTCATTCATTCATGCAAGTCATTGCTGAGCATTTGCTGTGTGCTAAATCTGACTCCAAAAAGGAAGATGGCACAGCCTTGGCCTGCAAGGATCTTGCCTTGTAGCATCTCAGGAGCCGTATGCAGGAGCATCGTGGCAGGGAAAGCACCATAGCAGGGAAGGGAGGGAAAGCTCAGGTCTCCTAGGAAAAATCCTTGGGCTCTGAGCTGGTGAGTTGAGATGATTCAGCAAAAGTCTCCCAAGGATTTGGAGGAACGAAAGACTCAGAGTAGTCAGGAGGGCTTCTCCTCCTGAACTCCTTCCTCCAGGGCCTACCCACCACACTCACAACTGCCCTGTTTCCTCAGGGCCTCACAGGCTTAAAGAAAGGAGGTCATTATGCCCATTTCATGGGTGAATAAACTGAGGTCTGGGGACCCTCAGCAACTGCACAAAGACCACATACAGAGTAAGTGGGACTGGAAGTCTACTGTCTCCAAGCCACATCCTCTTTCTCCTGGGTCCCAGAGCTGTATGCCTGGCACAAAGGATTCACCTTCCTCTATCCTGGCCCAGTCTTACTTTGGTCGGGGTGATTTCACTGTTACCATCACCAACAGCATCCCCATCACTCACATTTGTTGGACACTTACTCCTTGCCAGGCTCAGTACTAAGCACACTGCAAACATTAACTCAAAATTCTCACAGTTCCTTTACTATCCTTACTTTAATGATGGAGAAACTGAAGCTCAGAGAGATGATATGACATAACTAGAAAGTGTTAGAACCAGGATCTAAACCCAAGAGATCTATTTCCAGAGCCCACACTCTTCACCACCACACTGCACCTGAGGAAAATGAGGCTCAGAGAGGTTTAGGGTCTTGCCTGAAGTCACACAGAAAGGAAACATTGGAGCCAGGATTCAAACTCAGGTCTGGCTGCTCCCAGGGACCCACACTGCAGCCCCTGGAGGCTAAAAAGGCTGGTTAATGAAGCAGACAGGGGTGGGGAACAGCAAGGAGAGAGGGCTATTTCTGTGGTGCCTCCTTCACTCTCCCAGCACATCAAGGATCTCCATCCTGGGTGGCAGCTGAATAATTTAAGCTCATCGGCTCCAGCCCACCACTACTGGGTCCCAGATTTATTTTTATCCCAGGTTACAGCCACAGTGCTTAACAGAAATAAACCATGCTGTTCGCTTCTCATCACTTTTACATCAACTCCAATTTGTCTACCTTCATGATCAGCTCCCCTCTTGAAGGCGATAAAGAACAGAAGACAGATCCATATGTCATGGTGGTTTTTGTTAGAAAGTCACAAACTCTCTATGACCCACAGAGAGAGAGAGAAAGAAAGAGAGGGTTAAATAAAAGTAAATACCACAGCCTACAAATAAACCACCCTAACCAGACCCACAGCCTTAGATAGGCAGCCAGGATGTGTACAGGCAGCAAGAAAAGAGAAAAGGCAGAGCAAGCTGGGGAGACTGACTTCCCAGGCCACCGTTTTGGACTGCAGAATCTCTGGTCGCTGCCTCCCTCCCACCAGTGAGAAAGGAAATGTCCACATTTGTCTCCACGGTTATGCTTCCTGATTACCAGCACAGGATGGAGAAGAGTTGCTGAAAGTCCTCCCCCTGCACCCTGGCTGGGTGGGGGTAGTGGGGGCTGCTGGAGCCAGGAATGAGAGCGTAATGCCTTGTCTTTTATGTTGCTGTGCATGACTTACAGTGTGGTCTTGGGCAAGTTGCTTTCCCTCTTTGGGGACCGTGAAGGGTCAGATTAGATCAGAGGTTCCGAACTTGAGGTGCTCAGGTGGGCTACAGGGTATATGCATCTTTTCAGAGTGAAGGTTCTCAAAGGGGTCCTTGGTGTCTCCCTGGGATAAATCTCTATAGGGCCTTCAAGTGCTGCCAAACCTGGATGTGTATGCAACTGAAGCCATAAACAAAGAAGACCCCTCTCCAGATGGGCACAGGATTCTAGGAACCTAGCAAAGTTCTCAAAGGGTCGATCCCCATCCTGATTCACCCAAACAAAACCTCCTCAACACATAAGATAAATTCCCAAACACAGTGCTAACCATTCCTAGAAGCGTTGAGTGTGTGCACACACATGCACACTCATCACATAGTCATAGAACCTCGGAGCTGGAAGGGGCCTTGGGGTCACATAGACCAACTACCTCATTGCAAAGATGGAGAAACTGAGGCCCAGAAAGGGGAGGCAGAGCTGGGGCTGGAACCCAGGGCTCCTGATCCAAGTCCAAGGCTCTTTCCAGAAGATTCTGTTTCCCTTTCCCTGGTGCACCATAATGCACCAATTCAAATGTAATGAGGGAGGAGGGAGGGCAGCCTCTTGGATCTTAACCACCCCCAAGGAAGTAAGGCTGGGAGGCAGCAAATAGATGTTCAAAAACACCCACGTGTGGACAGCCCAGTCCCAGCTACCTCAGGTGGGCTGGCATGCACTGTGTGGCTGAACCAGTTGTTATAATATATATGTATAACTGAATCACTTTGCTGTACACCTGAAACTAACACAGCACTGAAAGTCAACTATACTTATATATAGAGAGATATATAAAACCATATAAATTTTACATATTATATACTCTATATATTCATATATATTCTACATATTATATATTAGAATATTAGATATATATTACACATTCTAATATATAATATATAATATTCTTCTATAATATATTATATATATATATTAATACCCCTGTACTGTATGGTTATATTGCACCGAGGCCCCTGTGGTTCCCTTGATACTCCCCCGTCCCCCTAAACGTCCCCATAATCCAGCAATTAAAGAGTTAACACTCAGCACAGCAGGGACCCCTAAGATCCCCCACTCCAGGGCCCCAGCCATGGTCCAGTCTGACCAGTTAATGGAAAGTTCAATATTTTAAATATCACCCATGGACAGATCCGTGGCTCCTTATTTGAACCAAATTTCCGCACATTCATCATTCACATTTAGGCTTCCCAGGGAGGAAACTAAGGCAACTTCCTCCTCAAGGTCACCCAACAAGGAATGCCTAGGAGTTTGAGGACCAAATCTTTGGTACTAACCACCAAGCATCCCTCCCCCTCTGCCTCACATATCTTTCCTGAGCAGTCATATGCCCCGGGATTTTGGTGTCCCCACTTGGCTCTGGGGCTGGAGAAAATGACTGAGTGGACTCTGCTTACGCTTGCCAGTCTCTGGGGCTGATATTTTATTCCTCCCACCTCCAAGACCAAGAACTGAAAGAGGAAATCCTTGGAGGTGCAGAACACTGAAGTGGCCCATGAGATAACAGCGAAGATGCTAAAAATAAGGACATTCATTTCCAGAAAGATAGATGTAATCAAAGCAGGAAGCAAAGAAAATCCCCTTTTGATGGGTCACAGATTAGCAGCAAAGGCATTTAAAATTAAATGTGAGTTTTGGACTCAGTTACAAGGGACCTCCCCTTCCCACTCGCTAACAGGTTGGTGAGGCTTATTCCATCAGAATAAAGAAACTAGAGCAGGGTATGGTCTACCCTGGAACAGATCTGAAGCTGGAGCCTGGAGCCTGGAGCCCTTCCCCAGAATCTGAACAAACATTGTTCCCTTCTTTCCCTACTCTGAGACAGACTCAAGGATAAAGTCCCCTGGGCTGGTGCACCCTCTATACAATCACTTACAGGTTATACCACCTGTGAAAATAAAACACTGTCTGCTCAGCAGACAGCTGACTGCTCCCCTCTGGCCTGCCTGACCACTCATTCCAAGCAAAATGTGGTCCTTTCATGTCTCCCAGTTCTCTCATTTCAGGAAGCTTAGAACAGCCAAGCTTGAAAAAAAAAAAACCACCACAATTAAATTATTCAGCTGTCCCTGGAAGATGGTACTCTCTGAGCCCAGTCCTATGCAAGACTCACTTGGTATGCCTAGGTTACCCTAGGCAAGGGTGAACCCTTCAGCCTTAGGTGACCGTGTCCCATCCAGAGTCAAAGTGCCCACCCACTAGATCAGAACACCCAGTGATCCCCCCATGCCAGGCTGGCCAGCCCCACAAAGGGTTAATTCACTCAGAGAACTGCTGGCTACTTCCAACAGCTTCTGCTGCAAGGGAGAGGACAAATTGGGCAGAAGCCACAATTTTGATCGCATTACTTAAAACATTAGCATATTTTACCCCCACCCTGGGCAGTGAGCAGAAATCTCATTTGGCTTTGGGGTGTTGCTTAAGAGATCAAACACTGCAGAATGTGGGGAAACAAACGTGGTCATTCCTCAACACCCCTCCCCTCCCACCAGCCCTCTATCCCACAAGCTCATGTACACATCTCCTCGCAACTGGGATTCCAATACCCCTAGCCCATTTGCACAGTTGAGAAGAATATCACTTACCGCGACACCAGAGGATTGCAGGGGGAATGGGTGAGCCAAATTCTTGCCAACTCCTCTCTTCCCTGCCGGGTGGGAAAATGCTAACTCCGGATGACTTGGTTTGAAAGCTCAGTGGAGATGCCTGAAAGAAAATTGTTCATTTGACTCTCCTACTCTTCCCAAAATAAAATCGAAGCAACTGCACACACACACACACACACACACACACACACCACCAACTACCCCTAAATCATGCAGGTCCATGATGAAAAGAAATACCACTGCCAGAAGAGGAGAAAACTCAGACCACTCAGTGGACAAGGCACACAGTGGCTCCCTCAGACTGCCCTCCACATGGATGAAGGTTTTTGCTCTGTGAATCAATCTCTCTCTCTCTCTCTCTCCTCTCTCTTTCTCTCTCTCTTCCTCTTTCTCTCTGTCGTCCGCGTCGACGACTCCGCGCTGCTGGCAGTAGACGTATCAATTGCTTCCCCAGTGCCGGAATCAGTGGCAGCTGCCGCCACTGCTGCAAAACCCGGTGTGAGCAAGGGAGGGGGCAGCAGCTTCCAGGCGCAAGGGGAACCGAGCCTGCCTTCCACCCGTGATTTAAGTGTGAGGTGCCTGGAGAAAGAGAGGTAGGAGGCCGCGAGGACAGATTGGGCGCACCAGAGATCCTAGCTGGTCGAAACGGCAATCAGGAGATTGGAGATCAGCACCGCGGACAGCGCTAAAACGCGGCGGCGGATGGGATGGGCGGGAAGCGAACCCTTAGGCTGCGGAGTCAAGTTACTGGATGGTAAGAGCAGAAAAGGGGGAGAGTCCAGGGGAGGTGGGGGAACAGGACTTCTCAACATCACACAGTGAAGTCAGTGACAGCCTACCTACCACACACTTGTTCTAATCTTGTCGCTCACTCTCGGAGCAAAGAAGCTGTAACTTCACAGCCCCTTTCCCACACACGCCCCCAGACCTTCACTGCTCATCTCTGCTCAGAAAAGAGTTTGACCCCAGTGCGGGAGCCTCAAAGTGGCTTCTCCCCCCACCCCATAAATCAGCCCAGTTGACCTGTCTTCACCCACATTGCTGCAGATTTCTGACCTATACCTCGGATGCCTCAGAATTCAGAGCAGGAAGATGAGGCTTAGGAAATGGAAATTTCTCTGGGGCAGAATTGCTTAGTTGAAATAGCACTTGACAGGTTTCTGGAACCAAGTCTAGCCCCCATACAACCTTGGAAAGTCACTGAACGTCTCCAAGTCTTATCTGCAAAATGAGCATATGACTATCTGATTTTCCGAAAGACAGGAAGCAAGAAGTTAAAAAGCAACAATAAGAACGCCCAAGTTGTGGGTTGGTATAATCCCATGATCCATAACCTGTCCTGTGATTCAAATGTCTTGACAAAAGGAGAAAAGAATTGACAGCCAATCCAGAATGGTATGTGCCAGCCTCACCTTTCAGTTTATGGTTTGAGTGGGATGAAGTTGGGAGATTACAGAAGGTCTAAATCTGACAATTGAGCCATGGCCAAAGACCTATCCCCAAAAGACCCAGATTCATCTTCTGAAGTGAAACCAGTATATGGACAAGAAAATAAAATCATTAAAAGGAGAAATATACAAAGAGAAATTGATTCCCATGGCTTCCAATGTTCCAGATCTCAAGGGTCTTATTCCTGTTTATTGTGAGGAAAGGGCAGGAAATCTCAAATAGGCGAAGATCTGTTTAGAACTTCTCTGCAAAGTAAATAAGAACCCTCTTTACTGGGGACCCTCCTCTTAATGGTCCTACTTAGATGGCCCAGGGTGAGCCACCACATTTGTCACTTAATCCCCCTCCCCACCTTGAAAACTAGGACTTAAAATGTCAGGATCTTAGAGACCATTTAGAGCTTCACTTTATAGATGATCATGATGATGGTGGTGGTGATGGTCTTGTGGTGATGGTGGTGGTGATGCTGGTGGTAGTGATGATGATGGCAGCTATCATTTATCGAGAATCAACTACACACCAGCCCTTCTGCTAGAAACTTTACATGTGTCATCTCCTTGAATCCTCACCATGACCTTTTGAGGAAACTATGATTATCTCCACTTTACAGATGAGGAAACTGAGACTCAAGAAATTAATTATCTTGCATAAGTTTATACAGTAAGTGGCAGACACAGGATTGAAACCCAGGGTTGTATGATTCCAAAGCCCATGCTTCAGAATGTCTCTCTCAGAGTCAAGTTCAAATGCATTCTACAATTTTTTGGCAGGACTTCATTGAATCTTTTCTAGAAGATCCTCTGACATAGGTTCAATGCCCTCACTGTACACATGGAGAAACTGGGGACCAGAGAGGGACAGTGACTTGCCCATAGCCAAAGAGCTAGAAAGTGGCAGAGTTGAGTCTGGGACTCAGGCTTTTCAGATGCCAGGTCCTGTGTTCCAGTGTCTAGAATAGTGTCAGGTATATGGTAGGCCCTCAATAAACATCTGAAGAGTGATTCAAGAAGCCCACACAGGATGCTGGTAGTGGAATCAGAATCCGATTAGTTCCAGGCCTTTTGGCTCCCCGTCCCAAGGAATCTACCCGTACCTCACAGCTTCCCTGGCATTAGGCACGTGTTCTGGGAGGGTCTGTCATGAATTCAGATCGCCCTTAGGGAATGAAAAAAGCTACAACCTGCTAAATGTCTAGACACCTACCACCTGTATTAAGCATCTTACAGTTGCTACTTCCAGTCTTCATAACTACGAGGTGGGTGCCATTATTGTCCCATTTTCAGTTGTTGAGACTGAGACTCAGACATGTAAAGGAAAGCCCTGAAGCTCACACAGGCAAGGAGTGGCACAGGCAGGGATGCAAATCCTGGGTCTGTCTGACTCCAAGGCCTGTTTTTGCCACCTTGCTAGTTTTTTCCTCAGACTGCCTGCCCCCCTCACCCCCCCCGCCCACCCCGCCCCCCCCGCCCCCCCCCCCGCCCAAGAGGCCCCTGTTGGAGTGTAAATGAGGCCTGAGTTCCCCCCTCCCCCACCCCTGGTTTCAACCTGAGCAGTTGTGCTTTTAAATGTTTTGCATACTGGGCAGCTGCCCAAGCCTTCACTGGAACAGAGCTTTGCAGCAAAATTAAAAAGTAATAATATGGTTGAAACCAGAGCTCTGCACCTTCCCTGGTGACCACGCCATCTAGGAACTAGCTCTGCCTTCTCAGGGAATCTTGCCTCCAGCCTCCCCACCTCCCTGTTCACCATCTCCAAACCCCTCTTCTGTTCTGAGAGCTTCTGGAAAACTCTTCATTCAAAGAACCAGCTGCTGCTGTAAGCTCTGACAGCTCTGCCACAGGGAGACGCCTGGAAACCAGACACCCCAAGGCTGAGCCCAACCAGGCTCTGGTCCTCTCAAGGATGGAGCACTGCAAAGGGATTTCTCAGTGCCTTGGATTCAGCAAGCTGCCCTGTCCTGTCCTTGTTCTGCCGAGGCCAGAGGCAGCCCATTAAGACCCTCCATCACCCCCAGAGTAGACAAGCAGTGACGATGGTGGTAATAACTATAACAAAACTACCCACTATGTTCTGGGTGACTTGTGTGTACCACGCTGTTATTTCATCCTCACAAGAATCCTATGTGTTAAGATGGTAATAGTTTTATTTCATTTTACAAATGAGAAAACTGAGACTCAGTTGCCTAAAACAACTAGCCCATTAGTTCATAAGTGGTGGCATTGCGATTTGAACGAAGGTCCTCTAAGTTTATAACTATTATGCTATATGGCATCCTAGTTATAACTGCCTCTTCCATTTATTTTGGGTGCTTATGATTCACCAGGTGACATGTTTTATCACCCCAGCACTATTCATGACTTATAACAGTGAAATGAAGTTGTACTACATTATTTGCCTATCTTAGAGATGAGGAAATTAGACACAAAGAGGCCAGGTGATGTGCCTAACGTAATACAAGTAGGAAGAGAGGGTAGGGCAGGGTGCAAATCTGCAGTTTATCTCAGGGCCCACGCGCTCTACTGTCTCCCAAAGAAATGGTGCTGAATTTGCCCAGAAAGAAAGAATGTTCCCATTTCACTTGGCAAGTGGGGTAGAATAATGCCCCCCAAAGACATCCACATCCTCATCCTCAGAAGTGGTGAACATGTTACCTTACATGGCAAACAGCACTTTACAGGTATGATTAAGTTAAGGATCTTGAGATAAAGAGATTATCCTGAGTTATCTGTGTAGGCCCAGTGTAATCACAAAAATTCTTATAAGGGGACAGGGAGGCAGGAGGGTCAGAGAGGAGCAGTGATAATGGACTGCAGGATTGAGAGAGAGAACCTATGTTATTGGCCTTGAAGATGGAGGAAGGGGCCACAAGCCAAGGAATGAGGGAAGCCTCTAAAAGCTAGTAAAGGAAACAGATTCTCCCTTAGAGCCTCCAGAAAGAGCACAGCCCTGCCAGCACCTTGATTTTAGGACTTCTGCCCTCCAAAACTGTAAGATAATAAATCCGTGTTGTTGCAAGCCCCTAAGTTTGTTGTTATTTGTTACAGAAGCCATAGGAAACCAACAGCAAGCTTGCCGGAGGACCCTACAAAGAGAAGCCCATAGCACATCAACCTTAGGAATTGCGACGGAGCTCCCTCTTGGCCAGAGGATCCAGTGCTTTAATCATAACACTGCCTGTTCTAAACAATACAGTGTACATGCGTGTGCATGTGTGTGCACGTGCACATGCACCTGCACGTGTGTGCACACAGAAGGAGGCCGTACAAGAGGAAAGATTCATGCTCAAAGTCTCAGCCTGACCGTCAAGCTCTGTCGCTGGATGGCACTGCCAGGGCACAACATGCTTTATTCACTTCCTTCTTCTCTTTAAGAGCCTCCAGGGAAATGTTATCGTCAGGAACACAAAAGAGAAGAAATGTCACAGGGCAGCTTTCCAGGAGCACAACTCATCACAGGGGATCAGTCAAAGACAAAACAAGTAGATGGAGCAAAGAGACAGGAGAGCAAGAAAAAGAAAGAAAGAGAATGAACTAAAGAGGGAGAGAGCAAACTGCTGTGTCCCTGAGGTTGGCCTTTGTGCCCCAACAGATCCTATCTCACCGGGAAAGGGGCAAGTCTTGGGAAAGCCCATTAGCCCCCTTAGGAGAAAATAGGGTAATTACAGAGAAGATGTTGCAGGACTTGGCGAGACAAGCTTTTACGATAAGTCAACAAGGATTATTTATTAATCAGTCAATTCAGTGTTATCAGGCAAGGTACTTCTAGGGGAAAGAAACTTGGACTTGCCTTCTGGTGCTCTGAGCTTGATCCTTGGCTCCCCCACTCACCAGCTGTGTGACCTTGGGCATGTCACTTTCATGTTCTGAACCTCAGTTTTGTCAACTGTAAAGTGGGACTGCAACACCTTTCCCACCTACCTACCAATGTGGCTAGGACGTTTCATTGAGCTAATGGATGTGGGTGAGTGTTGTATCCTCTAAATAACAAGTAGCAGCTACCATTTATTAAGTACCTACTGTGTGCTGGGTGCTTAACTAGGCTCCTTTCTTCCTCAAGGAGTGTAGTTAAGCATCCAGCCCCAAACTACCACCGGTGCTGGAGGAAGGAGCATCAGCAGAGACAGTATAATGAAATGGTTAAAAAGCCAGGTTTTATGGTAAGGCTACCTAGGTTCCAATCTGGCTCTACCACATACTAAACCTCTCTGTGTCTCAGTGTCCACACAAGTAAGGCAGAGATTATAACAGTACTTCCTCATATGGTTGTCATGAGGATCAAATTAGCTAATGTATGTAAATCACTTAGAAGAGTTCCTGGCATACAGGAAGCCCTATGTGTATCATCTTTGTTTATTATCGTTACTATTGTGATTATGATTATTACTGAAGAGAGCTGTTTTCCAAAGGGTGATACATGCTGTGCTGAGAAACAAAACATGATGTTAGGTGGCCTATAGACAACATTTTTTTAAGGTTTTAATGTTACTTATTTATTTTAAAGTGCATTAGAAAAAAATATTGTATTTCCATTTCCAACAGTGACATAATGTTTTCTTCTATGCAAGTATACTTAAGTTGCTGTAATGTAAGGCAAAAATAAGTTTGATTTTTCTCTTTTATTCCCAGCACCTGAAGAGCATTATCTGCCCTGAGTCTGTCCTCTAGGTATGCTGGATTTACCCAACTGCCCCCCCCAACACACCCTTAGCAACTGTATCTCTCAGGGGTGTGGTTTCCCAGTTACTCCAGGAAATCCAGAAGCATGGTCTAATGCCAAGAAAATCAAGGAAGCATGCAAAATCTTTGTGCACCCAAGTCCCCTCCAGAATCTGCTCCTGGTCTATAACAAATAAATAACTAACACTTATCGAAGACTAACCATTTGTTTGTCCCTCATCTGAGCTCCTGAAGTATGGCCTAACCTTCTCCCTGGATCCAGCCTACATTATAATCGGTTCTCCCATCAGACTGAATATTCCAAGAACACAGTTCAGTCTTGTGTATCTCTAAGTTCTCAGGGCCCAGAACCAATGTGATGTCTGGTCGATGCTGAATAAGTGAGTTATTCTTAGAACGTTTAATGTTTGTATCTTTTATCTTACCGTAATCTCAGGAAGGGGGCATCTGACCACCTGAAATTGCATGTTTAGTCATCATAAATGGGATATGCCAGCAGTTTGTGGGATTCTGCAAGGAGCCCCATATCTTCAAGATGCTGCTAGCTTTGAACAATTTTACGAGGACCTGGGCTAGATCATCATCCAAGTTGATCAATGCCAGAGTTGCTGGCTACAGGGAGAAAGCAGAACAAGCTAGAAGAGGCCAGGAAACTCGCCTGAGGAGTGAGATTTGAGCTGGTTGAATTTAGACAAGTGGAAAGAAAAGAGTAGAGTGAGGAAGAGCAGCTTGAGAAAAAAAGCTCAGCTGTCCTGACGCCCACCAAGGCGTGAAGGGTGGAGGAGACTGACATTTGCTAGAAGAATCCATACTTTCATAAGAAGCTTTAAGCTCTGACTTGAAAAAAACAAGCATGAATCCATAATGGAGGGATCCCAGGCACTCTGACTGGAGGTGGGCAGGTCAGGAGAGGCAGAACTATATCCCGTTAGGTCTTTCAAAGCACACCTCTAAGAAGACCCTCTCAAAACCCCAGTCTGGCTTTTCCCTTGAAATAAATAAACCAGATTCCTCACTTCTGCTGGGAACAGATATCTCTCGGCGTCTCCCAGTCATTAGCTAGTATTAGGGAGGGAGCAAAGGGAAAGCTGGGTCCTCATGAAGTGACTTAGATACTCACCAAGCACCTAGCAGAATGACTGAGAGGGAGCTGGCCTTGAGTCCCACCTTTTCCACTCACTGTCTATGTGACCTTGGGCAAGTCACTTCACCTCTCTGAGCCTTAGCATCCTCATCTGTATGGGGATAACAATAATACCTACAGCATAGGCTTATGGGAATCATTCAATGAGATAAAATATGTAAAGGTCTGGTACAGTCTGTGAAGTGCCTGGCACACAGTAAGCGCTCAGCACATTAGTTGTTGCTATTATTAGTACTGTCCTCATTTTATTGTTTTTTATCATTACCTTCTGCCAGATGCTGGGGATACTGAAATGAGTAAGATTCTACCCCTCCATGCTACAGGCCAGCCAGAGAGATAGAAAAGAGTCCCCCAAATTACAAAACAGTGTGTGACAAGCACTATAAAAGAGCCATGAGAAGCATACTACAGAGAGGACACTTATTTCTGTTCAGTGTGTGCGGTGGGGAGAGGCAGAACAAGGTTACCTCCACAGAAGCCCAGGGAAGTGGATGGGTGGCAGGGGGGGCATGCCACGTGACCAACCTCTCAGTGCCCCAAGCTTTCCTCCCTCCCTACTCCAGTACTTGCTTTAACATCTGGGGAGCATCTCTCCTCCAAGGAGATTTCTCAACATCACATTTATGTAATCCTAACAAGACACGACAGATATCCAGCAGGCCTGAAAAAGGAAGAGGCTAGCTCTCCCCACCAATCCCATTTGGCCAAGCAGGCAAGGCAGTGAAAAGTGCTATGGAAATGGTGAGAGGCCGTCTCTCAGGAAGCAGACTGGAGATCAGATCAGCTGATTGGTAGGTGGCAACGTACATTGGCACAGCCTTCCTGGAGGGTGATCTAGCTCTATGTGTCCAAAACCTTAAAAATTACATACACCTACCATTTTGACCCATGAGACTCTCTTGACAAATTTAACCTAAAGAAATAATTAGATGAATACACAGAGATTATCATCACGACAATGCTTATAATGGTGACAAACTGGAAACAACCTAAATGTCCAACAATAGGAGGGTCATTTAAATAAATGTGGTATACTCCATACCAGGGGAGGTGAAGCAGCCCCACACCTTGATAGTCTTGGTATAACCCTAGAAAGATGTAATCTCCATATTTTTTTAAAAACCCTACAAAATGGTATATATGGTTTGACCCCATTAATAAATATGGTCCCTGGGAAGAGAGAAATGCTAGAAAGGTCCTTCTACGTGCACATTATATCCCTCCTTCAAAGTCCTGGCCAGGCATTCATTTATTCACTCAACAAACATGCTGAGAACCAACTTATGTGCCAGACGCTGGGGATACAGAAGGATGCAAAAGTAATACCATCCCTGCTCTTGCCAAGCTTAGAGACTCAAAGGTCACTTCCTCCAGGGAGACCCCTCTGATAGTTCCTCTTTTCTGATCCCTGATCGTCCCCCCAGAATTTATGAATGTTGATAACAGCAATTTCCTAAGACCTTAGCTAAGTTCTTTACATACAGGATATTGTTTAATGATTACAGCAACCCTGGAAAATAAAGGACCTAGACTAGATCATCATCCCAGAAAATCAATGCCAGAGCTGCTAGCTACATCCAGACAGCAGTTCCTTGAGGACAGGGGACTATATCTGTCTTATGTACTTAACAGGATAAATACTAAATAAACAGCTGAATGAATGAATGAAAAAGGGCATAATTTTTGCTAGCCATTTATTTCCTGGATAAAAGGTTTTTCCCCTGGGCTGGATGCCTATAGCTCACTGAGCCTTCCACGATCATCACCACACCCAGGAAACTGCAAAGAAATTGAGCAGAAATTCAGTCCACCCATTCACCCAGGGCCCCTCTCATGGACCTGGAACACATTGAAGAGGAGGACTGGAGGAAAGATGGGGAGTGATGGTTGTGGAGGTGGTCAGCTGCAGATCTCCTGCCCCAGAGCTGATGCTTCTAAAGCTGCAGCCACATGGGACATTCCTGCTCATTCAGACAGCAAACCCAGGAACCTCACATCAACCCTTTCTAGCACAGGAAACAAAGAGAGAGAAACCCACAGGGGACACGAGTCTGGCTGCATTTGAAAATGCCTACTGGTTTTTCAGGGGAACCAGATAAGTTCCAGAGGGTACTTTTCGTAAGAATTTATATGTCATTCTCTAGTCAACCTTAAGGGGCATCAAAGCACAAAATCATTTCTCCTCCTTGGCCCATTCTGATATTGCCATAATTCATTGCAGGGAAAGGGAGAGGAGATTCTGAGCCTCTCCATCCTCACCTGTAAAATGGGAGTAAGGGTATCTAACTTCCTAGATGTTTACAAGGATCAAAGGGGATTGAAACACATGAAAGGACCCAGTAAAAAGCTCAGCAAATAGTAAGAGTTCAAAGAATGCCTGTTCAGGGACTTCCCTGGTGGCGCAGTGGTTAAGCCTCCGCGCTCCCAATGCAGGGGGTCCGGGTTCGATCCCTGGTCAGGGAACTAGATCCCACATGCATGCCGCAACTAAGAGTTCTCATGCCACAACTAAGGAGCCTGCCTGCGGCAACTAAGACTGGACACAACCAAATATAAATAAATAAATAAATAAAAAGAAGGCCTGTTCAGTCTGAAGGCAGTAAAAATCACCACAGAAATGCCACTGTTATCTGGAAAAATACTCCTTTCCAAGGTATTGAGATTACATTTATCACCCTATCCTTCTCAAGAGACTTGATTGAATGGACACGGGGCAGGTAAGTTTTAAAGAAAGAAGAGAAAAATGAGGGATCATGAGGTGTTTTCTCAGAGGTCAGGCCAAAGTGAGCCCCACAAAGAGAAATATTATGAGAGTTCTGGCTACACAGAGAGGAGAAAAAGGGGGAGAGACAAGGAATAAGAAAAGTAAGACATACTAACAGAAAAAGCTTTGCTAACTTCACAGAAGACCTCACAGCACAGTCGGGAAACATGAGATGTGGCATCAGAAGACCTGAGTTATAATCAGTGCATATGTGGCTGCAAGAAACAGAAACCCCTCCAAGTATCTGGAGTGAAAAGAGAGGCTTATTGTAAAGACGGATCTCACTGGGGTCCAATCTCCAGCCTCTTAGCCATTATCATCTCACCAGCAAACTTCAGTCGCCTCCTCCAAGCCTATGTCCTTACAGTGCATTCTCTGCATACAACCAAAGGCATATCTTCAAAATCAAACCAGAACATGTCATTCCCTCTCCTAAAATCCCCTCTGGTATCTCCCCACTGTACTTTTTTTAAAAAAAGATTTTACCTGCCCTACAGGTCCTGTATCATCTGCCCCCTACTCCCACTCTGTGCTTCTCTGCCCTCATCTCCTACTACCCTTCCCTCTCTCACTATGCTTCGGCCTCAGGCCTTTGTTCTGTTTATCGAACACCCAAACTTGTTCCCACCCCAGGGCCTTTGCACCAGCCATTCCTTCTGCCTGGACCGCACTTCCTCCTGTTCTTTGCATGGCAGGTTTCCTTCTTGTCCGTCAGGTACAGTTTAAGTCACTTCCTCAGAGAGGCCTTCTCTGATCACCTCCCCCTCATTGCCTATTTTGGCTTTCTGCATAGCAGTTATCACCATCTGATGGTTTATTATTAAACTGTGTAGACACATAGTCTGTTCTTCTTATAAGAATATAAGTCTCATGAGATCAGACACCTAAGAGCCTTTACAGCTATACCCCTAAAACCTAGAATAGTATCTGATATATAATAGATGCTCAATAAGAATTTGTTGGATGGATCAATGGGTGGGTGGATGGATGGATGGATGGACAGATATATGCAGGGACAGGATATGAAATTTAGACAGATCTCATATGATTTGAAAGAAGTACATCATAAACTAAGGTTTCTCTCTATCTCTGAGTGGCCCCAGAGTATTTCTTTGCTTTGCTTCTCTGCCTCTTGTCTCTTTTTTTAAATAAACTTTTTTATTTTGTAATGATTATAGATTTACAGAAAAGCTGTGAGTCCCCATATACCTTTCATTCATCTTTTCCTAATGTTAACATCTTATGTTACCATGGTACATTTGTCAAAACTAAGAAATTAACATTGGTACAATACTAACTGACTTCATTGGATTTTACTTATGTCTTTTTTGGTCATTCGAGGATCCAACATTGCATTTAGTCATCTCATCTCTTAAACTCCTCCAATCTGTGAATTTCTCAGTCTTTCCTTGTTTCATGACCATGACACTTTTGATGAGTACTGATCAGATATTCTGTATAATAATCTCCCCAATTTGGGTTTTTTTGATGATTCTCATGATTAGACTGGAGTTATGGACTTTGAGCAAGAATCCCTTCTTATCACATCCCATCAGGGGGTATATGGTATCAACATGACTATGTCTCTTTTTCAGACACTATCCTTGGACTTGCATATGACGCAAATCTTCTTGGCCCAGCATTTCTATGCCTCTACTAATTAACCACAGACTCTGTGGCTTTGGATTTATCCAATCAGCAACGCCCATGGTGCTGGGTAGGGGGCAGAGTCACACAGCATGAAGAGAGAGGGGAACCAGAGGGGTGACAGGTTCTTTTAAGAGGGTGTGTCAGTGTCCTAGGGCCACCATAACAAATTACCACTAACTGGATGGCTAAAACCACAGACTTATTCTCTCACAGTTCTGGAGGCTAGAAGTCCAAAATCAAGGTGTCAACAAGGCCATGCTCTCTCTTGAAGGCTGTAGAGAAGAACCTGTTCCATGACTCTCTCCTACCTTTTGGTGGTTGCTGACAATCCTTGGTAATCCTTGGCTTGTGGCTACATCACTCCAATCTCTACCTCTGTCACCACATGGCCTTCTCCCCTCTGTCTCTTCTGTGGCTGTGTCCTCATCTCTTCTTCTTAGAAGGACACCAGTCACACTGGATTTAGAGCCCACCATAATCCAGCATGGCCTCATCTTAACGTAACTAATTATATCTGCAAAGACTCTATTTCTAAATAAGGTTACATCCTGAGGTTCCAGGTGGACATGAATTTGGGGGATGCAATTCAACTGAGTGCAGAGGGGTTACGATAGGTAAGGAGGCAGGTCAGGATCTGAGTCCAGCTCTTCACTAACTAGTGGAGCGCCTTGGACAAATCATCACCTCTCCTGTATTACCCTCCCCATCTGTAAAATGGGAGAAGGTGATGACAATATTATTTGTATCACAGGCACTAACTAAGCCAAGACCTATTATAGCACCTTTTAATCTATGATATACTTTATAAATATGAGTTATTATCTCTGAGAGCCATGAGAACGTGCCTTATAGAACTTCAGCTACAGGAAGCGTAATTGACTGAGGGCCCCAGCTGCTGTGCTCTCAAATCCATTGGTGCAAACAAGGCCACACTTCTCATGGGTTGTTCCCAGCCAGTAACTGAACACAGCAGGAATACTAAAACAGGCCTAATCAGGGAGACATGGGACTCCTCTGACAGAGACTGTCAGGAGAGGCCTCCTGACGCCTTGCTGAAACTTCCTTACAATGCACGGGAGTCTAGGACACTCCCACTGAATCTTCCTTCCCTCTCCCCTTCACTCAGGGTCTGATGGCTCTCCAAGCCTTCCCAGCTCCCTTTCTATTTTCTCCCATAAGTGTTTCCCTTAATTAAATCCTTGCATATTTAATCCCGTCTTGGTGTCTGCTTCCTGAAGGACCCAGACTAGCACATGATCCCAAAATCATCTGTTACCTTTGCCCAAGCAGCACACGTTTCCCTGCTCCTGACTGCCTTTCAAGTAAATCACTTCTCCCCCATAGTTGGTCCATGAGGTCTGGGTGGAGCTGATGCCTCCCTCTACTCCAGGGGCTGGCACATTCCCAAGCCTGACCAATTTGTCTACTGGATTGGCCATAATAGCCAATGTTTGGTACAGAGAAGGGCATGTGACCCCGTGCAAGCCAGTGAGATTCCTACCTGAAACTTTGCTAGTGCTCTTAGGAGGAAGGCATACCTTCTACATTGGATTGCTAAGCTGGTAGAATGTAATTCTGGAGCTGCTGAAGGGAATCTTTGCCTCCCTCCAGCCTGAGACTGAAGTCTGTGCAAAAGAGAGAGCGATGTGAGAAACTGATTCCTGGATCCAGCCATGCCTGAAGCTCCTACACTTGTCCACAATATAAGCCAATATATTCCTTTCTTGTTTTCTGTTTTGGTGTTTTGTTTTGTTTTTTTTTTTGCTTTAGCCTATTTGAGTTGAGTGTTCCAACTAAAAAAATTAAATTCATAATTTTCCCGACATCACTCTTCAAAGTGAGGGCCAGAGGATGAGACTGGGGCTTCTAGAGAGGAACTACAAAGTCAAGTAAACATCAAGGATGGACAAAATGGATTCTTCTTTTTTTTTTTTTTTTTCAAAATGGATTCTTTTAATTCCATGTGTGAACTACTTTCAGAGTGTCAGAAGGATTAAAGAAAAAGAAGAAACAACCAAAGAAGCATCAGTGGGAGCCAGTTTGGCTTTAGGCTGCTTTTTAAAGAAAGCCTCTCCACAATTAGGATTTCCAAATATAATCCCTCTCTCATTCGACAGAACCCAGTACCTAGACAGCTACTTCTAAAAGTAAGAAAAATAAAACCTGTCTGTTTTCTGATGAATCACAAACACATTTCATCTCTGGCTCTTCTGTTCTGGGGTAGAACTCAAAAGAAGGTGTTTCCCTTCTTTTAAAAAATTAAAATATGTGGAGGTTTATATCAATAAATTTGTTCTGCTCTTCTCCCTACATGTAGATTCTTTTTTGCAAATGAGGGTGCCTCCCATTTGGAAAGGAGGCTGAGGTCAGGCCCATAATATCAACCACGTTGAGGTTTATCCCACATGGTGAAAAGCATCTTGGCCATTCTTTCCTTGGCATTAAACAAGAGCCCCAACAAAGCCAAGACTCAATGATCCCTCTTCTCTTACCTCAACTAGGAGCACCCAGCCTGCTTGAGGCATTGTGAGCAGGACTATAGAATTTAGCAAAACTGCAGCCTGTGAGGCATTTCTAACTGGGGGCTCAATCTCTCTCCTTTGCAAATAACAAACCACTAACATTTGGCTGCGGCATCATTTAACATGAGGAGACCAAACCTCACTAGGCAATTAATTCCACTTTCTTGAGTAAATGCAGATGGCAAACAAAGGTCTGTCTTATTATCAGGACCCTTCTGCCCCTGTTTCAGATGTGTCTCTTTCCCTGGCACAGCTTTGATGGCAAAAAGCAAAGGCACCTACGTGTTCTTTAAATAGATCTCTGCCGTAGCTGCTTTGACAGCTAATGGCCAAAGGATGCTAACACACAGTGGCATCTGTGTTCGCAAAATCAAGGAAATTTTCCATCAACTGACTTGCTCCTTTATTAAGCGGAAAAGCAATCAGGTATGCAGGAGCAAAGCTTGGCTCGGGGATCTGAACCTCTGAACTGCACTGAGCAGATTGCCCAGGCATGAGGAGGACTCAGAGCAATAATAATAATAACATTAATGATCCCAACAACAACGGCAGCAGAAATGGCTATTATTTGCTGAGCCCTTCCAGCAAGCCTGGCTCAAAATCACTGCTTTGTATTCATGATCTCACCGAATTCTCACAATAACTCTAAGAAGTAGGTGTTAGTATTACCTCAGCGTAACAAGAAGCTTGTAGCAGATTGGTTGCAAAAATGGCCCTAATTCTTCCTTTCCCTGTACCCACAGCCCTTGCAATGTGACTTCACATGGCAATGAGATTTTGCATCCCTGTCCATCAAGAGATGGAACAATTTCTCTACTCCTTGAATCAGGTTGGCCTGTGTCTTACTCTGACCAATAGAATGCCAGAAGCCTGGACTTCAGGGGGCCTTGCAACTTCTACTTCCTCTCTTGAACTCCTGCCCAGTAATAAACCCAAACTGTCCTGCTGGAATATGAGAAGTCACATGAGACACAACTAAGCCCAGCTTAGGCTATCTGTGACCAGCCGGCTCCCTGAGACCCACAGCCCTTATGCAAGCCCAGAAGGAGTAGCCAAGCCCTGTCCTGACTGGCATTTCCACCCAGGCTACTTACAGACTAGTGAGCAATAATAAATGTTTATTGTTATGTGCCACTGGGGTTTTGTGACTGTTTCTTACATAACATTAGCGTAGGAAGAGATAACTGATACAATGAGGAAACTAAGTCATGGAGAGATTAAAGCAACTTCCCAGCAAATTTCTTAGCACATAGCAGGTATTCAATAAATATTAGTTAAGTGAGTGAATGAATGACTAAATGAACTGGAATCCCAGTCCAGGTCTGTCCGACACCACAGTCTGAGTGTTTGACTAATAGGCTATACCAGAATGAACATTTCTATCCTAAACAAGTTTGTTCCCTTTCAAAACCACCCAGCACAGACCTGACTCAATAGATGCCCTCTCGTTTCTTTTGAGAAATCAAACACATCAAGCACTGTTTCTCTCTCTCCCTCAAAGTAGTCAGTTACCCCTGTATCCCCAGGGCCTAGCACAATGCCTGGCACACTGTACCTAGACAATGTCTTCCTGTATGAATGGATACTTATCATTTGCTTATTATTATGCTTTAAACATATACTATGTTCTTTATACAACTTTTATACTCTTCAAAGGATTTTCATACTCACTAACCCAAACCTTGCAAGGGAAATAGTAGACATAGTATAATCAAGATACAAGGCTGAGAAGACTCAATGTTTTGGAAGGGTAACAAACCAAAGACAGGAATTTCCAAAGAGTGAAGCCAGTTCTCTGGACTCTCAACTCAGTGCTCTCAGAAGTCTCCAGGGCATTGGCAACTGGGCAAGGTTTAGTGTTCCCTCATCATAAATATTTTATTCACATTTAATAATCATAACACTTTGTATGCAGTGACAGTCTGAGATCTTGTCTCTCATGCTTGAGAGAGTTCTCCATCCATTCCAAACTCTTTGCCCTTATTAAAAATTTGTTAATCCAAAATACCTATTTATCTATATCTGTATATCTATGTCTATCTCTATAGAGATCTGTCCCTATAGTTAAATTAATCCATAGATATCTAAAGATAGAGGAGATATATATTTTTTCACAACATGGCTGGTTCCTTTGTTAGGACGTGCTTTGGTACATCTTCTTGGTATCCTTCCCTTCCCTTGTGCCTTTCTTTATGAAGCAAACTTGTTATTTGATTTTCCTTTCCAGTACTCTCAGTCCTCCCCCAACCCCTGCTTCTCCTTTCACTATGGCCTGGCAGTAATGTGGGCAACAAAATGATTCTATCCACTGATACCAGGAAATGAAGGAAGATTCTGTGGAATGCTGAATATCAACATTAATTTTTAAAAAATACACCCCTCCCCTCTGTAAAGAGCTTTAATCTTTCTCTTCAGGGGATTAAAACATTTCAAAGTAGCAAATGAAAACTAATTTAATCTCTCCATTCAAATATGTTCCATCAGCCTATAGATTATTTTTCTGAAGAAAAGATGACAGTGCTGAAAGTGAGAAAAATAAATAAACTCAATTTGTAGTAGCAATCAAAATTTCAAAGCTGGGGTCAAGTCTCATAATGGAAAAGAAATGAAAGATCTTTCCACACCAGGGAACCAATTCCACCATCATTATATTTTACCTCTTTTTGCTTCTGCGAAGCCCCATCCCTCAAAGAAAGGTCTTATTTATTTTCTCCTCCTCTTCAAATTTCTGTACAAGCCTAGGAGAACAATGTCCCAATGACAGTACTAATAAGAGCTAGCAATTACTGAGCACTCGCCATGTGTCAATCACTAGTCTAAGTACTTGACATGCTATATAACACATTCAGTGGCCCACACAACTCTATGTACTGGGCACCATTATTATTCCCACTTTACAGATGAGGAAACTGAGGCAGAGAGAAGTGACATACCTAGGAGGTGGAAGAGGCAGGATCTAAACCCAGGAACATTGCCTCTGGCACCCATGTTCTTCTTCTTTTTTTTTTTTTTTAATGATCATATGGTTTTTGGTTTTTTTTTTTTTTAACATCTTTATTGGAATATAATTGCTTTACAATGGTGTGTTAGCTTCTGCTATATAACAAAGTGAATCAGCTGTATGTATACACATATCCCCATATCTCCTCCCTCTTGCGTCTCCCTCCCACCTTCACTATGCCACCCCTCTAGGTGGACACAAAGCACTGAGCTGATCTCCCTGGCACCCATGTTCTTAACCACTCTATTCCATGGCCTCTCAAGGCCACACCATTACTGTGCCCTAAGAAAAATCCCTGTCCCAGTCAACTCTGTTTCTCCTTCAGAGCGCTCTCCACCCCTGTCCACCCTGCTCTGTATGGACTGAGCATACAGGAGGCTGACCTATATAGACTGCATCATTGGGCTCCCTTGCCCACTGGGGTCGGCTAAGGGGAGGCCCTGGCAGAAGGTCAGGGGATGGGAGGAGAGAGAGCTGGCGTATTTATTCCCATGCCCCCCTCCGGTGGAGTCACCATGGGTTGGCCAAGTCCCTTAGCCAAATGCCACCCTGCCCCTGTCAGGTGGAGCTCTCCACAACTTTCTCTCTCAAGCTTCAGGTAACTTGTCCCTCCCCTCATCCCTTAATACCTAGAGCTGTAACCTTCTCCTGCTGGTTCAAGCCCCCTAGTTGTTGCACAATATTTGGAAGATTCCCTAAACCCTGCCTTCCATAGATCTCCTGGGTTTATCTCCTGGGTTGAATGTGCCTCTGTTTCTGGCCTGTTCCTGCCATGCCCCTGGCTGATACGCCTGCCTAGGACAATTCATCAGAATTTCCTCAGGCTATCATTTCGCAGACGGCAAAGAGCCTCTCACCAAAGGAGGCAGAGTCATTTAATACCCTTAGGATATGGTCATTGGTCCATCAGTACCTCCTCTGATACTAAATGAGAACATATATAAATCATTCTTTCTAGAAATATCTACGGATTGCCTTCTAGATTTTAGACACCACACTGGGGATACACCTGTGGATGGGACAACCGGGGTCCCTGCCCTAGTGGAGGAGCATAAACACTAGAGGGAGATTCAGGTCATATACTGAATAAATGAGAAATAGAATAGCACTGCAATTGTGCAGAGTGAGATGAAGGGAAAGAGCTTCTAACAGCGGAGACCTCCTGAAATGAGTGGCACTTAGGCCTGAAGGATGAAGAGAGGAAATGGCCAAGCTGGCGGAGTGGGGGTGGGGGCGGGAATTGGGGGCCTAGAGTGCTGCAAACAGAGGAAACAGCACATCTGAAGGCTCTAAGGCAGGAAGGACTTTAAAGCAAAGGTGACTGAGACAAAATTTGTTCAAGTACAGCTACAGCCATTGTTTCCACCACCCCAGAACCAGCAGCAAGACTTTCCATTGGGGATGGTACAGTCTCCTAGGCGGAACTCAGAAAAGTAGAGAAGGGGCATTTTTTTAATTGCAGGGGCTAGGAGGATGCGCCTGGCATTTAGTGTCTGGGGCCAAGGATTCTAAATGCCCTGTAATGTACAGGACAGTTTCTCACCAGAAAGGCTGATGTACTCTGAATGTAAATAGCTTCCTTTTTGTGAAACAAACCAACTCACACCTGACATGAGGTGAGGTGGGCTCGGGTGACAGAAGGGAGACCGGCTGAAGTGAATTTGCATCAGGATATTTTTCTCAAAGGACAGGATGAGACATGAAAGGGAAAGGGAAACTGCAAGAAAGAGAGGATTTGGGAGATTTTCTTTTTTTTAAGTTTAGAGTGAGAGTTGAGAGTGAGAGAAGATTGTTCTAGAAAGTAGCCGCTATCACTGTAGAGCAATCTTTTTCAAACTCTTTAGACGAACACCCACGGTAAAAACTACGTTTTACATCACAACCCAGTTCATATACACACACACACATACCCAGATGTGTGACCAAAGCAGAAGTTTCACAAAACAACACTTCCCCTTATCAAAAAGGATGTTCTCTGTTATGTTCTATTCTATTCTATGCTGATTTCTACCCACTAAATTGACTTCACAACCTACTAAACAGATCTCACTTCTCGGTTTGAAAAACACGGTTGAAGACATAACCAGAGAGTATTTTAAAGATAAAAAATGTGATAATACATCATGTTGATGAGCATGGGGGGAAATGAACACTCTCATATACTACAGGTGAGAGCAAGAATTAATGCAATTCCATTAGTGGGCCGTTTGGCAATCCGTATCAATATTTTAAATGCATTCGCCTTTGACTCAGCAATTTCACTTCCAGGAATTTCTTACAGATTTTTTCACATATGTGCCCAAAGAGGGATGTAAAAGAATATTCACTGCTGCATTGTTTGTAGTGACATAAGATTAGAAACTATATAAATGTCCATCAACAGGACACTGGTAAAGTGAATTATGGGATGTCTTACTATAGAATCCTAAGCAACCATGAAAATAAATGAGGCACGTTTGCACAAACTGAAATGGAATCAGGTCCAAGATGTATGATATAGTTGAAAAAGCAAGGGCAATATGCTGGTAATTGTTCAGCTGAATGATGAGTACAGAGGGATTTAGCATATCGTTCTCTTTACTTATGTTTATGTTTGAATTTTTCCATAGGTAATAAATTAAAAAGACAAGTGTCAGAACTATGTTCAGTATGGCACCATTTGTGTTTAAGCCAATTTGCTTTCATAGACAAGAGGATATATAAGAGACTGGAATTAGTGCATGTCTCTGGCAAGAGAACCAGGGAACAGATGTGGGAGGGAGGATTTTAACCTCATATCCTCTTCTTTCTTTTTTTTTTTTTTTTTTTTTTTTTAATTTATGTCTGTGTTGGGTCTTCATTTCTGTGCGAGGGCTTTCTCTAGTTGCGGCAAGTGGGGGCCACTCTTCATCGCGGTGCGCGGGCCTCTCACTATCGCAGCCTCTCTTGTTGCGGAGCACAGGCTCCAGATGCGCAGGCTCAGTAATTGTGGCTCACGGGGCCTAGTTGCTCTGCGGCATGTGGGATCTTCCCAGACCAGGGCTTGAACCCGTGTCCCCTGCATTGGCAGGCAGATTCTCAACCACTGCGCCACCAGGGAAGCCCTCTTCTTCTGTCTTTTAATTTGTAACCATGTATACCTCTTATCTATGTGTGCATTTATCATTCAAATGGAAAGAAAACTGGTTTGCCAACCTCCATAAGGATAAACACAATTCTACCTGAAATCAAAAGAATCAAAATAATACTTGGGACTTCCCTGGTGGTGCAGTGGTTAAGAATCCGCCTGCCAATGCAGGCAACAAGGGTTCAAGCCCTGGTCTGGGAAGATCCCACATGCCGCGGAGCAACTAAGCCCATGCGCCACAACTACTGAGCCTGCGCTCTAGAGCCCACAAGCCACAACTACTGAAGCCCGCGCACCTAGAGCCTCTCTCCGCAACAAGAGAAGCCCGCGCACGGCAAGGAAGAGTAGCCCCAGCTCGCCGCAACTAGAGAAAATGCTGCGTGCAACAACGAAGAACCGATGCAGCCAAAATAAAATAATAATACCTGAAAACAACAAACATACCAATACACTAAAAAGAATGTACTTCTAACTTTGACCCTTGCCCATACCACACCACACCACTACCTTTGGGGATTTCCTGGACAACCTAGTAATAAATGAAATAGTGTTCAACTGTATTTTTGGGTCAAATTGTTATTTCTTTGAACTGACACAGAACAAAGCCTGGGCCACATGGGATGCCAATTATACCCACGTTATAATGGAAATGATTTAAAGTTTAACTTGTTCAGTTTCCTCACTTTAAGAATGACAGAACTACAGTACAGCATTCATCAATAAGAAAATGGTTAATGGGACGAAGTGAGAGAGTGGCATGGACATACATACACTACCAAGTGTAAAATAGATAGCTAGTGGGAAGCAGCGCATAGCACAGGGAGATCAGCTCGGTGCTTTGTGACCACCTAGAGGGCTGAGATATGGAGGGTGGGAGGGAGACAAAAGAGGGAGGAGATATGGGGATATATGTATACATATAGCTGATTTACTTTGTTGTATAGCGGAAACTAACACAACATTGTAAAGCAATTATACTCCAATAAAGATGTAAAAAAAAAAAGAAAAGAAAACGGCTACGTAAGTAATGACATATCTGAATGAGGGAATACTGTTATGGACTGAATGTTTGTTGCCCTCCCCCCCACTAACATGCATATGCTGGGTCCCTAACCCCCAGGGTGATGGTATTAGGAGGTGGGTCCTTTGGGAGGTAATTAGGTTTAGATGAGGGCATGAGGGTGGGGACCCCATGGTGGGATTAACGTTCTTGTAAGATGAGGAAGAGACACCAAAACTTGCTCTCTCTCTGCCATGTGAGGACACAGAGAGAAGGAGGCCAGCTGTGAGCCAAGAAGAGGGCTTCCGCAGAAACCAACTCATCTGGCACCTTGATCTTGGACTTCCCAGCCTCCAGAAATGTGAGGAATAAATGCCTATTGTTTAAGCCACCCAGTCTGTGGCATTTCGTTGTGTAGCCTGAGCTGACCAGTAGAAAGACCGTGAAGCTATTTAAAAATATAAAACACATATATGTACTGACATGGAAAGAACTTTAAGACACATGTTGGGTGGAATAAGCCAGTTGTGATTACAATCTTACAGTATTGTACATTTATGTAAAACACTCATATAACGATACTATACATATTAATACACAGATGCATAGAAGATTATCTGGAAATATAAACATCTAAAAAATAGGATACTTTAGGAACATGAGAGAGCCATGGTCAAAGGCGATACTGGCTTTGCTTGTAAATTTTAATTTTTTATAAAAATGTATTCTCTGTTACTTATGTAATTTAAAATTATTTCAGGATGTACCCCCTCCAAAAGGTCCAGAAGGGATAGCCTGACCCCAAGCCATATGATCAGTCTACTTCAGGGATATTTCTAGAATCAAAATTCTAAAACCTGCCTCCCAATCTGAGAGTTCTTCCCACAACCATTTAGCTCTCCATCTTAATTCTGAAACCAACAAAAATTACATTCTCCTGCTGAAGAGAGAATAAGGCAGGACCCACAGCCCACCAGACACCAATGAGGAGATAATGCCTTTACACACTAAACATAACATGGTTAGATCTCAACAAGGTTAGCTAAGACAATTAATTTCAAAGCCTTCCAACTGACAGCAATACACAAATCAGCTTCCCCATCAGCTTTAGGAAACTAATTTCGCTGCGGTGAAGAATTCAGTAGGGGGGTTCCGATACCTTTTCAAGAAGAAGAGGATTCACTTCAAAGGGAGATGAAACTACTTCCTAGAGCAACTTCATAATTATACCACAAGGACAATGTTTACCTCTAAAACCAACACCCAGTAGGAATACGCTGGAAGGAAGAAAGACGCCTCAAAACAGTGGCAGGTTGAAATCTGCAAGACACATTCGTGAGAGGAAAATAAAAAGATCAAAAGTCTCAGAGAGTTTATTAGCAATTATAGTAGGCACTAACACTTATTTACTCAGTCAAAAAATATTGAGTACTGATGGTGCCAGGTGCTGGGGAGAGAGCAGTGTACAAGACACACAGAAATCCTGTCCTCATGACATTCTGGCAATAAACGTTTAAGTGCTACTATAATCTGGGCAGGTGAATAGGGAGCACCCAGGTAAGAGGTTTCTATTTTAAATACAGTGAATGGTCAGGGAGGGTCCCACTGAGAAGGTAATGGTTGAGCAATCACCTGAAGGAGGCAGAAGAGCAAGCCCAGCAGACATCTAAGGGACGTTTGTTCAGGCAGAGGGTATGGCAAGTGCAAAGGTCCTGAGGTAGGGACATACCTAGCATGTGTTTGTGGAGCAGCAAGAGGCTAATATTGCCAGAACAGAGAGACCAAGGGAAGAATTCCAGGAGATATTATGAAAGAGGAAGCCAGGACCCTGATGGTGTAGGGTCCTATATAGGTCATTGTAATGACCTGGGCATCTACTCAGAGAAACAGGTGCCACAGAAGAGTTTAGAGAGCCGGAGTGACATGAACTCAAAAACCACTGAGTGCACTGATGGGGAGCAAGGGGAGAGGTGCAATGACCAGTTAGGAGGTCAATGCAATAACCCAGGGGAAAGATAATTCATCGAGTACTTGCTGTGAGCTAGGGACTTTACAAACCACATCTTTTTGTTTGCTTGTTTGAATTGAGATATAATCCCCACACCATAAAACTCACTATTTAAAATTGTACAGTTCATAGACCCACAGACATAGAAAATAAACTTATGGTTACCAAAGGGGAAAAGTGGGGGTGGGGATGGATAAATCAGGAGTTTGGGATTAACATATACACACCATTATATATAAAGTAGATAAATAACAAGGACCTACTGTATAGCACAGGGAACTATACTCAATATTTTGTTATAACCTGTAAGTGAAAAGAATCTGAAAAAGGATACATATATGGATTTTGATAGATAGATCTGAATCACTTTGCCATACACCTGAAACTAACACAACATTGTAAATCAACCATACTTCAATAAAAATAATAAAAAATAAAATTGTACAGTTCAGTAGTTTTTAAATGTTCACAGGGTTGTGCAGCCATTAACGCTATCTAATTCCTGAGCATTTTCATCACCCCCAAAAGAAACCCTGTACCTGTTAGAAACTCACTTCTCATTCCCCCTGCCCCCAGCCTCTGGCAACCACTAATTACTTTCTGTCTCTATAGATTTGCCCATTCTGGACGTTTTCCATAAGTGGGATCACACAGTATGCGACCTCTCAGCTCTGGCTTCTTCCACTCAGCATCCTGTTTTCAAGGTTCCTCCATGTTGCAGCCTGTATCAGTCCATTATGGCTGAAGAATATTGTAACATCTTATCCAATCCCCACAAAAGCCCCACAAGGAAGAGCTGTCATTACCATGCCAGTTTTCTGATGAGAAACTGCAGCACTGAAAGCTCAAGTAACTAGCCCAAAGGCAAACCAGAGAGTGGAAGAGCTGGCCTTGACCTCAGAGGCCTTTCTCCAACACTGACCATTTGACCACGTTGTTAACTGCATTTCTGAATGGTGGCATGAGCAAGGACCTTAGCAAGGCCCCTCATTGGACTGGGGAAGTGGGGACCCTGATTTCATACAGTCAGGCAAGGCTGTGACTGAAACTCAAACATCATGACATCCTATTCAGTGGGGTTCCGCTCTAGAACCTCCTTGCTGCCCTGGTGGGTCCTTCTCATTCTGGGTGGAGTCAGAGGAAATGGCCGAGGGTGAGATCAAGGAGGTGGGCAGTGGGGGGTGGGAGCAAAATGCCAACAGCATTGCCTCCCCACAGCTGAACTCAACAAACATCAATTCAGCTTAACCAACATTTAATAAGCACCTACTGTGTGCTAGATCTGTGTGAATAGAAGCCTCAATAAGATGTGGTCCTAGCCCTTGAAAAATTCACGTGGCTGTTGGGGAAACCACTATCCCAGTGTTATCTCAAAGACGACGCTCTTGTCTTTGCCATCTTTGCATCCGCTAGGAACCTGGCCCCGGCGCCAGGTACACAGCATTCTTCCAACAGACATTTGCTGAGGAACATCTCTGTACTAGGGATGTAACCGGTTCCCCTTAGCTCTTTCTTATTAACCCTGCTCCACCTACAACCTTCCTTCAAATGGGCCGTTTAATGTCCTACGCAATCCCCCAGCCACACCTGTTTGAGAATGGGGTGGTCAACACACTCACACAGTACCGATCAGAATTCTGTTGCTGAGGATTTGAATTGGGGCTCTAAAGATTGAGCTATTTTGCTCTGGGGAGGAGTGGCAACTACTGTCAGGGCTCCATCCAGATTGCCTTGGATCCCTTTACCATTTTCATGCATGCTGGCTGCCTCATAGGTGACACAGAGAACCCCAAGAGTCTGGGAATTCCCTTAACTAGTGACTGACAGGTGCAGGGGCGCAAATACTCCAACCCCCTCGCCTCCTTATAGGGACAACTCCAAGGTTTGACTACACTGTCTCCAGAGCTGCCCCTGCAGGATTAAGTGAAGATTACTCCCTTGCAACTGTCCTTGGTACCATGTCCCTGCATGGCCTCTTTTCCTTCCCTTGAGATCCCTATTTCCTTCCTTCCCCTCCCAGTTTCCCCTGAGAATGCTTCCTCATAAATCCTTTTCACATGAATCCTCATCTCAGGATCTGCTTTTGGGAAACAAGCATTGCTTGTCCATTCTCTGTTCTGTGAGGAACATCAGGGACCTGTGGAGTCTTCTCTTAACTGCTTCTACCCTTGCTGTGGGCAGAAATAATCTCACAAGTCACCCCTAACATCTCAGAGTCCAAATTTAGGGAGGCTGGCCTTTCTTCCCAAAAATCTGGAATTTGGGCATAACAGTAATAACACATATGCAGTTGAAACATCACACCTTCCTCTCTACCACTTCCACGATGAATATCTTTCGGTTCTCCCACTGATACGCTCCTCCCTGACAAGCTGGGACCATGCAGACAAGCAGCAGGGCTGTCTGATGAATGGAGAACTTTCAGTGAATACAGAGTCTTCAGAAAAAGATGACTTCTCTCTCTCAAACCAGCAGCTGAAAAATTCCTCTCAGGACAAACCAAAGTCTTTTGTGGGTCAGACGATTGTACAGAGCAAGTGCATTCCCAATGGCTTGAGGGTTCCAAATGCAACCCTCTAACAGGTTGATATCAATCAGATCCCAACCAGGAAAATAGACACCACTCTAAGTATTTCAAACAAATGAAACTTAATGCTGGAAATTGGTTGTATGGGGGACAGAAAGTATCAGAAGCCAAGATGGGATGGTAAGACTACCCAGAGATTAGCCACAGCAAAAAGCCACACTTGTCCCTAGGTCTGGATAGCCAGAAGGAGGAAAGGGTATTACCAGAGCCCAGGGGCCAGGGTCACAAGGCAAAAGCTGGAGCTGTAGAGGAGATGCAGCCATTGCAAAAGAAGCCTCTCAAGGTAGAGGGAGGCAGAAAAGAAATGCTCCAGGTTCTCCCTCCCTCCTGTCCTCCAATATCCTGTGAAGGTCTCCCATTGGCTGCCCTCAGGCAGAAGCCAGGGAGGCTAAAATGCAGCCTAGAAGGCTCCCCTCTCCCCATGATAATAGAACAAGGAACGGAGAGCAGTGGATCTGAGGGCAAACTTGTCAAGGACTACGACACTCTGGCCTCATTCACTCATTCAGTGAACATTTCTTAAACATCCGAGGCACAGAGCTAGGTGCCCAGAGACTACAACACTAATAATACACAGCCCCTCCCTTGAGGGAGAGTTATTCACAATTGTATGAATTGTGGGCTGATAGTAAAGATCATATACGACATAACCTGGGGGTAGCAGATTTGGGGTTGCTTCAATGAGATGAAATTCAAGCTTCTTCTTAAAGGATGAGAAGGGCTTTGCCATGTGTGTGTGGGGGGGCATCTCTTGTTTTTATTTGCCCAGTATCCAACATCCCTTGGGGAATGACCTTTGGTCCACTCTCAGTCCCTGTGGTTTCCCAAGGGATGAACACATGACCCAAATCTGACCAATCAGTTTATTCCATCTTCCTGGTCATAGTGACTGGATCAAGGATGGGCACATGACAAATTGGTCCAATGAGAGGCAATCCTAGATTCTCTCGGGACCCAGAAATGGAAAGGATCTCCATTTCTCCTGGTGTTATTACAATGGATACAGGTACACCTGAATTGCCACTAGCAAGAATGAACATACTGAAGAATGAAGCCAACACAAAGGGAAATAGATCTGAGAGGAAGAGAAAGTCCTGATGGTACTGGTATTATTTGAGTCCCTGGATCTAGCCAATATACCTGAGGCCAATAATATTAGATCCTTCAGTTATCTGAACAAAAAGCTTTTTTTTTTTTTTTTTTTTTGCTTCAACCACTTACAATCCATCAGGGGGAAGACAGGGTAAAAGAGGAAAAATTATAACTTATAATGAAATAATAGTATTTAGTGAATATTTATGATAAGCCAGGTACTACATTGTGTTTACCTAGATTTTTTTCATTGAGTCTACACACCTCTCTATGAAGTAGGTACTATTATTGGCCGGTATTTTATTTATGAGGAAACTAAGGCTCAGAAAGGTCAAGTCACCTGCCTAAGGTCACAGAGTTTGGAAATGGCAGAGCCAGAATTTTCTTTTTTTAACATCTTTATTGGAGTATAATTGCTTTTCAACGGTGTGTTAGTTTCTGCTGTATAACAAAGTGAATCAGCTATACATAAACATATATCCCCATATCTCTTCCCTCTTGCGTCTCCCTCCCACCCTCCCTATCTCACCCCTCTAGGTGATCACAAAGCACCGAGCTGATCCCCCTGTGCTATGTGGCTGCTTCCCACTAGCTATCTATTTTACATTTGGTAGTGTATATATGTCCATGCCATTCTCTCACTTCGTCCCAGCTTACCCTTCCCCCTCCCCGTGTCCTCAAGCCCATTCTCTACGTCTGCGTCTTTATTCCTGTCCTGCCCCTAGGTTCGTCAGAACCATTTTTTTTTTTTTAGATTCCATATATATGTGTTAGCATATGGTATTTGTTTTTCTCTTTCTGACTTACTTCACTCTGTATGACAGTCTCTAGGTCCATTCACCTCACTACAAATAACTCAATTTCGTTTCTTTTTATGGCTGAGTAATATTCCATTGTATATATGCCACATCTTCTTTATCCATTCATCTGTCGATGGACACTTAGGTTGCTTCCATGTCCTGGCTATTGTAAATAGAGCTGCAATGAACATTGTGGTAAATGACTCTTTTTGAATTATGGTTTTCTCAGGGTATATGCCCAGTAGTGGGATTGCTAGGTCATATGGTAGTTCTATTTTTAGTTTTTTAAGGAACCTCCATACTGTTCTTCATAGTGGCTGTATCAAGTTACATTCCCACCAACAGTGCAAGAGGGTGCAGAGCCAGAATGTGAACCCAAGCAGTGTGACTGCGGATTCTACATACTGGAACCATTTTGCTGAGTGGTCAATTGAGTTACAGGTGGAATGAGAAAAGTAAACACGAAAGGCTTGAACCAAGCTATACATGGCTCTGCCCCGGTTTCATTTTGGAGGACAGCCCCTCCAAGGGCACAGCTGTGGGTCACAGGTCTGCATGGCAAACAGCTCTTCCACCCATCAGCGGGTGTCCTCGTGGGCTCAGGTCACCTGGCCCTGCTGAGAAGATAAACGGAACCCTTGTTGAGGGACATAGAATTTGAAATGCAAAAGGTAGGAGCAGCAGGTTGCTGCCACCCACTGGCCCCCACCTCTCACAGAGCTCCTCCCCACGTGCAGACTTCCCTGGAAGGACCCACTTTTTCCATGATTGTGACTGTCTCCTGGCAGGTACTGCAATTGGACCCCCACTATAGTTTCCCCACTCCACAGAGTAGACTGCAGGGGGTGTATTTGCTTTTTATTTTGGAAAGGTAGATGGGAGTAGATTCTGAAATCCGCCCATTGCCTGCTTACCAATTCCCTCATACTCTTAGAATGTGCATGCGTGGGTGCACACACACACACACATACACGCAAACACAGCTCTCTGTTGATGCAAATTATGCCCTTCCTTCAAAGCCCCCTGAAATGTCACCTCTTGTGGTAAGCCTTCCTTGAACACCCAAACTGGATCCACCTCTCTTGTCTCAGAACTCCAAGAATCAGAGTCACTTAGAGGAAACCAAGTTCAAAGAGATTAAATGACCCAAGTCTACATGGCATACATGTCAAAGCCACAACTGGATTTCAAGTTTCCTCATGCCTCTCTCCAGACCGGTTCTCTTCCATGAGATCAAGAGTTCTAATTATCTGTATCCCATTGCTGAACACTTTTTTAACTGGTAGATAGCATTCATCATATCAGTGTTGACTGACTGGTAATAGCTGTCTGGAACATTGTGTTGAGAAGGATGCAGAAGGTCATTGTGTTGTGCTCAGTGCCAAGATGGATGACCAATGTCTGCCACAGATGCAGACTGGAGAGTGATCTCACATATGCCATGTATTTGCCACCGTTTTTTACCTTTCAGAATGTCCCAGGCAGAATTAGCTGCTCCTTGACCTGGATTCCCATACCAATTTAAACATATTTGAGAATGTTTCACATTGTGCTGTAACCATATGTTTGCGTGTCTCTCCCATTAGATAGTGAGTGGCTTGATGACACAAACCACTTGTGCATCCCTTCAGTCAGTGCCTTGAGTGAACCAAAGCAGATTCTCAGTAACTGTCTGAATGTTGCATCATTCAGATTTGTTAATTATAATTTCACAAGTTTATGTCTTCTTTAAACAACTTTCATGAGAGCCGGCATCATATCACATTGTGCCTAGCATAATGCTGAATGTGTATTTAATTTAATTTATTTGCTATTGGTTGTAGAGTGCTTACTATATGCCAGGTGCATGATATGGACTTATCATATATTGCTGCATTTATCTCTCTTCTACACTCTACAAGTTAGCTATTAACCCTACTTTACAAATGAGGGCACTGAGATTCAGGGAGTCTATTCAACTTGCCCAGGGTCACACAGCTAGCAAGCAGCAGAGCTGGGATTTAAATCTGGGTCTCTGTGACAGCAATTTTGGCTGATTGATCACCATTATAATAAAGAGTAGTGGTCAGTGAGGAGGAAATGAAAATACCTACATTTAAAATCTAGAAACTGATGTGGGGCTTGAGGTGCCATGTTTCATCTTATTAAATGTGGCGTTTCAGCTCAGAGCCTCTTTGGGGTGGTTGCCAGGGTCTGAGCCAGGCTGCAGTGGCCACTGTGCAGTGAACATCCACGCTGCCTGGACTCAGACTGCCTGCTCCAGCCCAGTGTGACTCAGCACCTGGAAGCTTGTGCGTCTTTAAATAGATCCTGCTCTCAGCTGGGTCTCAGCGGTGATCAGTGACTTACCTGTCATCAGAGGGAGGTATCCTGGGGCTTGCTGAGCTGCTGTGCCGGAGTGGAGCCGAGGGACATACGGGGCACAGGAAGAAGGATGTTGGTGGCTGTAACCCTGTCAGAGAATTAAGAGAATGGCTGAGTGAGACGCTACCCAGAAGCAGGGGGTTTGTCTACACCCATCACCCAAAGTGGCCTTTTGGGGTTTAGTGCCACGCTTCTCCTTTCCCCCAAAGCCCCTGCAGCTTTGTGGAGGAACCACAAACAAGGTGGGCCAGGGTCAGGAGACCTATGTTCCAATCCCAGCTTTGCTACCAAAGAGCTACATGACCTTGGGCAAGTCCTTCACTTTCCTATCTTCTCATCCATCAAGTGACACTCTAATTACAAGTGCACAACAGGAGGCAGATGACAGCCTGATTGTTCTCAATGGAGGATCAGCCGAATGACTTACGGTCCATCTATACCCTGCAACAAATGCTACTCAGATGGGAGAGGCAATTGACATGTGCTGAAATGAAACCATCTCCGAGTAGGTGTGGGACAATGAGCTGCCACCTGAGTGTTCTAAGTGATGTCCTATATAGTCACGTACAGCAGAGTATTTGTAGAACATCTCTGAAAGGATACATGCACACACATTCTGGTGGGTCACATGAGTACTAGTTTGGAGGTGAGCAGAACTGGGTTGAAAGCCCAACTTGATCATGTAGCTAGGTAGTCAACTGAACTTCCCAATGCCTCATGCCTTAGCAGATATAAGGGATATAAGGGACCAGAGCAGCTGCCACAGGAGGAATGACAATAGCAAGGATGGTGGCAACAACCATTGTCTGTAACCCCATGAGAATAGCACGAGCTGTTGCTAAGCTCACTCTGGCCAGAAAGCAAGACAGGTGCATGGTTCATGAAAGTCGTCACATAAGCTGGATTTAATACACCTTCCATCCCGGTGAGAGCCCAGATTCACGACCTTAATATTCACACTATGATGTCAACCTGCCACCTGTTCATCTAGTGTATAAAGCACATAGATCCACTCCCGACCACCCATCTCGGAGAATGAATTAGGTCTTCTGGGCTTGGGAAGCATACAACCCCACTCTACTCCACTCCCACTGAATGTCCTGCTAAGGACCAAGACAGCTCTCTGGACATTCTCAGCCCTTTTCTCCAGAAGGCTGCTTACTTGGATCTTGTTACTTCAGCCTCTTGCAGAACTGTCCATCAGGAGTGGCACTTAAATGGGAGATTCTGGGCTTTTTATCAAAGAACACGATAAATAACCATAACCATGCCAAATCCTGCCGGGTTTTATTTGGGACATTGAACCATGGTATTCCGTGCCCCCTATTTAAATTCATCTTATTCAATTCATTTGTGTATTCAGCAAATACGTAATGAGGGAATCACTAAGAAAAAGACAATCTAATAGAAAAATGGTTAAAAGGTAATGAATAGGCAGTTCATAGAAAAGAAAACACAACTGACTCTAAAGCATTTGAAAAGATCAATTGTACTCAAAAAAAGAGAGAAATGCAAATTAAGGCTACACTGAGATACCATTTTCCCCATCAGATTGGCAAAAATTCAAAAGGTTAATAACACACTTTGCTGGTGAGGCTGGGAGGAAATAGGTATTCTCACGCACTGCTGGTAGGAGTGTTGCTATGGTGTGCTATAATTTGATAATATCTATCAAAATTATGAATGCAGATATTCTTTGACATAGCAATTTCCCTTCTGGGAATTTAAGCTGCAGAGATATTTGGACTTGTACGAAATAATGTATGTACAAGGTTATTCACTGCAGAATTGTAAAGGCAAAATATTGGGAAAAATCTAGATGCTTTTAATTTTAAGCAGACTAGTTGAATAAATAAGAATATATCCAAACAATGACATTCTATATAATTTTTTCAAAGAATGAGCTATCTCTCTATTCACTGAATATAGAAAGATTTCCATGATATATTGGCAAATAATAAGACACAGAGGAATATGGATATGGCTTTCCCACAATAACACTGCCTAACAAACCACCCCAAAACTTAAAAAGAGTAATCATTCATTCTCATGCTCATGGATCCAAGAGTTGGTTGGGGTTCTGCCAATCTTGGCTGGGCTCAGCAGGGTGGCTCTGCTTAGAGCTGCCCTTCATGTTCTGTTTGAATCTGTTCCACGTTCCTCATTCAAGGGTGGGGTGAAGGGGCAATAGTTAACCCCGGCATGCTCCTCTCTTGGCGGATCATGGAACACAAGACAGCAAGACCAGCTGCATAAAAGCATTTCAAGACTCTCATCTCTTGTCAGCTCACATCCCATTGGCCAAAACAAGTCACATGGCCAAGTCCAAAGTCAAGAGGTGAAGGAAACCCACCATGAGACCACAGCAAGGATGTGGATGTACGATACCACCAGAGGGGAGTGAAGAATGGGATCAGTAACTGAACCTAACACACATTCAACACTCATTCAATTTTACTTATCTTTGCATAAAGATGTCTGACCTTCCTGCCTCCCTTGTATAAGGACCCTTGTAATTACATTGCTCCCCCTAACCCCAGAAAATCCAGGATAATCTTCCCACCTCAAAATCCTTAATTTAATTGCATCTGCTAATTCCCTTTTGCCACATAAGGTAATATATTTACAGGTTCTGGGAATTAGGACATGGACATCTTCAGATGGCCATTATTCAGCCAACCATAGCTGAGATTCAAACCCAAGCTTCTCTAACCCCTAATCATGTGCTCTTTTAACTGTTCTTTGCTGCTTCCACAAAATCTGTGAAATCATTAATCCTAGGGTTTCCATGGGTCTACGAAGAGAGCGAAGCATATTTCTCTGCAGACTGGACAAGTCACAGGAATACTACATGCTCTACCAAAGAGAAATGTCCTCCATTTCCAATTGGAGCTGGCAGGGCTATTCACAAGGTAGGGCACCAAAAGGTGTTCCCCACCACCCCTGCTGTTAGCCAGATGAGGCTTCAAGAAGTGGCCAGTGTGGCTTTTCAGCATTATTCATTTGTTTCCTTGTTTGTTATCTCTTCCACTAGAATGTCACCCCAGGAGAGTGGGGACATATCCATCACACTCACCATAGTGTTCCCAGAGCCCAAAAGAGCCCAGTACAGAGCTGGCATTCCATTGATAAATGCAAACCCCAAAGTTGCCCTGATCCAATGGATAGGATTTCACTTGGGTATAAAATTTAAAGATGGGGGAGGGAATCCAGTATTCCCAGAATCCTGCCCAGAATCCCTTACCTTCGGGAGGTGTTGATGTGAAAGCTGAGGTCCCTGGTCAGGACTATAATGAGGGGGAAACATGAGCAAGATTTGCCTAGCTGTGCCCTTCTGAGAACAGAGATTACATCTCTTGAACATTCTACGTGAAGCATTCTGAATCGATCAAGCTTAGGCATCAATAACAATCCACCTATGAAAAATTCTCCCACAAGGGCACAAAGATAGATGTCCAAGGATATTCACTGTACTGTTTGTAACAGCAAAGAATTGGACACAGCCCAAATGTCCATCAATAAGGGTCTGGGGAAATAAATGATCATACAGTCACAATGATGGAATGCCATGCAGCTATTAAAAGAATGGGATAGAAGGGAAAAGATGTCCAAGATATATTGCTAAGTAAAAACAGTAAGTTGCAGGAAATACAAAGTATGGTCCTATATTAAAAAAATAATATATATCAAAACTCATCATTCTTGATGTTAAAAAAAAAAAACTCATCAAACTGTATACACTTCACTGTGCATTTTACTGTACATAAATTATAACTCAATAAAAGAAAAACAATATATGTATGCCTTCTAGTTCTTTGATTTTAAGAAGCAATTTTTCACATTGTTTTTGAAATTAAGACTTGCCTTTTCATGTAATGCAGCAGTTTATGTTTTGTTGAAAGGCTGATAAGTCAAAAAAGTAGCCTACCAATGATGGTGATTTAGAATAGAACAAATACAAAGGAAATACATTAGCATATACATAGAAAGTAAACAAGAGATAAGCATATGCGTAGAAAAGCTAAAAATATAGACATTTTGAATTTAGGAGTGAAATAATGGAGAGCAGAAGGTGTAGGAACTAAGTAATATATTTCTATAATTGAATTTTTTACTAGGGAGACACATTAGTAATGAGAAACAAATAAAGGGTAAGGAAAAACTCTTTCTGTGACCTATACCTTTTGTGGGGAAGAGTGAAAACCCACTTTGTATTCAGGAAAATCAGGGGCGTCAAAGGGCATTTTGACAATTTAACAGGCCAAAAGAATTGAACCTCATTTGTGTTTTTAAAATAGAAAGAACTTTGTTGTTGTTTTCTGATTATAAAAGTAATATTTGGGACTTCCCTGGTGACGCAGTGGTTAAGAATCACCTGCCAATGCAGGGGACATGGGTTCGAACCCTGGTCCGGGAAGATCCCACATGCCGCAACTAAGAGCAACTAAACCCATGTGCCACAACTACTGAGCCTGCGCTCTAGAGCTCGCGAGCCACAACTGCTGAAGCCCGCACGACCTACAGCCCGTGCTCCGCAACAAGAGAAGCAACCGCAATGAGAAGCCGGAGCACTGCAATGAAGAGTAGCCCCCGTTCGCCGCAACTAGAAAAAACCTGCACGCAGCAACGAAGACCCAACACAGCCAAAAAAAAAAAAATTAGTATGTGTTCATTGTATAATTAAACACCCAAACAACACAGAAAGTTGGCATTGAAAATTACTCACAACCCCACACTCTAACCCCCAAAAGAGCGAATCTCAAAATTGGGGTGCATACCCTCACTTACAAAAGCAGCTCCAATCTTTACGTACTATTTTAAAACCCAATTTTGTCCCTCTTAATATGTAAAGAATATCTTTGCATGTCATAATACAATATACATCATCAGTTTAATGACCGCCCAATATATTACATCATATTTTTTACACTGTAATTGGTATAACAGAGACCCTATTGTTGCACATTTACATAGTTTCCAATTTTTTGCCAGTGTAAATAACGGTGCAAAGAAAATTCTCATACATGTATTTTTAGGCATTTATCTGATTATTTCCTGAGGGTAAGTTCCTAGAAGTTTAACTTGCTGAGCGAAGAAGCTTACACATTCTGAAGGCTTCTGATCCTTGTGACCACATTTTCTCTCCATAACAGGAGTCATCATTAGCATCATCAGTTACTGAGCATGGACTTCATGCCAAGTCTTTCACTCCTTTTGAACAATCCTGAGGCTGGTGTTTTTATTATCTCTCATTCTACAGATGGGGAAACTGAGGCTTGAGAGGTATATAACCTCTCAACATCACACAACTAAAAACTGGCAGAGCCAGAAAGAAAACCCAGATCTATCTCCAAAGGTCAAGCTCACAGTCACAGCACTTTGCTGCCTGCTATTAATATGGTTTCCAGAATAGTGCTATCATTTCATCATCCACCCAACAGTGCATGAGTAAGCCCATGTCCTCACTTATTTCCCCCTTCACCCAAACTGAGTATTCTCATTTGAATCATGTAGGGAGTATGCAGTTGCAAGCAACAGAAAATGGAACTCAAACTGGCTTAAATAATAAAGTGATTCATTGGCTCAAATAACCGGAAGTCCTACCGAAGGCTAAGTGTCAAGGACAGCTTCATTCGGCAGCACGATGGTGAGACCAAGGTTCAGGTTTTGTTCCTTCTCCCTGTCTCCTAGGGTGCTGGCTTCATCCTCCACTGACTCTCCTTCATGGTCTCAAGATAGCCCCGACAACTCCCAAGGCTGTGTGCTTTATTCCCCAAGTCTGGACAGGAAAGAGAAGGTTGACTTTGGAAGTCCTCTCAGAAGAGTGGGAAAGACTTCCCAGATCCTTTAGCTTCTCAGTGGCCTGAATTGCCCCAGATGCTCATCTTGAACCAGTAACTGTGGCCAGGGGGTAGGATTATGATGATGAGTTTAGGCCTGAGCTACATATTTCCATTCCTAGATCCCAGAGTGGGGGTTGATTTAGCTTCCTCTAAAGGCTAAAGAGAAAAGCTGTGGAATGAGAGTCAGGACACGTGTCAAGAGAAGGAAGGTTGGATTTGGGGGATGGTAGCATACACTCTTGTGCCCCACCCATCTCCTCTTGGGCCTTACCATTGTCGTGCACCCTACATGCCACTCTATCCTTGCTCATGGCAGGGAGGAGTTTCAGGGAATTAACATCCCCAGGGAGCAGCCTGCAACCAATAATGATAGAGAAGGTGTATAAATACCCCAGCTCCCTCACCCCTTAGGTGGGTCATCATGTTCTACAGTAGCTCCCAGAGTTCTTCAATGGGATTAAGCTCCAGTTGCCCACAGTAATAACTGACTGGTGACTCAGTCTTTTTTGATCCCTTCTCTTCCGTTCTCATATCCCCACTGACCTCCCAATGTTTCCTGGGACCGCCTCTCAAATAAACCACTTACGCCTGACTCCCTCACTTGGGGTCTGTGTCTGGGGAACCCAAACTAAGACAGTTAATGCAACTGCAAAGTCCACTACATTAATGTTTTTGGTCTTTGTCTAATTTAAGCACATTCTACAAAGATAAAAGTGCAGTGTTACTATGGAAGATAGATGTTCATGTGGCAGCTCTCCACGCTGATGAAAGAACAATATCTACCCCTAAGCTACCTCCTTCACCTTCAGTGTGAAGGAGAAAGGAGGCCCCCTTCCTTCAGAAACCACTTTGCATGCACAACTACCTCAACAGTGACCAGACAAGAATGCATTATTAAGCACCCCATCGCGAGGCTGTCATGCAGATATAGACATCTGGACTCCTTGGTGAGATTCCTTTAGGAAAAAGAGAGAGAACTCTAAAAACTGACTCAGCCCATGGTAAATTGGGGTTTTTAATATATCTCTTTCTGGGAGTGTTTGCTATAAACAAACTATAAGTCTGGTGGAGAGGTAAAAAGGAAGCCTTTCCTCAAAAGATGCCACACATTAATTTTTAAGTTCGCTCCCAAAAGATGTCCCCTTTTGCGCCTGTTAATGGGATTTGTAATGACAATCATTTATTTATAATTAATTGCCATGTAGCTTTGCATGGCTGGATGCAGCCTTGGCAAGTGGCTGATTTCTATCTGAAAAAGATGTGTTAGCAGCTTTCTCTCAGGGACGAGCCATAAACTAAGCAGATTTCTAGCTCAGAAATGGTCCTTTTTGAAGAGAAAAACCTCTAGACTCTTTAAAATGGGGCCCAATTCTCTGAGTCTGAGAGTAGGAAAGGAAGTAAAAGATGACTGAATTCAACTGCCTCCTTTTACAGATGAGAGAACTGAAGGCCAGGAAAGAGAAATCTCTAAGTTTACTAAGTGAGGTAGTACAGAGCCAAAGCGTCCTAACTCCCAGCTCAGTGTTTGTCCCACTAAACCCTATGCCCACACCCAGAGCACTGATGAAACAGACAAAACATATTTCTGTTCCCAGTAGGCAGGGCTGCAGGCTGTTCGACCAAATGGATTGAAGGCAGAGGCAGGAATAATGCCTAGCCTAGAATGACCTTGAAAACACATCATTCTCTCTCCCTCTCTCTCTCTCTCTCTCTCTCTCTCTCTCTCTCTCTCTCTCTCTCTCGCTCGATCAGAGGAGACTAATTCTGGGATGAACTGGAATTCTTGAGATAACACACAGAAGGTTACTTAGACCAAGAGTAGCAAATGTAAATGCCTTTAAGCTCCACATAGGCAATGGGCAAAGGAGGTGGGAGGTGAACCTCAGGGAGTAGAGGGGCCGTGGCAAACATGCGAGCCCTTGCCCATCTCAACCATCCCAGCACTGACAGACCACCTAAGTTTTTTAAGAGAGACCACAAGTCCAAAGTGTGATATGAAAAAGTGTTACGTAATATCTTCCAGCTTTTAAATCTTGGTAACTGACATAATTTTTTAAATAAAAGATTTAAGCTGCATACCAGCCAAACAAAACACATCATCTCCCAAAATATCAGTTTGTAACTACTGGCACAGGGTAATACCACCTGGTGGCAGATCTGGTCATTTCTTCATTCAAACATGCATTCATATGTTCGGGTTCAATAGCAGTGATTCTTAAATCTTTCTACACTTTAGAATCACCTCGGAAGCTTAAAAATCCCAGGTCTTACATTATGCCAATCACACCAGAATGTTCAGGAGTGAGAGCCAGGCATCAGGATGTTTTAAATACACCTGGATGATTCCAGTGTGCAGGCAAGTTTGGGAATAGCTGCTCTACAATGAGCCAGGCTGTGGGTTAGCTACTAGGGACACAAGGATGACCAGGACAGACATATTCCCTGTCCTCACAGGGCTTATAGCGCAGTGAGGGATTCAAACAGATAACCAGATGTGGCCACAGCTGCCAGCTATCCACCAAACCTGTTCCCCTCCCCACCATCTTCCAGGGCGCACGCTGGACTAAATTTCCCAGCATCCTTCACAGGTAGATGGAGCCACGAATCTGAATTCTGGCCAACAGAATGTGAGCAGAAGCCACCTGTGTCACTTCCCGGGGTGACCCATGAAACACGCCAGGTCTGCGCTTCTATGTTCCTTGATCCCCGTTGCCACGCGTCGAGGATGGCAGAGCCACTGTCAGCCCAGGTGAATGGGTCTGTGACTAACTGTGAGGCCCACTTATTGACCTAGACCAGTCACCTCTGAACTACTGTTAAGATCTTGTTACAACAGCCCAACAAATACAGCAAGCAATTATAATAAAGACTATGACAGCAATAGCATCAGATACTGTGGGAGCACAGATCCAGATAAGGGGGGGAGATCAGGGAGGGCCTCCTGTTTATTCACACACTCATTTATTCAACAAATATTTCCTGAGCACTTACCTTGCACCAGGCACTGTTCTAGATGCAATTAATGAAATCAGTAAGCAATTAATGAAATCAGTAAAGAAGTTATCGTCATACAAATCCCTTTTAAGTTGCAAGGGGGACTTCCCTGGTGGCTCTGTGGTTAAGAATCCGCCTGCCAATGCAAGGGACACGGTTTCGATCCCTGGTCCGGGAAGATCCCACATGCTGCGGAACAACTAAGCCCGTGCACCACAACTACTGAGCCCGTGCGCCACAACTACTGAAGCCCACACGCCACAACTACTGAAGCCCACGCACTCTAAGGCCCACACACCGCAACTACTGAGCCCGCGTGCTGCAACTACTGAAGCCCACGCGCCTACAGCCCATGCTCTGCAAGAAGAGAAGCCACTGCAATGAGAAGCCCGTGCACCACAACGAAGAGTAGCCCCGCTCACTGCAACTAGAGAAAGTCCGCGCGCAGCGACGAAGACCCAACACAGCCAAACATAAATAAATAAATAAGAATTTAAAAGTTGCGAGGGATACAGCAGTGAAGGAAAGACTGAAAAATCCCTGTCCTCATGGAGTTTAGGCTCTTCAAAGTATAAGGTGGCATTTAAATTCAGACCTAAGGATGAATAAGGCAGGCAGAAATTTGGGGAGGGGGCACAGATATCGGTGCTCCTAGAAAGGGGAAAAACGTGTCATGCAACAGCCATGAGGGTGGGAGAAGGTGGCACTTTGGGGGAGTTTCCAGTAATTGGGGGTGGCTGAGCACAGAGCGGGAGGCTGGGGGTAATTAGTGGTAAGACAGAGACAGAGGGAGACTGAGACCAAGAGAAATCCAGAGAGACAGAAAAAGACAGAAACTGGCAGAAACAGAGAGATGGAGAGAGAGCAAGGCAGAGAAACTCTCAGAGACAGAAAAAGACAAAGACAGAGCCAGAGAAACAGCAGACCAGAAAGATCTGACAGGGACAATGTGACAGGCATTGCAGGGCCACCTCCTCCTGATCCCACACCCTCGCAGGCCTTATTTTTACATGGGAGACAGATGTCCAATTTACTTAAGCTTGCCTTGCTTTGTTGAGAAGGTAAATATTTGATCTCCTACAACTCCCAGAGATTTCTCCTCTATGAAAAAAGCACCTTTAATTAGCCTGAGAGCAAGCCCCTGCTTGGCTGCGGCAGAGCCAGCAGTGAGGTTTGTAGTTCACAGCCTGGGGCTTGGGTTGAGGGATGGAGGGCAGGAGTGGGCATCAGGAGACTTGAGTTCTAGACCTTCTCTGACTCTGGGCGGCTGTGGGGTCTGCGCCTCAGTTTCTTCATTTGTAAAATGAGTGAGTACCTTCCTACTCTGACATTTTGTGGCAGCACTTACTGAGGTTTGTGATCCTATATTTAACTGTGAGATTGTTTAATGGATGTTTTCCACAGGAGAGCTTGAGAGCAGTCTTATTCACAGATGAACACATAGTAGGTGTTCAAGAGCACTGACTTGTTAAAGGAAGGAAGGAGGAGGGGGGAAGAGGGATAGAAGGAAGGAACGAAGAATGTAGGGAGAGAGGGAGGGAGGAAAGAAGGGAGGTAGGGACGAAGGGAGGAGGAGAGGGAGGAAGGGAGGGAGGAAGAAAGGAAAAAATGTTAAAGACATAACGAGTACTATGGCAAGGAAGCAAGGAAGAACAGGATACAGGGGATTGAACCTCACCTGGATTAAATCTTTAGGAAGAAAAAGCCAGCAGGATGGGTCTAAAATAGCCTTGCTGCATTCCCCAGGGAAGCTCATAAATTTTGTGCCCCTTGTAGAGGCACCCACAGTTCCACAACCTCAAACAGAGGAAGGAGAGACTGGCACACAGAGGTGGCCACCCCCCACCCCCCCCACCCCTGCCCCACAGTGCAGGCTAAGTGACAGCGATGTGCTGGAGGAGAACGGTGTGAGCAGCCTGGCTCCTAGACATTCTGGAACCAGCCCAAGCTTCCCCAGGGCTTGATGATGGTTCCGAAAAATCCCCAGACATTCGCTCCTCTCCCTCCTCCTTCTTAGGACGGAAGTCTGGGAATTTGCTCCTTTCTAGCTAAAACCGAATACTTCTGGACAGTGGGAGGACGTTGGATTTTCAAAGGATAAAAGAGGAGGTGAATTGGTAATGGGAACAAATGAGGAAGTGACAGCACATCTGGGAAAACAACCAGTTGGGAGATCAAATTCATAAAGACTGGGATGGCTCTGTGAGCCCATTTCAATAAAGCAAATGTGAATAAATGAATAAACGGGGAGAAAAGAAGCTCCTCCTTATAGGAGAATGCAACAATGAAATGTAAAAGAAATGATGGAGTTAGAAAACCTTCAGTGGATGCTAGAACTAAGAGGTAAACATTGATGAACAGCAAGGGATTTACATAGCCTCAAAGTATCTCCCCACAATTGACTTATTAATTGATTACAAAGGGGAAAATAGTAACCTTACAGTGGAGAAACCTGTTGACCATGTTAACCAAGTGATCAAGGTGACCCTCACCAGGAGTAGGACAAGCCGACAGCATGCACCTCCTGATACGATGCACTGAGAATTCAGCACCACATATGCATTATTCCTGCTGAAAGTACACAGCCTGACTCTTGACAACAGTGGAGCATCAGGGAAGCCCAGACTGAAGGACAGTCTACAAAATAACAGGCTTGAATGCTCTGAATGTGTCAAGGTCAAGAAACAGAGGAGGGCTGAGGAGTTACTCCAGAATAGGGAAGGCTGAAAAGACGTGAAAACTCAATGTAATGCAGAATCCTAGATTGGATTCTGGACAAAGAATGAAAAGATATTACTGAGACAGTTGACAAAATTTGAAAATGGATTGTGGATTAGATAATAATGTTATAGAGATGTTAAATTTCCTGCTTTTGAAAATTGAATTGTGGTTATGTAAGAGAACACCCTTTTTCCTGGGATACAAACTGAGGTATTTAGTGGTTTTAAAAAAAAAACTAGAAGAATCTGAACATTAAAGCAGAGGGTAAGGGCTGGTTTTAGGGGTCGGGGGGAACTTCAAATCTCAGCTCTATTATACCCTGGCTACGTGATCTTGGGCAAGCCACCTGACTCTCTGAGCCTCGGTTTCCTCATTTCTAAAATGAGACTACCGATGGTGCCTGGCTTCCTGGAATTTTTGTGCAAATTTGATGAGGTAACCCACTGCAAGGCCTGAGCACAGTCTCTGGTGCATAAGGATATTAGAGGCAGCTCTAAAGCTAAACGTCTCAGAGTTGGATGAGATCCTCAGTGTTTCAGTCTAACTTCCAAGTGTGGGTCTCACTGGGAAATGCCCTCCAAGCAAAGAAGCACGATTCTAAATACTACTGAGAAAGACAGAGATGTTAGTGCCCTAGTGTAATCCTTTTGTTTTACAAATGAGGAAATTGAAGCCTAGATCTGTCAAGATCAAGTGGCTTTGCCAAGTTCAGTCTGAGTCACTAAGAATTTAATTAACACCTACTATGTGCAAGGCCAGTGCTAGCCACTGTGGGAGTTTCAAAGATAATCAGGCTCAAAGACAGAGTGTGAAAGCTTGTGTGTGCCACTATTAGAAAGTGCTGATGAAGGCAAACCAGAAGGAAATCTCACCCACATCTCCCCATGAAATTTCACCAGTCCCCAGACCTGCATCTGTATCCTGGATTGTCCGGGTGAGCCCTGAATGTAATCGCAAGGGGGAGGCAGAGGGTGATTTGACTCCAGAAGAGGAAGTAGGAGAGGAATGACAAAAGCAAGAGGTTGCAAAGATAGACTGCTGGCTGTGGGCTCTGAGAATATGGGTAGAAGCTGGAAAAGACAGGAAATGAATTCTCCCCTAGAGCTTCCTGCGAAAACCTTGATTTTAGCCCCATGAGACCCATTTTGGACTTCTGGCCTGCATGACTCTAAGATAATAAATCTGCATTGTTTCAAGCCGCTAAATTTGTGATAATTTGTTACAGCAGCCATAAGAAACTAATACGCATGCATCGTGCCACCCCACAGCTCCCTTGTTCCTCACAGCACCGTGATGTCAAGAGCGGTATTTACCCAACAAAGAACCCAACTTCCTCCTTCAGACCTGGAGGGATAATGACAGCCCCCGCCACACACACACTGATAATAACCCCCAGGATACAGCACTATTTCCTACTGATTTCTCCAACTCTGCTCACAGTTTTGGAAATAGCCCTAAATTAAAATAGCTCCTTAAGTAACCCAGTCTGAGAATGCCAACTGTTTCTTGCTGGGACCCTGACTGTTACAGACTCTGAAGAAGTCCAAAGGTTCATCCCTAGACTTCTGCACATTCTAGAACATTCTCACTCCTAGATTTCCACACGTCCCAGAGGCTAATTTCCTCACAGTCCTCTCAGCATCCTGGCTCCGGGTGCTGTAGATGCTTCCTCGAATACAAGAACTTTATAGACTTTTTATATCGGTATCCTTGTCACCTCTTCAAATCCTCAAAAGAATATACCCACAGCAAGAATTTCTTAACAATGTAATCTTTAACTGAATATTCCACAGGGGGCAAAAAGAAGAGGTGTACATCACAGCAACATGAACAGTGGTTGGTGGTCACTGTAGACATCACCACTCCCAAAACGTAACAGAGAAGAACAAACCTGACTCCATGTTGCATCTATTCTTTAGCTCTAACTTTTGTGCTCCACTGCCTGTGCTTAATCGTGCTAGCTCTGCACCTTTGTCTGCTCAATCAGTAAAAGAATGTTACCTGTAGCCTGAAATATACATAATAGCCCTTTCTCAAGGCTCTGCCTCCTAGGCTTGACCTTTAAAGGCATAACACCTTCCATTCATATAGAGATAAAAAGTTGCATAACAGAAAATAACATTTGCCCTGTTGAAGGTTTATAGAAACATTGTGACCAAACCTATGTGGAGAGCTACAGGAACAAAGGATTATCACATCCCCTCTGGGGTCTGGCTGGCAGCAAGAAGTCTGCACCAGCCACACCCCCTCCCCTTTTAGTATAAAAGAAGTCTGAATCCTAAATTGGGTAAGATGGTTCTTTGGGACACTAGTCCTCCATCTTGTTGGTCTGCTGGCTTTGCAAATAAAGTCCCTATTCCTTGCCCCAATACCTCATCTCAGTTTATTGGCCTGTCTTGTGGCTAGCAGTATGAGCTTAGATTCAGTAACAAAAAGATTTATTGGGCTCTCACTTGGGTCTTCAAGTGCCCCATGCCTCTCTGTCCGACTTGCTGAGGCACCTCCTCCTCCTGTCTCTTTCCTCCTACATCCTCCTTAAAGCTTTAGAGTAAGTCCTAGGACATGTGGACAGAAAGCTCATCCTCTCCCCCAAACACTCATTCAAACAATTTTTTAAATAAAAACAGCTCTATGCCTATGAGGAATTCCAGTGGGAGGAAAGACATTTTTCACCTTCAGTGCAAAAGTAGCATGAGTTTGGAGGTTGAGAAGCAAAACAAAATGAGAGAAAATGAGAAGAGAGAGATTAAGAAGCAAGGAACTTTAGCAACATGGCAGCAGGTGGGAGCCCAGGAAGAAAGACAATTGATGAGAAAGTCCATGTAGCGGGAGAGGCTAAGGAAATGCACAACACCGAACATTTTATTTCAACCTGTTTTCTATTCTGTCTTGAGCTGTGGTCCAGCTCAGCCACCTTCAAAACTTCAGTAAAAAGTCTGTTACACACAACTCACCTATTTTGGTAATTCTTTGGGGCACAGAGGAGAGGGAGTGTGTTCAAAGCACAGCAAAGAGAAGACAACAGCTTCAGGAGGCAAGACACATGGCACATGAAGCCACTTAGAATTCCAAACAAGAAGTGATCAAGAGTACAAAAGCCCTCTGAGAATTCTCAGATATACCCAAGAAGGCATTGGACTTCCCACAATACATGGGATGGGAGCTTGGACCGTTTTCATTTTGATTTTAAAGGGACAAGTAGCCCCAGAAGTGTGGAGGAACAAGAGACATCCAAATGGTACATGCAGGTGGCACTTTCAGACTTTGAACTTGAGCATTAATGGTCAAGGCCTCACAATCATATTGCAAAGTAGAGATGTGTCTGAATCTCTGCCGAACTGGGGTGTTAATTACACGTCTGTGAGACAGAGACAGAGTCAGTGAGAAGGCTAAAATTAGCCAACAATCTGATATGTTGACACTTGGCATCAGTAACTGAAGCTTCTATGAAAGACATATTTATGAGATGAGCTTATGTTTCATGATGATATGCAGACTTTCAGGAGCACCAAGAAATTCTGAAAGTTCAGCATTTTCTCTGTATCCACCTGTCTATGCATGGTGGTAAGAAAAGCTGCTGGCTTGCCCACTCCTCGAGGTGGAAAAGGGAAGAAAAAGAGAGGGGCAAAGACATTAGATTAAACCCCAAGTCTTAGTCACTGGAATGTGCTTTTCTTGAGACATTAATATGTATACCCAGAAACAATGCCTTTCACAAAAGTAAAGCAAAATAAGGCTCTGTGGCTAAGTATAGAATTAATTGTGCTTTAAACTGCTGAAACTCTTGCCTAGGGTCTCTGAGCTGGGAAAACCATTCTTATTTTACGCCAGAAACTGAACCAAAGGTTTAACTAAAATTATCTCATTTAATCCTCACAAATGCATTACATACATCATAGGTACTATTATTATTACCATTTTACAGATAGGGAAACAAAGGCTCAGAGAAGTGAAGTTACTTAGCTGGTGTCTCAGTCAGGATTTTAAGTATTTACAACAGAGAGAATTTAACGCTGGAAATTGGTTACATGAGTGAAGAGGGAGCAAGCATGGTGAGGCCGCCCAGAGATTAGCGATAGCAGAAAGATGCTCTACCCCTAGGCTGGAGGGATGGAGGGAGGAGGTTGTATTCCCAGGCCCCTGGGAAGAGGTTCACCTGGTAGAAGCTGGAATCTTGAAGGAAGCAGAGAAGGAGGGGGAGAAACACCCTGGTTTCTCCCCTCCTCCCACATTTTAGTGTAACGCCAATGCCTCCCATTGGCCAGACCCAGCAGGAAGCCAACTAACAAGGAAGTCTGGGAAATGTAGCCCATAGGGATGAGCTCCCAGGACCAGGAGCGCTAGTAAGTGCCTTAGCCACAACTTGACCCAGGTCTGCACCATCCCAGTAAATCAAAGCTCCTTTCATGGAAGAACACAGCAGCCAACTTTAAATTTCTTAAGGGTAGCACCTTAGTCCCATATGGAAACAGGGGAGGCTCAGATGACCCTCTTCCTAGATTCTGGGCAATGCTCCCTATAGACGCAAGGGAGTCACTCAGAGTCATGCATTCCAACCCCGTCTCAGAGGACAGCTCCTTGTGTGACTTTAAACAAATATTTTCACCTCTCTGAGCCTCACTTTCCTCCTCTGGAAAACGGGTAATAGAAATACACAACCTCACAAAGTTGATTTAAAATTTACAGAGCACCTGGCTCACAGCAAGTATTCCAAAAAATGGACCTAATTATACCACCGCTACCATCAATATTATGTAGCCTATTCTCAGGATTATCATTTTATTTACAGGCAGGGGGGCTCTCATGAGGAGAAGACTGGCAGAGAAGAAAAACTAATTTCTCAGTCACGTCTACAGAGCTGTCCTGGGCATTCTCTGAGAGACCCCTCTGCTATCAAGCAAACTTATTCAAGCTGACTAACAGTTACAACCAGCTCCCAGGAAAGAATAACTAGGGATGCTGTAAATTCTGTTTATTCTGGCTTCTTCTCCTTAATGAGTGCATTTACATCACGCTGTGACCCTCCTTTGCTTTCCTTAGAAAATTACTCGCTAGGAAGGAAAGAGAAAGCCAAACACCTAGAGCAAAGAAACCCAACTCCCAGAACCTGTAGATCTGTTGCGATCATTTATTTTAGAAGGGAAACAGGGAAACACAAGGCACCATTAAGAAAATGAAATGTATGAGGTGGGGACATTCAGCACGAAGCTGCCTGAACTGCTCTGCTGTGATGGGGTGAGTCACCTGCTCTTTCTGATTGGGCTGGAGATAGTGTAGCTTCCCAAACGTCACCACCACTCACCTTCCAGGGGGGCCTCTCCTTGCCCCCTCCACACTCATGCAGTTGAGTCAGAAGGGAGGAACCATCTAAAACAGTGCTACTCAAAATATAATCTTGAAAATGCTTACTCTCTGTACCATGTTGAATCATATCCCCCTCCACCACATGAATGATCACCTGGAGCTTCTGAATGTGATCTTATTTGGAAATATAGTCTTTGCAGATCTAATTGGTTAGGATGATATCATATGGGATTAGAGTGGCCCTAAGTCCAATGACTGGTGTCCTTATAAGAGAAGAGAAGACACACAGAGATACTATGATCAACTAGTCATGTCTGCCTGGGATTGAAATGGGGAGTAGTGGTATGTCTATGCTTCCCAAACATTCCCAAAACGTTCCAGCTTCTCTTAGGGGAAAATCTACTTGGGAGCCATCATTCAAGAATATATCAAAAAATTATAATAATAATGATGACAGTGACAGTTAAGACTTGTAGAGTACTCCTATGTGTCATTTTATATAAGTTCATTCATTTCACCCTCATAGCAACCCTATGAGGTACACACTATTGTTATCCCTATTTTACAGATGAGGAAACTGAGGCTAAGTAAGTAATGGTCTCATATACCAACCCAGTTAGTTTGGCCAAGAGACCTCACCCTTAAACATGATGTCTGCATATCACCTCTTGGCATAATATCTATTTACAACTCACTTTATAAAGAAGTACTTCCTTTTAAGTAGCCTAAATTTACATGTGTCCAGTCTCAAAAGGAATCTCACCACCATTTCCACCTTATCCATGCCATGAGTGACCCTCAAATGACCAGCCTTTCTGAAAGAGAGAGCTCTGAAGAGTTAAGAAAAATAACAATAGCCACAATAGCTAACATACATTAAGCACCTACTATATGTCGGGTCTTATCCTGAGAGCTTTAAATTTTTTAAGTCATTCAACCCATACAACTCCATGAGGTGGTTACTATTGTCACAGCAAGGGTAATTAATTGCCCTTGGCTTTATGGAAAAACATGTGTATAGACAGCTTATGTCCCCCAACTCCATGTCACATTTCTTTGTGTGTTCAACAAATATTCATGCAGCACTTACTATGTGCCAGGCCCAGTACAAGGAGCTGAGGCCACCAAAGTGGATAAAAAAAGTCCCCAGCCTGAAGGAGCTTTTAGTCTGGGAAGGGGGTAGACAGATAAGCAAATAATTAGAGCTCAGTGAGATAAGGTCCCTGGACAAGGTGCCATGTAAACACAGAAGCAGCAGCTAACACTGGCTAAGCAATGTTCTCAAACAGGGGTGATTTCGCCCCCCAGGGGACATTGGGCAATGTCTGGAAGCATTTTTAGTTATCACAACTGGTAGACGTAGATTTATCTAGTGGGTAGAGGCCAGGGATGCTGCTCAACACCCCACAATGCCCAGGATAGCCCCCACAACAAAGAAATGTGCATCCCAAAATGTGCTAAGGTTGGAAAACCCTAGGCTAAAGGAGTCGAAGTCACAGTGAATTTGAGATGGGCTTTGAAGGATGTGTAGGAGTTTATTAGGTAAAAAAGGAGGGAAAAAGGCATTCTAGGCAGAGGGAACAGCCTATCCAAAAGCAAAGAGGCAAGTAAAGGGCAAGGCATGTTCAGAGAATGGGAACAGCTCAGTATGAGTAATGAAGTAGGGTAGGGCTGGATTCCAATGGCCCAACTAAGTAGTTTGAATTTCATCCTATAAACAATGGGGAGCCTTTTAAGGTACTTGAACAGGGTAGACAATAGGCAGGTCAGAACTGAATGATAATATTGTATGAAAAATTAAGGGAGCAAGCGGACAAAGCCAGATTCTGTTCTGGCGTCTTTAAGAGTCAATGACATAATAAAAAAACAGCGGGGCGGGTGGGGGGGGAGGTGAGGTTCTGAGTATGACTAAATCAAAAGACACTAAAAAGTCAATAACCTAATTGTTATAGGAAGGTGGATTGAATCCTAGTTTGAAAAAAGCCACCTACAAAAAGGAAATATTTGAAGACAGTTGGAATACGGTAAGTCCCCTACACACAAACCTTGAAGTTGAGTACTTTCAAAGATACGAACATGGGTTCGCATGTCCAATCATGTAAGTTAGTTCACGTGTCTGGCATACATTGTCACGTGCGTGCATCCTCTACAAGTGGTTATGCTTTTGTGTACTTTACTGTACAGTACCGTATCGGGTACAGTAGCACAGCATCTTTATTTCAAGCCCAGATGTCTGGAAGCAAGTGTAAAAGCAGCGGTGATGTAGCTGGTACAGCAGAGAAGCACCAAGGGATAAAAATGAAAAAAAAAGTGAAAATAATTGAGAGAGTGGAGGCAAAAAGATGTTTTTTATGTATTATTTGTGTGAAAAGCATTATAAATCTATTACAGTACAGTACTACATAGCCAATTGTGTTACTTGGGTACTTAGGCTAACTTTGTTGGACTTATGAACAAATTGGACTCCCCAGTGGCTTTAAGGGAAATGTTTTATAGACAAAGTGAGGAAGCGGGTCATGCTGCACAATTCTCTAATTGGTGGATGGTGAGGTAACAGGGTGGTGTTTCAGGAGTTAACAGCATCAACTTTCTGGTTCCAGCCACTCTGGGGTCCATGTGTTTGTGGTCAGCATACAGTTAACTTCTTCCACCTGGTGGGAGTTTTATTATCAGAAAAACAACTCAAAGATACAGCTCAGATTATTAAATATACCCTTGAGGAGGAACTCAGGTCCTTGACTTTGTTTTCTGGCTAAACTATTATTATTTTGTCTTGCTTGACCCTTTTCCTTTGTTTCAGCATTCTCCCCCTTCTCTTATTAAATTTGCTCTTTGGAACTCCGGGAAGGCCTAGGAGGCTAAAGATTTTCTACAATATAAACATCAGGTGGGGGATACAGGGGTATCCCTGTAAAGTCCCCACAGGTTCTGCTTGGTTTGATATGGACTGAATATTAGATGATACCAAAATAGTCTCAACTTTTGAAGCGTGGTATTGGTATTATGGTTACACAGGACAATGTCCTGATTCTGGGTGATTCATGCTGATATATTTAATGGTGAAGTGTCATGATATTTTCAACTTTCAAATGGTTCAGAAAAAAATTATATCTACATCTACATGCAGTCAGTTCTGCTATAATGCTTTTTTGAAAACATGATATTTTTCTGGATATAGATAAATTTGGAAACAATTTGAACATAATGTAAATTTTATGTTTGCTTATGTGCAATTTCATCTGCAAGGCACACAAGAGAAACTGGAGTTAACTGCAGAAAACTGCACCCAGGTGAACCTAGCTGCTCAGAAATACACAGAACACATGCGCACAGCTCAAGACACTGCCAGCTCATTCAGTGCCTCTCAGGTGTTATGAAGGATCCCCATATCCATCTGGGTTCTGACTTTCTGTGTGATTTTAGGTAACTCTCCTTCCACCTCTTCATTATAACTCACAAGTGTCAAAGCCAGGCATAAGAGGCCAAGAAGTCAGGCTGGTTCCTCACACCTTCTCTGCCCCAGCCTGTAGTTAATCCTAATTATGGGCATCTCATCTCCAGCAGGCTCAACCACAAAGTGTTGTTCTCCGTCCCAGACTCTGCCAGGCACATATTCAAAACGCCATCAGCCTTTGCGGACACGGCAGTGACAATGCTTGTCCCGCCTGGGAAATCCTGACTCTAACAGGAAAGAGCACAGCAGACTTCCAACCCCAGCCACCCCCTCCCCAGCGTTTCCAGCCATTTTTATCTGGAAGAGAATTTTTCCTGCTCCCTTAATGAGGGAGGTAAGAAAGTGTAATCTGAGTTCTCCTTAGCGGCTCACACACAGACACAAAGAAGTTTCTAAGGTTCTGTCTGTCCTCAACACTCTCCATGCCTTTTCCCTTCCTTTCTATCAACTGTGTCTGCAAAGTGGTTTTAGGGTCACAGTGAAGGGGCAAGACTTACAGCCTACCAGGGGTCACGGAGACCCCACAGCCTCCCAGCAAACTGGCCGCTTGCCATTTTTGCCATCAGCCCACATAACCGATACTGTGCTCTCAGACCTTGTTTTCTCCTTGAGTGATTTTTCCCGAGGCCTTTATCTCTGCTCTGCGGCAGCCAGGGCCACAAACAGTAGAGTAGAGTTTCCATTTCAGGAGTGTGGTGGATTCATTCACCATATGACTTGGGCAAGTGACATCTCCTGTGGTCCTCATGTTCCTCATCTGTAGAATGGGAATAATAAGGTCTCTAATTCAAAGAGTTGTGTAAGGATTCAGGGCGACCATGTGTGTAAATTGCTCAGTACAGTGGTTGGCATGTAATAAACACTCAATAGATTCTATAGTGATGATATTCTCGTTACCAAACCACCTAACGCTGCATGACCTTTCATACTCTCCTATTCCTTGTTGCAAGTTCCGTAACCACAAAAGAAAAAGGTGCAAGGGAAGGAAAAATTCTCAAGGTCCTTCTATGTGTCTGCCATACCTGCTATGTGCATATATGCCCTCCTCTAATCCTCATGTGGCAGCCGTGGAGATGTGCTGCTCAGATTTTCCTTCAAGAAAGAATTTCCTTCAACTCTGAGAACCTTCAGGATCGACTGAGGCATTCAAGCCAAGGCCACCTTCTTCCCAGGCAGCCCCAGCCAATGACTGAGCATGGCAGGGGTACCAGGGCTTGGCCATTTCTGTCCAATATAGGGTTCCTCTAATGGGCAATCTTTACTCCAGGGCCCCCCATTGGATTGGCCAATATTTGAGCAGATCTGCATCATGGCCTGAAGGCTCTCTATGCCCATCCAGCTTTCTCTCCCTTTATCTTTCACTGGCGTTAACCCCCCAATAAACCTCTTGTACCCCTAACTCTGTCTCAGTGTCTGCTTCTTGGAGGACTCATTGACACACCTCACGACAACTCTAGATGCTGTATGTGTGCGTGAGTGTGTGTGTGTGCGCGCACGCACGTGTTAAAAGTTTGTTTCCTTCCCTGTAGCATGGAATCATCCTGGTCTATCCATCACATGAATTAACCTTGCAGAACATAAGACCTTCATCTCTAATGTGAGATGCACACAAGCAAGTGGAGGTGTCCCAGCGCCCAGCGTGGTGGCTTGCACATGGTAGGAGTCGCTCAATACATATTTGTTACATAAATGACTAAACTGATGACTGTAATATAGTGTTCAGCTAGGACAGTGCTCTGCATCTCACAGAAGTGAAAAACATTCAGAAGTCAAATTGCTTTTTAGTAACAGACCCAGTAATAACAAGAGCAACCAACATCTACTGAGAGTTGTGGTGGACATGGGGATGCACCCCCCGACCCCCCTACAAGGAAGGATGTGCCACCCAAGCTGCAGAGCCACCTCGCCCGAGATCACAGGCATCCCAGGGTGGCCCACACCAGTGATTGATGGATGTGCAGGATACAGACCCATTGGCCATTCTAGCTCCCAAGCTCTCTGTGAGCTCAGCTGGAGCAATCATTGGGCCCCTGTTGCAGCTTCAACTTCTCCCTCTGCTCTCTCCTGCTCACGTCCCCTCCCTTCCACTGCTGTTGATCCCGAGAGGTCTCCTTAATAAACATCCTGCCAGCTCATCTCCATTTAACTGTGCTAAGACCATGCACCTGCATGAACTCACTGCATTCTCACTGCCACCGTAGGGGCAGGAATTATTCATCCCATGCTGCAGATGAGAAATATGAGGCTCGCAAGGGTCACACCTCCAGCAAAAGTTGAGCTGAGATGCAAGCCCAAGTGTGTGGGACTGCAAAGTCTGAGGTGTTACATCTTTGGAAATGAATGTTGACATCCTCCACCTCCAAACTGAGTCTCAAAATCAAGCTCCAATCTCACAAATAAGCCAAGGCAAGCGCCACAGCCGCCTGACTCCCCAGACCCAGGTTTTCCCTTGAGTGTCGCCCTAAGGAGCCTCAGTGGGACCTACCTCAAACCAAGAATGCCAATCAGGTAACACGAAAGGTCATTTTGAAAGGAGTCACAGCTGATCTGATAAAGGGTTTAAAAGGATGTTTAATCAAACCTATTTATCTGACTGAAGCCTGAACCCGAGAAATGAGCTTGAGACTTTTCACAGCCCACTGGAAACCTGTCAAAGCAATCAAGTAAACACACAAAATATGTAGCTGCCTCATGGAGTTTTTTTCCCCACCGTCGCACTGGGCAAGAGAAAGAGAGAGAAAAAAGTACAAGGGATGTACCAATTTTATTGAAATACTTGCTGTCTTTGGAACCAAAAGAAAACTTCTCCCTCATGAAATGTCATTTTTTCTAGAAGACTTAATTAGAAAACCTTCAAGGGAGAAATCCACCAAATGGGTATGACATGATACCTCCATCTGGTATCATGGAGACTGCTAAATTAGGAGGGGGGAAGGGGAGAGAGGTCACACAAACCACACCAACCGGGAGAAGCCAAGAGTCTGTCGAGACACTCTTCAACAGAGCAGAGATGTGGAGAAAGGAAATTAAGAAATCTTTTCCTGATTCACCATTTGCTATGAAGTCACTAAAATGCATCCACAGGTGATTAAGCTTTTAAAGACAGGCATTTCCTCTAAATTTAATAGGAATAGAGAGCTGGACATTTATTGAAGTTCAAATGCTGCATAGTAGGTCATAGATTTTGTACTTGATTGGCAGTTTTCAGCATGCATTGGGGGACAGATAAAATGACTGTCACTACCTGACTCTCTGACTGCCTAACGTCCGGGCATTGAATCTTCAAAAGGACAGACATGGAAACTTACACGTGCATGTACTAACATTTTCCTCTCTCTCTTTGAAATTTCTCCCTCTCTCCCTCTCTCTCCCTCCTTCTCTCCCTCTCTCCCTCTCATATGCAAATGCACCGTAAAATTAAATGAACAAGAGAATTTAGAACTTCCTTTCCCCCAAAGTGAAGAAAACTTTAGTATTCCCCAATCCTCAATACTTAGCATCTCAAAATATAGCCAGCTCCAACACAGAACTCTTACAAAGGATTAATGACAGGCCAAGATCACTCTGGAACACTGCCCAACTACTTTCTTGTAGGAAACTGCAGAGAATTTCATAGCAATGTACTCCAAGCCCTCCCTGTTCAGCCTATCACCAGCAGGCGGGGGCGGGGGGGGGGCGGGGTGCGGGCCTACAGGAGTTCGTAAATACACTGACTGAAGGCCCCAGATACCCAGTAAACCAGCCCTGGAACAAACAGCCAGCCTCATTCCCTGCTAGGTTCTTCCCTTGGGGTTGGAAGCCCTTTTCATGGTTCTTACCTCCTTCTTGGGTGGCGTAGGGAAGGGAAGGGCCAGAGATTCAGCTTCCACCAACATCAGCGAAGGGCCGTGCCAGGGATTTTCAGGGGATGCAGATGGGAAAATTGAAGCCCCATGTCACAAGGTGAGGTCTCCAAAAGCAGGCACTGAAATGGAGTTTGGGGTTCAAGATGTTTACTAGGGATCAACACTTGTCAAAGGAGGAGGGAGGAAGCAGGACGGGGCAGAGAGAGATGTCAGCCTGCGTTGCCAGCCCGGCAAAGCCTTGGCCAAGCCCCTGGAGAGTTCTGGGATAAATACTGTCCATGGGAGTCATCCCACATCGGGCTGAAATGGCCAGGTCTTTATGCCCCCTCCTGGCTCAGAGGCTGAATGCTGACTTCCCAAGTAAAGACATGCCCTCAGGCAAGGTGGCTCTCTGCAGCTGAGGCTGACCCTGAAGGGCTGACTGTCTGCTGGCCACACTCCCTACAGCTGGAAAGCAAATCTCATCATGCATCTTCGTGTCTGCCTCACCCAGTGTATTAGCTTCCTAGGGCTGCCACAATAAAGTACAACAGATGGGGGGCTTAAACAATGGGGATTTATTGTCTCACAGCTAAGGAGGCTAGAAGTCCAAGATCAAGGTGTCAGCAGGGTTGGTTTCTTCTGAGGGCTGTAAGGGAGAGTCTGTCCTGTGCCTCTCCCCTAGCTTCTGGTGGTTTGCCAGCAATCTTTGGTGTTCCTCAGTTTCTACTGTATCACTCCAGTCTCTGTCTCTGTGTTCACACATGTATGTGTCTGGGTCCAAATTTTTTCCCTTTTTATAAGGACACCAACCAAATTGGATAAGGGACCCACCCTACTCCAGTATGACCTCATCTTAACTAATTACATCTGCAATGACCCTCTCCCCAAATAAGGTCCCATTCTGAGGTACTAAGGGTTAGGACTTCAACCTATGAATTTGGGAGGCAAGGGGAGACACAGTTCAACCCATAACACACAGATAGGCTAAATAACATCCCCATGTTCACACAGGATGTGAGTAGCAGAATTGCAATTGAAAGGGAGGTCTTTCAACTTAATTATAAGAGACCACAGCCAACTAGATTGCAAGTTGTCATAAACTGAGCAGTTCACTAGCCCCCATCCCGAACTCGATTAATGCAACTAGTCAAATGTGTTCCTCTACTCCACCCAAGGTGGGTGGGGAATTCTTTTAAGGTTAAATCCTGGTAACAGTCTAACGGTTAATAAGCACCTAGAAGGCATTGGGTCTTAAGCTTTTATGGGTCTCAGAACATTTTGGTTTCCTAATCAAAGTAATGACTGCTAGAAAAAATTCTTATATGGATATGCACCCCCCAAAATTTTGCATGCAAATTCAGGGCATTCATAATGCTCATCCATGATCACCAGTTTTATTTTACTCCTGCCGTAAGGACAGACTGGGGGGAAAAAAATAGAAGCTTCAAAAGGAGTTAAAGAAGTTATGAAAACATGAAAGAAGTTAAAAGCTGGGATCTGCTAACTTTGTCCCACAGATGTGGTGGCAGGGTCTTCCACAAGTCTGGTGACTTGGGAGCTGATGGAAGCTGGTGCTAAATTCCCCTGCTGCCATGATTTGCCACTTCCAATTTTATGTTACCAGCATAGAAGGAAAATTCTGCTTCTAGAATACAGGGAAAATCTACACACAGCACCCCACCTTCGAGGGGATCTTGCCTGCATTTGAAAGTAAACCCACATCAAGGTTTCCCCCTTTGAAGATGAATTGAAAGGAGAAAAGGTGGTACTTTGGTTTTCCTCTTCCATAGTAGGTCTACTTTATGTATCTATGTGTCTTCATTTACTGAACTACTGGGCTAAGGTCTGGCTTCATGACAAACTATTGTAGGGAAAGAAACCATCATACCAGGAGAAAAGTTATTTTTCTGAATCAATGAAGACTTCTTTGGGTCATAAACAACAGAAAACCCTATTCAAACTGGCTTAAGAAAAATATAGAATTTTGCTGTTTCATTTAATGTACTGGTATGATCTTCAGGTAAGGTTTGATCTAGGAACCAAAACCATGTCATCAGGACTCTTTTCTTTCTTTCTAACCCTTAGAATCTGTCTTTGCTACTTGGCTTTATTCCTTGACTCCACAGAATGTTTCCAACATCATCAAGATTCCATCCCTCTAAGTTCAAGTCCATGGGAAAGAAATACCTATGGTTCTCTGGATTCAGCTAACGTCTCATTGCATTCTTGCATCTAAGAAAATGCCTTTATATTTTAGAAATGCAATCTAAAATACTCAGGGGTAAAATGGCAAATATCTGGGTTTGCTTTAAGAAACCTCAGCAAAAATACAGAAATCAGGGATAGGTGAAGCCAGTGTGGCCAAACTTGTATAACTGTGGAATCCGAATGATGGGCATGTGGGGGTTCTCTGTACTGTTATTTCTACCGTGAGTTGGTCTACAAATTTTCATAGTAAAGATGTATTTCAAGAGTCTTCACATCTCAGTGGTTCTGATTTGATCCCATGTCTCTCCCTGAATCAGTTGCTGTGGCCAGAATGCAAACCTCTAATTGGTCACACTTAAAGCAATTTCCCACCCCTGAGCTGAGGATAGAGCCACTGTCATCTTGCAGCGTCTCCAGGAGGAAACCAAGGGATCATTACTAGAGGAAGTGTGGAGGGATGCACAATCAACAGGTGTCTACCACTTCTCATACCACCTCATCCAACAATGGACATGGCCATGGGAAAGCTGATGGAGGCTTCTTTTTACCACTCAGCATCAGAAAAGCACATTTCCTTTCTCCCATCTTCTCCATCACTTTTCTAAGAAGTCAGGACAGTGGTACAATGAGGTCATGGAAAGAGTGCCCCTTGAAAGCAGAAAATGAATTTATTCATCAAAACATATGTAATGCTTTCCTACTATGTACCAGGCACTGTGTTAGGCACTGAGGCATGGAAGTGAACAACAATAACGTGGTTGATGACTTCAAACCCTTAATATCTCTGAGCCTCTGTTTCCTCATCTATAAAATGGGAAGAGCAATATAGATAGAGAAGAGAGAGAGAGAGGTGACAGGACTGTCAGACAAGAGAGATTAGGTACATGAAAGATTTTAGCAAATTATAAAGTTACTATTTCTCCTTCTCTGTCTCCCCCTTCTCCTCATGGATTCTCACGGTCCCTCTCTTGGTATCTAATAAGTACTCTTCCTTGACATTTATTATCTAAGTGATAACTTTTTAATTTATTTATTTGTTTTATCTGTATTTATTTTAGAATAATTTATTATTATTTATTATTTGACTGATAACTTTATATCAGTTAAGATTAGATTTGGCTGCATACTAACAGATACAAAAAATAATTAAGGCTCAAAAAAGATAAAGGTTATTTATCTCTTGTGTAAAATGAGTCCAGAGGTTGAGAGTCCAGGGCTGTTATAGCAGCAGAAACCCAGGCTCCTCCTATCTTTCTTCTCTGCCCCCTTTATCATGTGGCTTTCATCTTCAAGGTTGCTCCATGGTCACAAAATGGCTGCTGGAGCCCCAGTCACAACATCCACATTCCAGGCAGGAAGAACAGAACAAAAGGAAATGGCCAAAGGACTTCTATCTCCCAATTGGCTCAGCGTCCTTTAGAGAATTTTCCCAGAAGTGCCACCCAACACCTGTACTTATATTTCATTGGCCACTCTTGTCCACAAGTGAACTTGAGGAGCGTAATATTTTCAACTGTACATATTGATACCCAAACATTACAGAGGTCTATTACTGATTAAGAAGTGGAGAATGGATATGGAGTTTAGCCAAGTTAGTATTCCAAAGCACTCCTTAGAAGGCACAAATGCCAGAAATCATATTTTTAACTGTATTAAACCGTTTACTTATATAGTCTTCGGATAGGCTGATTCTTTATTCTTGAGCGAGAATTTCTTTTTGGTCTATTCACATTTAGTCCCAGACCTACCTACAGAACATAGTTAGGACACCATCTCTGAAAAGCTATGCATTCCTTTCTCAAGGATATGATTCCAATGACCGATTTTCAAGTTTTCAAGAGAACGGAGGAGAGCTTGCCAGAAAAATAGAAGTCTAACGGGCAAAAGTTCTCCCAATCAGCCTCTAATCCATTTCCAAGGCAAGGAGTCTTCTCGCCTATAAATCAGGGAGTGGGGGAAAGGAAGATTTCTCTGGGCCCTTCCAGCCCTGACATTTTATAGCACTTTTATAGAGTCCATTCATCAAATCATCACCGGTGCAGATAGATTTTCTCTCAGAAGAGTTTGGAGAAAGGAATTTCACTGTTTTTAAAAATCTGTTTCAACTCTACGGAAAAAGAGCTTTTTTTTTTTTTCTTTTGGTAATGGAACTGGGAAATGCATGAAAATTGGAGACATAAACTCTTGGATAAGAAGCATTAAAAGCTCCACTTCCCAGCTGCCTTATCATCTTCATTTCATTAGGTCATGTGTAACTTGGGATTACAACATCTAAAGTGGCCATATCGCGAACGCAATTACCGTGGCTATGGTGGGTTCCATAAGTATGCATTACTGAGATTAGCAGCTCTTGCCCACGACTTGGAATATCTAAATAAAGTAGACCACCATCAGAAAAAAATCATTATCTAATCTTATTATTCATTTATACTGCAAAAGCTATCAAAGCACAGCAGGCTACTTTAATATTTTTATAAAAGGATATTATTTTGCTTACAATTGTTAGCCCAACAAGTTTAATATATTTAACTTGAACAAATACATTAATGTTTTCTAATATATTCCTGGAGTGTGGTATAGACACAATCTGGCCTTCCATCTGTTTGCTCCCCTGAAATACTGCTATCCTAAGTGACTGCTGTTGTTTCTTTTCCTGCTGATCAATTGAAAGCTTAACACTCTTCCTGTTTCCAAGGGTCAGATCTGTTAAGATCATCCACTGTGACCCACGCCAGGCATCGTTGGAGATTCACAGACTCCTCCAGGCCACTGAAGTCCCAGGAAGAGCAATGAAGCAGTAATTTTCATGGTGGCAAATCTCAAGAGTAGATGTCTAGTTCATATTCACACTCCTAGAAGAGTTTATTCTACCTTTTAGAGCTTTTGTTTCCAGCTACAATTTATTGAGCATTTGCCACATGCCAGAAACTCTGATAAGTGGCTTATGTGTATCATTTCATTTAATCCTCGAAACAAAACCAAGGTATGGATATCTTGTTATACCTATTTGTCAGACTGATGAGAAACCAAAGCTTAAAGAGGTTAAGTCATTTGCTCAAGTCATAATTAGTCAACGGTAGAGCACTGATGGGGCTTAAATCCAGGGCTGTCTACCTAACTCTGTAACACCAGCTCTTCACTGTTTCCTGGACCCATGCCCTTGGCCACGTAACTTTGCAGTTCCTCCCACAAAGGATAGAGTGTATTTCCCTGCCCCTTGACTTTGGGCTTAGCCAAGTGACTTGATTTGGCCAACTTGATGCATACAGATATGACAGAAGCATAGGCTTGGAATGTGTTGGACAGTTGGGCTTGCTCTCTTGAAATTCTACCATTACTAAGAAAAGACCATGCCTTGGCCGGCTTGCTAGCCACAAGAGGAGGATAAGAGACACGTGGAATAGAGCTACTCCAACCTACCTGCAAATCTGTGAGCAAAAACTAAATGCTTGTTGTGTGCCACTGAGATTTTTAGGTTGTTTGTTATATAGCAATAGCTAACTTATACTAAAACTATAGTTTACTGTCTCTCATGTATCCTAGAACTTCATCACAGCTGGAAGGAAAATTCTGTTCTTTTAATTCAGTGTTAGCCACTAATATTTATAGAACGAAGAAATTATACAGCCCCAAACATATAGGAGATATCACCTGCCTGCCACAATCTGATATCTCAGACCTATTGGCCCCATGTCATTCATCATTATGTTCCAATGTCTGGACTGATTAACTCACATTGAAAACTTTGAGTCTGAAATTGAATTTTGCATGGTTTAATCACTCCCTCCAGAAATCTCCGAACACACGCACACACACACCCATCTCCTTACCAATCAGGAAGATGATTGTCAATCTTAAACTTCAATCTGTTTCTCTGCTACTGCAAAGAGATTCAAGAAACAACCTGAGTGCAGAATGAGCCTGAAATATGTTGTGGGGACAGTCATTGTGACATTTCTTTTCTTCTGGGTCTGTTGGTGCAATGAGGAGAAGGGAGGAAGGGGAAAAGCTGCAGGTTCAAAGAGAAGATGCTTCAGGGCAGAATGCAGGTGATACGTGAGGGGGAAAATAATGAATAAAGAAAGGAAAACAAGGTAGTGGTCAGATTTAGTAAACAGGATGACAAAACATTCCCAATTCCACTGGCACCAGGGAAGCGCTCAATTCAAGTTACACAGAGGTTGAGGCTGCTGTTTCCATGAAGTTCTGGAGCAGCATCTAACTTGGTTCCTATTAGTACAAGATGGACAATTCTGTAATAAAACATAAAAACTTAGATTGGTCAGCTGCTCCCATGTTTCCTGTGATAACCTCCTACCCAATAGTCACAGTGTATCAGCCCTAATTTATTGTATGCCATTCTTGCATGCAGACTAGCTGATCCCAGAGAGGCTGTTAGCCATTCATTCATTCCACAAATCTTTACTGAATGTCTGCAACACGCTGGTGCTACAATGGTAAACAAGACAGATATGAACAAGACAGAGATGGTCCCTACCCTTATGGAGTTTTCAATTTAGTGAGGGAGACAATTAGAGAGCTATTACACAGAGTGCAGTGCATGCTATTATCAGGGCATAAACAGTGCTCTAGAAGCAGTAAGTGTCCTAGCCTGTGTTCCTCCAGAAGTAGACCCTGAGGTATTCTTTAGGAGGCAATCCCAGGAAACACTGCTAGAGAAATGGGGAAGTGAGACAGGAAAAGGAAGGCATCCAATAAAGGGCCCAGGACAAATCAAATCATCCAGCAGAGCGTAATCCTGCCAGGACAATCTAGGAGTCAGTGTAGAGCACATGCCTCAATTATCCAGTCGAAGAGGTGAGGGAGCTGGTTGGGGTGGGTATACCCAACTCCCTAGAGTCAATACTTGAAAGCTGCTCCCAGACGGCATTAATTCCCCAGCACTAGACTGTTGCAGGGGTGGGAAAGTGAGCCCTGGTGGCCAAAGAGAAACCTCAGGGAAAGAAATGAAGGAAATGGCAGTTGGAAGCTGGGCCAGTGTGCATTAAGCTAATAAGGGATTATGGATGAGGCACGAGCATCTCCATTTTATATATGAAAAAATTAAGGCACAGAGAGGTTACGTATCTTGCCCAAAGTCACACAGCAAGAGAATGGCAGAGCTGGGATTCAAGCCCAGGCTCCCAATCACTACACTCTACTACCTCTCATGTTATTAAATATTTGAAATTTATTCTAAAGGCAATGGGAAGTCACATAAAGGTTTTAAGTAGGGCTGGGGGTGAGGAAGGTCATGTTCTCACATGGCTGCCACGTGGAGAATGCACCAGAGAAGGGCAGAATGAAGGCAGATTTGAGGAAATCAGGGTAGTTAGATGGACAGTGGAAGAAATGGTGTTGAGAAAACTATGCCTAGGTTATTTGCTTCACAGCCAAGTACAACCAAAGATTTGAGCCGGAGGATTGTTAAATAACAGTGTCTTCTCTGAAAGGGCTCACTGTAACTGGAGCCCTATTTTTGCCTGAGTGTTCCTACTCTGTGCCCACGAAGAACAGATTCTAAGTCCTCAGGAATCCCAAAGGCAGCATATCTTCTCATCTTGGTCTGTTCACTCGTTTCTTCGCAAACTCCTTTGTCCCTACATAATGTTACTGAAGACCAGGTCATGAGTTTATAAATTCAATCTCCACAAGAATGAGCTTACTTTATTGTAATCCAAAGACCCCAACCAGCCTGTTCCCAGGAAATGCCCTACCTTGGAAACCAGGAATACTGGATATAAGAAGGGAGGTAGAGCAGATTTCTTAACCTCAGCTCTGTTGATATTTGGGGATGATAATTCTTTGTTTGGGGGGAATGTTTTGTGCATTGTAGAAAAGCTAGTAGCATCCCTCTACCCACCAGATGCCAGTAACACCCTTTCAGTTATGACAACCAAAAATGACATTGCCAAATCACCCCTGTGGGACAAAATCACCTCCGTGTGAGAACCACGGAGATAGGCCATTACAAATTTATCTCCAGCCTTAGGGAACAATCTCCAAGACAAAAACCTACCAGCATCAAGCAGAATCATAAATTCTGTGTAAAGAATGAAAACAAATACCTTTGGGAGATTCTTATTTCAAGGAGAGCAAATGCATGGTACAGATCTGCAAGTCGCCTGGCTGCTGCCCATGGCAGATATCACCAATCAACTACTGCCCTCTTTCCTTCTAAGCCTGAAAAGACCTCTACCTTTTTCTATGCAGCTCTGCCAGCAGGCATTGCCAATTGATAGAAGTTGGTATGGGAGAGTCACAGTCACTGTTGTCCTATTGTTCTCTTTGCCATCCCTGCATTGAATTACACTATTAGAGAACTTCTTTCTGCCCCAATGTGACCGGTAGATACAACCCGCTCCCCTCAGCAATGCACATGGCAATAATTCTCTACTGAAGGAAGGGGCACACATTTCCCTGTGGAAAGATCCAAATTCTGGGGGAGGAGTATCTGTGCATATGTAATGAACCCCCCTACCATGTAATCCTGATAGCCTTGACACCCTCCACTTTGTCCCCCAGTTGGGAATCATTGCTACAGACTGTAGACATAATTCCTCGGGAAGAAAAAATTTTCTTTCTTTCTCTACATTTGTCCTTTAAGAAAATATGAAAATGATACTTATGCATGGAGCCCTGGATATGTTCAATTATCTTTAATAATCCAAATATGTATTTAAATATGTTTTTAACTTAATGTAACCTGAATTATGACTGTTTACTTTGAATAGGTCAACATACACTGCTGGCTAATTGAAGGTAAATCTTACTCAAGCTCTGGGCTAGAATAAATTTTCATGGAACTCCTTCCTTGGAAACGCTAAGAGCTGCATTAGCCAAGCACAATGAAAAGAAAAAACTTCCCCCTCCCTGTTACCTGTGTGAATAGCAGAAGAGGACAGGCTCAATTTGATAGCGAGAATCTAAGCTGACACAAAATTAAATATAATGAATTTGCCTGAAGGAGGAATTCATGTTTAAAAGTGGGACCAAAAAAACAAAACAACGTCTTTTGCAGCAACATGGATGGACCTAGAGATTGTCGTACTGAGTGAAGTAAGGCAGGCAGAGAAGGACAAATATCGTATTATATCACTTACATGTGGAATCTAAAAAAATGGTACAAAAGAACTTATTTACAAAACAGAAATAGAGTTATAGTTGTAGAAAACAATCTTATGGTTACCAGGTGGGAAAGGAGGGGAGGGACGAATTGGGAGATTGGGGTTGACATATACACACTACTATATATAAAATAGATAAATAATAAGGACCTATTGCATAGCACAGGGAACTCTACTCAATACTCTGTAATGACCTATATGGGAAAAGAATCTAAAAAACAGTGGATATATGTATATATATAACTGATTCACTTTGCTGTACAGCAGAAAGTAACACAACATTGCAAATCAACTATACTCCAATAAAAAAATTTTTTTTAAAGTGGGACCAAAATGTCTTTTAAACTGATAGCAATACTACACATCTATCACAGTGACTTAAAACAACAACAACCCAGTGACAATACCAAGTGCCAGCAAAGATACAGAGTGACTGGAACCTTCATACGTGGTTGGAGGAGATGCAAAATGGTACAGCCACTCTAGAGAACAGTTTGGCAACTTCTTGTGAAGTTAAGCAAATATTTACCATTCAAACCAGCAATCCCACCCTTAGGTATCTACCCAAATGAAATGACGTTTTTGTACATTCACACCAAAACACATACACAAATGCTCACAAGGGCTTTAATCATAATTTGTCAAAAACTGAAAGCAAACAAAATGTCACTCAACTGGAGAATGGATAAAGAAATGGGGGTACATCCACACAGTGGAATACCACTGAGCAATAAAAAGGAGTGAACAACTGATACACGCAATAACATGGATGCGGAACTTCCCTGGTGGTCCAGTGGTTAAGACTCCATGCTCCCAATGCAGGGGGCCCGGGGACAGAACTAGATCCTGCATGCTGCAACGAAGATCCCGTGTGCCGCAACTGAAAAAGTCCCGCATGGCAATGAAGATCCCACGGGCTGCAACTAAAGATCCCACGTGCCGCAACTTAAGATCCTGCTGCCTCAAATAAAGATCCCACTGTCGCAACTGAAGATTCCGTGTGCCACAACTAAAGATCCTGCGTGGCAACGAAGATCCCACATGCAGCAATGAAGATCCCGCGTGCCACAACTAAGGCCCCGCACAGCCAAATAAATAAATTAATTAAATAAATATTTTTTTAAAAAAGGATGAATCTCAAATGTATTGTAACAATGAAAGGTGCCAGATTCAAAAGGATATATATTTATATCTATATGTATATATCTATATATATCTCCCATATAAGTCCTATACATAAAGGAATGTATATATGTGTGTGTGTGTGTGTGTGTATCTATACATGTATGTATATATATATGTGTGTGTGTGTATATATATATATATATATATATATATATATATATATCCTTTTGAATCTGGCACCTTTCATTATATACACATAATTATTCCATTTATATGACATTCAGGAAAAGGTAAACCTATAGGGATGAAGAGCAGCTCAGTGGCTGCCAGGGGTTGAGCGTTGGGGGAAGGTTTGACTACAAATGGTTAGGACGAGGGAATCTGGCGATGGAGTGGTGTTTCTCTATTTTGTTTGAGGTAGTGGTTGCATGGCTGTGCGTTTGTTAAAACTCATAGACCTGTGTGCCATAGAGAGTGAATTTTACTGTGTATAAATTTTAAAATTAATAAAAACAATAAAATTACACCATCCACAAATCCAAACTATCTTAGAACACTTCTCTGAGCCTTACCTGGAAAACAGGGCTACCTGATAGGCTGTTATAAGGATTAAATGGGACCAAGAATGCAAAGTGCCCTGCACATAATAAATCCTCAATAATTAGTGTTTATTATTATTCATTTAACAACCCTTACCCTGGGCAAGGCTCCAAGTATTAGATTTACTTGCCTGTCTTGTCCACTGTGTTATAGACTTCTATTGGGCAGGGAACATACACAATGTTTACCTGTGCACACCACAGTGCCTATTCCCATGCTTCACACAGGAAACAATAAATTTTTGTCAAATTGAAATGCTGTGGGCAGAGACTGCTAATTGTCCCTCAACATCCATTCTCTATTTAATAATACTCATGAGTTTTAGCTGAAAACATGACTGCCTAGCTAGAGACTACATTGTCCAGACTCCATTGCAGCTAGGTGTGGTCATGTGACTTGACATGGCCAATGGGATGTCAGTGGAAGTAAAGTGCACCCTTCCAATTTGTGCCCTTAAAAGGATGGATGTGCTGCCGGCTGGAGAGCCAGGACTAGAGGCATTGCTTTGAGCCCAGAGGCAGAAGTGATATATGAAGATGTCAGAGGTGTCCATCCTCCTATATCTAGAGACTATTACATGAGCAACAAATAAATTTACATCAACCTAAAGTCCCTGTTAAAGCAGGCAAATGAGACTCTAACCCACGGAAATGGATGCCCACTGTACATACCGTTCCTTCATTCAGTTGTTCAAGGATGTTTAATTGTTAACAGCTGCTATGGAGGTGCCAAGGGGTCTATGACTGCTCTCTGCCCACTGTGAGCTCACAGTGTAGTTGGGAAGGGGAAAATCTAGAGTCAAGAAAAGTTTAATAACAACACACAGATTAAATCTTGAGATAATGCAAGCAATGTCATAGAACCTTCATTGATTCAACTATTATTTGACTACCTTCTAAGTGCGTGGCACTGTCTTAAATACTGGGAATATAATAAGGGGGAAGAGTCAAGATTCCTGCTCTTGGGGGGCTTACATTCAAGTGAGGAGGGGGCAGGAGAGAAGACAATAAACAAATGAGCAAATAAATCAACAAGAAAATGTCAAACAGCAGTTAAGCGCCTGGATGAAAATAAAAACAATGTGGTCTGACAGATAGAGAAGAACTTGGGGGTTAATCTATATGGAGTGGTCAGGGAAGGCTGTCCAATGAGGTGGCATTTAAATTGAGACCTTAATGATGAGAAGGACCTAGTCATGTGAAGATCTGGGAAAGGGTGTTCTAGGTAGAAGGAACAGAAAGTTCAAAGGCCCTAAGGCAGGGCAAATCAGATATGCTTGAAATTCAGAAGGCCAGTGTGGTAAAAAAAAATACATATATATTGAGGTGGGGAGAGACAACATTAATATAAGTATTTATTAAATAGTACAAACACTAAGAATGCGAGTAAGAAGAGAACAGTGTGGATTAGATTTATCAGAGAAGGCTTCATGGAGGAGATGAAACTCAAGCTGGATGGAGAGGAGGGAAGAGGATGTGCATAAGCAGAGAAGACAAGGGAAGTAATTCTAGAAAAAGAGAAAGAAAAGTGAGCAAAGCATAGAATCAAAATGGACCTGCTCTACTTTAAATGGATACGTGGATGGCAGATATGCAGCATGCATTCCTTTATTTGCCATTTCCTCACCCGTGGCAGACACTGCTAATCAACCACAGCACTTTTCCTACTGTGCCTGAGTGTGGTCATAAATCTTCACCCACCACTCCATCAATTCCAATCAGTCAAGTGATATAAATGGTATACAAGGCAAAAACTCTGAGTCAGCACTGAATGAGTTTAAAGGATCCCTTTATTGTCCAAGAAAGGTGGAAGGGGAAAGCCCCATACTTGAAAATAACATAATTAGATTTCTATAGTTTCTTGTCAACTATTGAGACTAGAGCCTCTTAACTCAGCAATATGCAAACGCAGCTCTCCCTTAAGTCCTGCACAACCCAGAGACCTAGACCCTAAACAAAAGCAGGGTTTTGCCCTTCCCTCTTCTCCCATTGGCACTCCAATGGTGATGACTGAATAAGCTAAATTTGTCTGATTCCAGTGAACCTTGGCTCCGCTCCCTGAATCCTTCCCCATAACCGGTGTGGCTTCTCATATCTCCCTAAATGCACCAGCTTGTCACCGCATGGATCACGTTCTGAATTGTTTTCTTTGGCATTCAAGGCGCTGCCTCAAGATGCACTGCCGTGACTACGTGATCCAGTTCCAGGAGCAGAGGTCCTCCTGAATGACTGCTCTCAGGGGTCTGAGGTTACGTGGAGGCTGCTTGTGACCTGTCCAGCCATCTGGACCCCTCAGGGGTGGGCAGAGTGGGACAGAATCATAATGCTGATGACACTGACTGAGCACTTAATAGGGGCCAGAACCTGTGCCAAACACTTCACATACCAACCTCCCTTAATCCTCATATTAATCCCATGAGACCCTCTTATTATCCCCATTTTACAGATAAGGAAACTGAGGCACACAGAGAGGCTAGACAACTTGCCCATGGTTACTAATAAATGCCAGGAATTGAACCCAGCCATCCTGCTTCACTAATTCAATTCCTCTCTTATTTCTCATCCACACCTCCCACCCCATCCTATAACACAGTTTAATTCAAAGCAAAGGACAAAACTGATTTTAACTCAGAGCTACCTTCTGCCATCACTTGAATTCTCTCCATTGGGGTGCCTCTCCCCTTTAATTTGTCCTTGCAAAAAATATTTATTGGACCTCTACCATATGCTAGGCACTGCCAGCTGGTGGGACTCTTTTCTGACTTTGTACCAGGAAATTCTTTTACTCTTGCAAAAGCATGATTCCCAAGATGGTGACATACCTCTGTTGTTTATTGTTAGGCTGTATTTTTTTCCTGCAAATCTCATGGAATCTTTCTCAATACAAATATTTTCAGAAAATACAGAATGAAACAAGCTTGGGTTGAAGGCTGGGGATAAGATTATAAAAATGAAATGTGCTTCCTTTTCCAGGCACTGTTGACTTTACTGCAAATCCTTTCAGCTACTTGATTTTTGACAATAACATTAAACTAGAGCTACACAGATCAACATGAACGAATCTCAACCATGACTAGAGTGAGAAAAGCTAGTTACAAAAGATCCCTGTACCTAGTTATCACTTAAATAAAGTAAGGTGCAAAACAATACACTATGTTTTATTTTGGATATATAAGAGATAAAAATATAAACACATGTATTGGAATTATAAGGACCAAATTCAAGATGTGGGTTACCTCTGGTGGGGGCATAAGAGAAAGGTGATTTGGGAGGAGACTCCCATTGTTTTGGTTAGTGTATTATTTCTTAAAATGGATGGTGAGTACATGGGTGTCCACTGCATTATTCTTTATACCTCTTTGAATATCTGAATGTTTTATACACTTAAAATAATAACTTTAGAATAGACATCTGGATTAGTTTATTATGGTTTCAATTAGATTGAACTATAAGAAATTACCACCATTCAACTATTTTTGACCTACAAAGGGTAATTTCGTATTTCAGCACAGAATAAAGATCTGCAATTCATCAATTCATCTAAAATCAACCTTTCTAATAAATCCCAGTAAAGAATAATTAAGAATAGAAAATGGTGATCTGGGCTGATTTATGTGTGTGTGTTCTTAAACTCCAATTAACTACAGTTTTCAGGGGATAGAACTAAAATTAATCTAAGAGCTAAGATGTGCAGAGAATGGGAAAAAAGATATTATAGCAAAAAGTGGGAAAATATAGCATTTGCCCCAGGAATCAGTGTGGATTATCACTCCTCTTGTTTGCAGCGGTCAACGGGGCCCAGCCAATGAAGCGCCTGGAATAACTGTTATTTGTCATTTCTCAACAACCCGAAGTCCAGTGAGGCAAATTTTTGGCCATTAAAACCATGAGGAAGGCTTTATTAGAAATAGAAAACAGGCTTGAGTAGATTTTCATTACCTTATACCAAAAAAAAAAAAAAGGAAAGAAAATCTATTTATGTCAAGTAATGGAACTCATTCCAAGAACGGAGAAATAATGAGAAAACTATTGCACTGCCATCATTTCACCCACTTCTCAGTTCTTTTCAACTGAGAGTTGTCCCCGAAGAGATATGCTCCTTTTTTTCTCAAGGTTTTAAAGAAAAAAAAGAAGAAAAAAGAACTTTTAATAGAGAGAGGGAGGCCCAACATTATAGCACAAATGATCAAAGCAAACAAACTATGCTTATATAGGGCAGTTGGGGCTTTAAAACTTGAGTGCACACAAGAAACACTCCAAGGAACTTCTTAGAAATGCAAATTCCTGCCCCTGCCCAGGTTCTGATTCAATAGGTCCAGCTATGAGCCCAAGAACTGCGCATTTCTAACAAACATCTGGGGCAATTCAGGTGCAGGGCATTTAGGGACTTCAACAGGAGAGAAACGTGGTAGGAGGATCTAGCCACCCTAAAACTGGTCTGAATTCTCCCAAACACTGTTCTTGATCAGAGGAAGGGTAATGTTGCCCCCTGTTTGGGGTTCATTCTGAACTAGAGAAAGCATTCTAAGCTAATGGACTCCAGTTGCCAGCCTACAGAATTGTTTCATTGACTTATTCGTTCAACAAATATTTACTGAGCACCTACTATGTGCCAGGTGCTGTGTTACAGTAAGAGATTCACGGTCTCCATAAAAGGAAGAGAGGGAGGGAGGGAGGTAAAAGGATGTGTTAAAAAGAAAAATACAAACAAAAGGGAAGGGAAAGGAAGAATTTTTAAGGAACTTTAAAAAATCATCAGGCAGCCCACTGTGGAGACATAGTACATAATTCGTAATGACTACTTTACATATCTTGCTGCTGAATGTACCTAGGTCCTTTTTATTTTCTCTTCCAGATGACAAGTTCTAGGCAAAACCATCTCATTTATTATCTACAGCTGAAGACCGCACACACTAGGAAATTCTTGCTTCTAGCTTTGGGGGCCTTAAGGATATGTCACAGCACCACAAACATGATTGGGCCTGAAAGGGAAAAGCAGAGGCCAGGGCTGGTGTCCTGGAACATGTCATGACTGCCTGCGGACCTCACAGGGCACGGAGAGCAGCCTCCTCATTCCCCTTCTCCTGTGAACTTAGAACCACCCTTCCCTGTCCTCTTCACCTTATCTCAGCCAACCTTCCATCCCAGGATGACCTGCCGTCCCGGTTTGTCCAGGAATGACAGTGTTCCGGGGACATGAAACTTAAAGTGCTAACACCAGGGAAGTCCCAGGAAAACCAAAACAAATTGGCCACCCTGCCTACTCCTCTCCCCCAAGGTGCCAACTAAAGGACAAGGAAGACCACCAACCATGAGCACAGGGCCTGGGACATAGTAGGTGTTGGATAAATATTTGTGGAATGAATGAAGAATACATAGCACAGAGTAAAGCTACCAACTTTTATTATTATTATTGGAACTAATAATGATTAAGCACCCACACAGTACACTTCTTAAACACCCCATGTGGCAGACATCCTGCTAGATCCATTTTTAAAACTCAGAATAAAATATCTGACGTCACCTTTGCCATACATACCCACCCATGTGAGCTGCAGTTTAAGAGGTTAAGGGTTTGGTTGTTTTTTGTTGTTTGGTTTGGTTTTTTAATTTTTTTTGGGGGGGGGCGGTTGCCATAAAATTAAAGGGAATTGTTTCACAGAAACTTCATATAACTGCTCTTAATTTTAATTCTCTGTATCAGGCATTCCTAAAAGGATATAAAGGAGAGTGAAAATCAAAGCTGTAGTAGAGTTTTTGTTTATTTTCATATTTATATGATTCTTCATAGAATCCGGGTCTGGAAGGGAAAGAAAACAAGAAACAAAGGAAAACGAGCTTGTTTGTGAGACTTCCTTACTATCCCTGGCACCTGTCACCTTCAGGTAGTTCTGTTTCCAAGGAGGATCTTGTCCCCTGGACTACTTGATAATTCCTTGAAGTTGAAGATTAGTTACTTAGAACTCATGCAAAGTTGGCCCCTGAGCCCAAGGGCGCTGACCTTGCTCATCACACAGTACCCCTTTGGACAAGCAAACAGACCCACAACTCCATTGCTTTGCTTCCCTCCGGCCTAACACAGTGCTAAGCACACAGTGGGCGCTCCACAAACACTTGCTGATGGGACAGGTCCTTACACCCCCACTTTGGCATCTCACTAATGACCAGCCTGCCATCTTTGACACTAATTCCAGTGCTGGCTCCTTTTCTTTTCTCAACAGCCTTACAGATGCAGCCATCCACCTGGACAGCCTGGTAAGGTTATGTGCCCTGTTTCTCCTCCTGGCCCTGAAAGACTGTACTATTAACACCTTGACTGCCCCTGGGAGAGAAAAGTGAATGAAATTAAGATGAGCTATACTTCTTGGATATATAAAATCTCTTGTTACGTGAATGTCCCCAAAGACCTGGTCACATTCTGGGATTGCAAATACCCAATGATGTAACCGAGATGAATATGGTACTTGCTACAATTTATTAAATGCCAACATATGCCAGGCACAGAGCTAAGCAATATACATATATTCTCATTTATCCTGATAACCACTCTATTGGTGGTTAAAACCACAAGCTTTGATGTCACATCTTGGTTTAAATCCCAGTTCTGTGGCCTATTGGGTGACACTGGACAAGTGACACAAACTTCCTAGGCCCCAATATCCAATTTGCTTGTAAAGCGGAGGCACAAATAACTGCCTGAAAAGATTGGTGTGGGAGTCGATGGTAGAACATATCTAAATAAATTATCACAGTCAATGTTTAGGTAAATGGTGTTGATGATGATGATGATCAAGAAGAAAGAAGAGGAGGAAGATAAACCAATTCAGAGAGGCTAATTAACTTACCTAAGGTCACACAGCTAATCAGTGACAAATATGGGATTCAAAGCCAGGTTTAGCTCATTCTCAAATGGTTTTTAGCACCAGAAGACTCTCTTCAAACATCTTATAACTCTGAGCATTTGCATACCACCCCCTATACAGCCCTACTCTGAAGGAAGCTCAAAAAAACACTTAGGGTGCCAAGGAGCACCATTTGAAAACTGCTGCTGCTTTTAATAATTAATAATTAATTAATCATTAATTTAATACAGTATCACCTCCTATGTATCAGTCATCTACTGCTGCAATAATGCCATGTAACAAACCACCACAAATAATTAATGTTTATTGCTCACACACCTGGGGTCAGCTGAGGTTTGGCTGGTCTAGGTTGGGCTCAAGTCCATCTGTCTCTCATCTCTCTTGAACCAACAACTAACCAGAGCAGGTTCTCAAGGCAGTGGCAAAGGTACAAGAGAATACGCAGGAACACACAGGCCTCCTGAAGCAAGGCTCAGAACTGGTACCTTGTTCTGTTGTCTAAGTGAGTCACATGGCCAAGTCCAGAGTCAGAGTAGAAGAGCACTGCACAATTAGATGGAAAGGGAGTGGTACCTTGGGACTTATCAGGTTTTTTCATATTCAAATCTCCAGTGGATGACACATGCCCTAGGCTCCTCACAGAGAGTTTGGCAAAACCCCCCCAGGAGCAGTACACAGCTGTCCTTAGTTCAGCTCTTCTCCCCTCTCTGCAGTCACCCCCCTCTTTGCTCAGCAGTTATAGTTAGTCCTTTAATGCAGCATAGCACCAGGGAAATAGCTCGAAGCCTGGAGACCTGTTCCCTACCAGCTGTGTGATCTTGGGCAAGACACTCAACCTCCCTGAGCTTCAATATCTTCACTATGAAACAGACAATCACACCTGCCTGGGGATGATCAAATTAAACCATCTAAGCAAAAATGCTTCCTGAATGCTAGAATTATTCCTGAACTCCTAAGCAAATTTTTCAAGGTGCTACTCTCAGCCCAGCTCCTAATACTGGGCTCTGCCCATAGTTAACTCAAAGAGAAGTTGTTGCAGGTCTGAGTCTGGCCACTTCCTTTAACCTTGACATAGGGTGGGAAGGGGAAGCTGTTTATCTCACTGTTTGCCCAAATACAAGTGGAGAGTAGGAAAATGGGGGATAGTTCCTAGAATATTCTGAAACCTAAGACAGCCTTGATACAGCTTCTGTCTATAAAGTGGAAAGGGAAACAAACACAAGAAATGCTGAAACTGAGCCAGTTCATCTGCATCCAACGGCAACTTTTGTCCTCCAAACTTTTCCAGACACACAGCCAGCTTAGTTGGTATTCAGGTGGTGGCCGAGCTTACTGAAACCATGCAGCATTTATCCCAAGTGGAGTCCCCTAACTTCCTTCTGCTTTGTTCTTAACCCTAGAAATAGGGGAGAGGGGGAGGGGAAGTTCATTTCTGAGGAACACCATACGTACTCTTTGCAGCTAATGTACTCATAGCCCAGATGAGTTGACATCATAATTGCAGGAATGCGGGACCTGACATAAGTTTCTGGGTGGACTCTCAAAATACAGAGTGTGAGGATGGGCTCTTGCATCTTGATTGTCCTTTCTTCTAGCCACATCTCTCCTTTGCTGTATTTCATTCTTGTCTCTTTGTCCTGTGATTTAAGCCACAGGTCCACCAGTCCTTGGATTGGAACAGGCATTAGAACTCACTCAGCTCAACGACAGCATCTTGTCCTATCACTCCCCAGTCCAAAGTTGAAATCAATCCACTGGATTTTTCCCAAGCTCTGGTGCAATACCTCCAGTGACAGAGAGCCCACTAAATCTCAAAGCAGCAGCATCCATTGTAGGAGATCTTCAGAGGGTACCTTACTTAGTTAGGTTAAACCACATTTCCACAGTGCCCTTAGCCCTGATTCTGTTCACTGAGGCTTCACAAACTTTATTCCCTCTCTCCTATGGTTGTCCTTTGGGTATATGAAGGCAGCTACCACATCTCCTCACTGAGAAATTTTAGGCCATCAGGCTTGATCTTTATCACCTTCTCAACCTGTACCTGGTCCCCATCCTCATCCCCTTCCATCATCATGCCCTTTCCTTACATCTGAAGAGAACAACTGCCTCTCTTTCTGTTTTCAAAGCTAACCTTTCCACCTATGTTCTCCACTCCGTCTCCTCCTGCCCTCTCCATCACCTTGGTGATTGAAGTGGACTTGGGAATCAATATAAAAAAGAGAGAGAAGGAAAGATTCACACCCAAGTCTATAGCTTGTGCAAGTGAATGAATGGGGAAGCCATCAATTACAAGAGGGAGAAAAGAGAAGCAGGTTTGGAAAGGAGATAACGAGTTCAGGGTGGGGCCTGGTCGAGTTAGAGGTGTCTGGACACATCCAAATGGAAATGTCTAGCAAGTGGCTGGACATAAGATTCTAAAGCTTGGTGGGAAGGCTTGGGCTGGGGATGGAGATTAGGTAATCATCAGCATAGAGAAGGTGGCTGGAACAAGAAAAGTGGTACGATCGCCCAAAGAGGGTGTAAAGAGTGAGAATATCAGAGAGACAAGTACAGTATTTTGGGGGACCTCAATGTTTAAGAGGTAAAGGGAGGGTAATACAGACATGGAAAAGATACAAGGAAAACCAAGAGAATTTAGCGAGGGCCTCCCTGGTGGTGCAGTGGTTAAGAATCTGCCCGCCAATGCAGGGGACACGGGTTCGAGCCCTTGTCTGGGAAGATCCCACATGCCGTGGAGCAACTACTGAGCCTGCGAGCCACAACTACTGAGCCCGCATGCCACAACTACTGAAGCCCGCACACCTAGAGCCCGTGCTCCGCAACAAGAGAAGCCACCGCAATGAGAAGCCCGCGCACCGCAACGAAGAGTAGCCCCCGCTCGCCGCAACTAGAGAAAGCCCGTGTGCAGCAACTAAGACCTAACGCAAGCAAAAATAAATTAATTAATTATAAAAAAAAACACAAGAGAATTTAGTGAAATGAAATCCAAAGGGGTAGAGAGTGGGGAAGGAGGGGTGACCAGCCATGTCAAATGAGTCATGAGGTCCAGGAAAAGAACTAATGGAAAATATCAAGCAAACTTGACTGTTAGAAGATCAGGGGTAAACTCGGAGAATGTGATTCCTATAGAAGGATGGGGGCAGAAAACAAACTGCACTGGGTGAGAAAATGTTGAAGGGAATCCCAAAACAGATTTCCCTTTTGAGACGTTTATATGAGAATAGGAGGGGTTTCTAATAGGAGTTTCTGATTTCGGAGTTGTATTAGTTTCTAGGGCTGCTGCACGAATTATCACAAACTTGGTGGCCTTAAACAACAGAAATTTATTCTTTCACAGTTATGGAGGCCAGAAGTCTTCAATCAAGGTGTTGGCAAGATTGGTTTCTTCTGGAGGATCTGCAGAAGAATCCATCCCATGCCTCTCTCCTTGCTTTGTTCACTTTGTTCATCAAGGTAATCCTTGATGTTCCTTGGCTTACAGACACACATCACTCCAATCCCTGCCTCTGTCTTTACATGGTCATCCCTCTCTGTGTCTCTGTGGATGTGATTTGAATCTCCCAGCCTTTTGAGAGAACACCAGACATTGGATTAAGGGCCCACCCCAAATCCAGAATGATCTCATCTCAAGATCCTTAACTTAATTACATCTGCAAAGATCCCATTTCCAAATAAGCTCACATTCACAGGTACCAGGGGTCAGGATTTCAGCATGACCTTTGGAGGCTCTATTCAATCTACTACAAGGGTGCAAAGATGGATAGAAAACAAGCTTTGACAAAAACGCTCTCCTCCCTCACCAATCTATGATGCCTAAAAAAATAAATCATCACATTAATATCTCATAAGGATGAATTCATTTAGGTAAATGGAAATTTTAAAAGCCTCAACAGGGGTAATATTTATTCAACAAAGATTTACTGAACTCTTCTTTTGTACCAAGCATACTGCTAGTCATTGAGGATAATGAAATGGATAAGATAGGAAAGTAAAAATCATTGTTAAGTTAATTTCTGGAATTCTTAGCAACAAAAAGCCAGAAAACCCATCAACTCCTAGAAGTATATATAAATTTTCTTTACCAAATACATGATTTTTTATTTTTCATTTTTTATATCCACTTCATTGAGATATAATTTGCATACAGTAAAATGAACAGATTTTTTAAAATTTTTATTGGCATATAGTTGATTTAAAATGTTGTGTTAGTTTCTTGCTGTACAGCAAAGTGAATCAGTTACACATATACATATATCCACTCCTTTTTTTAGATTCTTTTCCCATATAGGTCATTACAGAGTATTGAGAAGAGTTCCCTGTGGTATACAGTAGGTCCTTATTAGTTACCTATTATATATAGAGTAGTGTGTATATGTCAATCACAGTCTCCCAATTTATCCCTCCCCTCCCCTTTCCTGGTAACCATAGTTTGTTTTCTACATCTGTGACTCTATTTCTGTTTTGTAAATAAGTTCATTTGTACCATTTTTTTAGATTCCGCATATAAGAGATATCATACAATATTTGCCTTTCTCTGACTTCATTCAGTATGACAACCTCTAGGTCTATCCATGTTGCTGCAATGAATAGATTTTAAGTGTACAGTTTGATGAGTTTTGACAAGTGTAACCACATCTCCAATCAAATAGAGAACATTTCATTACCCCCCTAAAAGTCCTCTTGTGTCTCTTTATAGTCAAATCCACTAGGCAGTCGCTAGCCTGCTTTCTGTCATTATAGACTAGTACTGCCTTTTCTATAGTTTCATAAAAATGGAATTGTATTCTTTTCTGTCTGACTTCTTTTACTCAACATAATGTTTTTGAAATTCACCATGGTATCGTGTGTGTAAGTAGCTTATTCCTTTTTATCACGCAGTAGTATTCCATTGTATGAATGTACCCCAATTTGTTTATCCATCCACCTACTAACAGACATTCAGGTTGTTTCCAGTTTGGGATAACTATGAATAAAGCTGCTGTAAACATTCCCATATAGATCTAGTTATATGTTTTCATTTCTCTTGGATAAATAACCTAGACGTGTGAATGATGGGTCATATGGTAACTCTACATTTTACTTCATAAGAGACTGCTACAGTGTTTCCTGAGGGGCTGTACCATTCCTATCAGTAACGTATGAGAGTTCCAGTAGTTTCACATCATCACCAACACTTATTATTAATCATCTGTTTTGAAAAGCCATTCCAGTCAGTGTGTAGTGGTATCTTATTGCAGTTTTGATTTGCATTTCTCTAATGATTAGTGATGTTGAGCATCTTTTCATGTGTTTATGTGACATCTCTTCTTTGGAGAAGCATCCATTGAAATATTTTGCCCATTTTTTAATTGGTTTGTTTGGTTCCCAATTATTGTGTGGCAGGATTATATAGACGTATATACATGTGTGTATGTGTGTGTGTGTGTTTTGCAAAGAGTCTTTCAGTCTGTGGCTTATCTTCTCATTTTCTTAACAGTGTCTTTCAAAGTGTAGAAGTTCTACATTTTTATGAAGTCAAGTATATCAAAGTTTCATGGCTCATGCTTTTTTTTTTTTTTTTGCCCTTTCTAAGAAATCTTTGCCCAACTCAAGGTCACAAAGATTTTACTCCTATGTGTTTTATAAGACGTTTTATAGTTTTGCGTTTTACACTTAGAAGACGTTTTATAGTTTTGCATTTTACATTTAGGTCTGTGATCCATTTCAAGTCAATATTTGTATATGGTGTGATGCATGGGTGGAGGTTTATTTTTTTTCACATGGATATCCAATTGTCCTCACACAATTTGTTGAAAAGACTATTCTTTCTTTATTGAATTGTTTTGGCACCTTCATTAAAAATTGACTACACATGTATGGGTCTATTAATCAGCTCTCTGTTGTATTCCATTTATATCAATCTTTCTATTCTTTCGCCAGTATCACATTGTATCGACTACTGTAGCACTTTAGTAAGTCTTGAAATCAGGTAGTATGAGTCCCCTGACTTTGTTCTTTTCAAAATTCTTTTGGTTTGTTCTAGATTCTTTACACTCCCATATAATTTTTAGAATTAGTTTGTCAATTCCTAAAAATAGAAGGCTGCTTGGATTTTGAACGAGATTAAGTCTACTTACCAGTTTGAGGAGGCTCGACACCTTAGCAATACTGAGTCTTTCAATCCATGATATGGAATATTTCTGCATTTATTTAGGTTTTCCTTCATTTCTCTCAGCAATGGTCTGTCATTTTCAGTATTCGGTAGGTTTTATACATATTTTGTTAAATCTATCCCTAAGTATTTCATGTTTTTGATGTTATTATAAATAGTATTTTAAAATTTTTCATTTTACAATTATTTATTGTTAGTATATAATAGTACAACTATATTTTTTATATTAACCTTGTATCCTGCAACCTTGCTAAATTCTCTTATGCATTCTAATAGTTTTTAAATAGATTCCTTAGGATTTTCTACCTACATGAGCATGTTGTTTGAAAATAAAGGCAGTTTTATTTCTTCCCTTTCAAACTATATGCCTTTTTTCTTTGCCTTATTGCCATGGTTAGGACCTCAAACATGACGCTGAATAGAAGTGGTAAAAGGGGACATCCTTGTGTTGTTCCCATATCAGGGGGAAAGTTTTCAGTCATTCATTAGTAAGTATGATGCTAATTATAGATTTTTCATAGATGTGCTCATGTAACATTTTAAAAAATCGTAAATAGTATCACTGTTACTATTAACATTATAAAGGATAAGGATATTTACTGTAAAGCATGCAAACAGGAATGAAGGGTATGATATAAAATGCTCTGACCCAATTCTACCAATCTCTCCTGAAAGGTACCATAATTATTTGGATACTGAAAGAGATAAAGACAGAGACAGAAAGAGACTGGGAGGGGGAGGGGGCAAAAAGAGAATATATGTTTATTTAAAAGGAAAAATAACTTCAGTTATCCAGAGCGGCACGTCTTTTCAATGGGGGAATTCTCCTCTTTCCCTGGAGTTTTACCTAAGCCCAGATCATTCTGATTCAGCTATCTTCTCTGTATTCAGAGGACAAGGAACATCGTCCTTGGAATCAGAAGAGTGGGGATGAGAAGTCAGCACAGCCTAGCAATTAAGAGCCTGAGCTTCAGAGTCAGACTCATCTGAGGTTACATCTTCACTGTAATTCTTACTGATGTGCAAGCCCTGAGCCTCTATTTGCACATCTGTAAAAAGGCCATGGTAATAGCACAGGTCTCACAAGGTTGAGCTATAACACACGAGATGTAATACATGGATGTAATATGCTCAGCACTTTGCCTGCACATAGCAAATCCACCATGAATGTGAGCAGTCACTGGGTGTCTTTGGGCCAATTTAGTAACCTCTAGGATTCCATAAAATAGGGGTATGCTCATCTGCCTCCCAAGATTACATGGAAATGAAATGAGAGGATAAGCATCGAAGGCAGAGCCAAACAACAAAGTCTGATCGATGACTGGAGGTTAAGAATCAGAACTTGGTTTAAGATCCAGGTTCGTGCCTATCACTCTAGATGGACTTCCCTGCAAAGCCCCAGCACTTGCTCATTTACTGATCAACTTCTGAGAAGACCAATATTATTCTGGATAGGCAGTAGCTTCAATTTAAAATAAGGATTAATTTGTTCACTCTGGAATGAACAAACTTCATGTTTTTCCTTCCAAAACTATTACCTGTTCTAATGAAGTCCCAGAATGGAAGAGTGTCTGGCAAGCCATCTAGCCCCGTGGATTTGGGATTGGATATACAACAGAAGCAACACCAGTTATCTGGAGAACATATATCCCCAATTCCTGTCTATGGATTAGGGTTGCTAAATTTAGTGAATAAAAACACAGGATGCCCAGTTAAAATTGGACTTCAGATAAACAATGAATAGGAGTGGGGTTCTTGTTTTATAAATATGACCCATACAATATTTGGGACATACTTATACTAAAAAATTATTCATCGTAAGGACTCCCCTGGTGGTGCAGTTAAGAATCCACCTGCCAATGCAGGGGACACAGGTTCGATCCCTGGTCCGGGAAGATCCCACATGCCGCGGAGCAACTAAGCCTGTGCGTCACAACTACTGAAGCCTGTTTGCCTAGAGCCCGCGTGCCGCACTACTAAAGCCCGTGCGCCTACAGCCCGTGCTCCGCAACAAGAGAAGCCACCACCATGAGAAGCCCGTGCACCGCAACGAAGAGTAGCCCCTGCTCGCCGCCAACTACATACAGAAAGCCCGTGTGCAGCAACGAAGACCCAACGCAGTCAAAAAAAGTTAAAAAAAAAAAAAGTTAAAAAAAATAAATTGGATTGTTAAAAAAAAAAATTCATTGTTTATCTCAATTCAACTGTAACAGGGAGTCCCGTATTTTAACAAACAACTCCATTATGGATTTCATCCCCAAACTGTGTCTAAAACTTCCAACAATCTGCTAGAGCAGCGGTCCCCAACCTTTTCGGCACCAGGGACTGGTTTCGTGGAAGACAATTTTTCCACAGGCGGTGGGGGTGGGGTGTGGATGGTTCAGGGCTCAGGTGGTTAATGCGAGTGATGGGCGGATGGCTCGGGCAGTAATGGGAGCCATGGGGAGCGGCAGATGAAGCTTCACTCACTCACCCGCTGCTCACCTCCTGCTGTGCAGCCTGGTTCCTAACAGGAACCAGTACTGGTCTGTGGCCCAGGGGTTGGGGACCCCTGTGCTAGAGTGAGAGAATTCAGAAAGGAACAGCAGACTTCTGAATTTCAAAGACGGTGCTAGGTATTTTAGATACTTTTCCTCATTTAATCTTCACTCATATATTCAACAAAAGCCATATGGGTTGGCATTACCTCCCATTTTAGGAAGGAGGTGATTGAGGCTGAGAAAGATTAAGTAGTTTGTCTTAAATCTAAAGTAATTATCTAGGAGAGTTTCATGGCAGGTGAGACCATTTCAAGCAAAAGGAATGTGTAGAAGGAAAGGATCCAGGAGTGAGCATGGCTTGTCCTGGGGATACTGAGTGTAGGAAAGAGGACATTTCTCTGAACCTCACACAGGTATGGCTAATGATCTGAGGGCTCATCAGAGCCCAGGATGCCTCCTCAGTTACTTTTACTAGTGACTTGCATCACTGTGCTTTCCTTTACTCATGTGGTCTCTCTCTCTCTGTTCCATCTCTTCCTTTCCCTTGCTGCTGCTGCATGGTCATCTCACCTTGCTGCTCGGCCCATGATAACAGTGTCACTTGGAGGGAAGAAGAGGTCCTACTCAGTCCTTAGCATTAAGTCAATTGCCTGAAAAACCTACATGGGGATGGGGCACTTGCCAGCTAATAACCAAATGGAGCTTCAATTTCCCATTTGTCGCTGCACCTTGTATGTGTAAAACTGCAGCTAAGAGACGGAGTGGCTGGGCCAGCAGGATTCAAGCAGTCCCTGGGTCCTCCCACCAAATTTCATCAAATGTTCAAGGTCCAACAATAATGATTCTGGTCTAGTTGGAGATGAGAGTCAGGGAGTTTGGGAGGAAGATGACAAGGAGCCATGGAAGAGCACTACAGGCAAAGAAGAGCCACTTAAGGTGTCTGAACAAGGCAGCTGCCGTGCTAAGAGGGGCTGAAGTGTGAACAAAGGCTTGTTGACCAGCTAATGAAACACCTTCAGCCTCAAGAGGAGTTTTCCTCTAAGAGTGTGCAGGGCAGACTGGACACCAGTTAGGAAAGCATCACAGGACTCCTGGTCTTCAGTAGGCAAATATTCATCAGGCATCTTCTAACTGTGGAGAACCAGGGCAAGGTGCTGCATCTATTCTAGGTGCTGGGGACACAGCATCTAACAAGAAAGACCTGGTTCCTGCTCTCCTGGAACTTATATTCTAGTGGGGAGACAATTAGCAAATAAACTAGTGAATAAAATAAGCATGATTTTTTTCAGTAGGCAGTGAGTGCCTTGAAAAAAATAAAACTAGTTGATGGGATGGTGGGGAGCAGAGGGGCATCATCAGAAAAGAGAGTCAGGGAAAGCACCTCTGGCTTCAGTAGAGACCTGAAAGATCAGAAGGAGCCAGCCATGCAAAGATCAGACAGAGGAAAGAATAGCAAACAGACAGAGGAATAGCAAAGACCAGACAGAGGAAAGAATAAGCAAAAGGGATTGAAGAGAGAACAGATGGTCATGTGGCTGGAGCAGAGTGTGTGAGGGGAGAGGGGAAAGAGTTCAGGTTGGATTGCTGGGAAAAGGCCAAATCACACAGGACCTTGCAGACCAAGGTAAAAAATGTGAACTTGGCCCAAGTGCAAGGATGAGACTTTGGCTGACGTGGTAAGTGACGGTAGCAGGGAGGAAAGTTTCCAAAAGTCACTTCAAATGTGGAGAAGCCGGGACTTTATGACAGGTGAGAGGTGAGGAACCCAAGAGGAATGCTGATCTTGTTGGGTTTGATTCCAGGACATTGATGAACCCATGTTTACCCATGATGGGCAGGGGAGCTATGTCATAAAAGGTGTGTTCTTCTCATGTCATCCTCCTACATCCATGGATTCTCATGCCTCCAGCCACCTGTCCCATGTAGTCAGAGTGGTATAAGTTTCCAGGATTCATATTGGGCTTGGAGAAGGAGAAAGATTCCTTAAGAAGCCTGATAATAAAGCATGGATCCAGCCCAGCTTACCAAAGAGGGCAGATTGGGTTTTTAGCCCAAGCCCAGCTCATAATAAAATATCACCTCATTTCTTCTCCCCTACTGTCTCATGTTCACTTATCTCCATCCGGAACCTTGGGAGAAAAGGGGTGGCTGAATGAAGACTGGCTTCAGACATTCCTGGGCCCTGTAACTAGATACCATCTAAAGCTTCCCAAAGCTCACAATGGTCCCTAACACACATAGAACAAATTCTGATGGATATATTTCAAACTTTTTTTTAAATGGTTGTCTTTTGGAGCTAAGATTTTGGATGGTTTATATTTTCTTTTTATGCTTAACCATATTTTGCAACTTTGCTTCAAGTAATACTTGTTAACTGAATGGCAAAAAAAAAAAATTAAAAGGATGATGGCTTATACAATTAGATGGGACAATCTCACTGTGGTATAAGTGCTCCTCATATTTTGGAAAGAAAACTAAAATATTCTAAAGGAAAATGTTCCCTCTCCACCTTTCATAAAGGCATGAGTCTCCTCATTTACAAAATGCACAGCACCCATGAGCTAAGATCCGAGTTTCTCCATGGTGTAACATTCACAGGACATAACCTTATCCCCAAAAAACCTGACCTTTGAGCTTCGTGTTTTATTGCCTTATTTGCTTTTACAGCTCTGTTGTAAAGATGTTTATTTTCAGCAACACGAATGATCAGTTCTCTCCCTCCTCTCTCCCAGCCAGCTTCTCCCAATCCCAAAGTGCCTTTGAAAGGCCCAGGATAAAAGCATTCATTCATGCTGGTCGTGCCTCCTTGTCATCGAATTGTCTGTACTGATGTTCAAAAGATCAATGTTTTCTCATCTTTGTCTTGGCCAATTTCAAATGATAATTTTAAAAAATGAAGCTGACAATTATCTGACTGAAATTAATGGAGGTTTCCATCTTGCAATTGAAAATCATCAAATATCAAATTTCCTGATGAGAAGCCAAAACTTCAAATCAGAGCTCACAACCCATCAGTCTGGGTAGTTGAATTTGGTGGCCATGTGTGTTTTATTTAGCTCTTGCATAGTTCCTTAAATTGGAATTTGTTATCAATATTTACCAATCAGGAGAGTTTACTCCACATTCCAGATTCTCAGCTTCTCTTTAAAAACTCTGAGGATAGGGGACTTCCCTGGTGGTCCAGTGGTAAACAGTCTGCCTTTCAATGCAGGGGACGCGGGTTCGATCCCTGGTCAGGGAACTAAGATCCCACACGCCTCGGGGCAACTAAGCCTGCGCACACCGCAACTACTGAGCTCACACGCCTCAGTGAGAGAGCCCACCTGCCGCAAACTACAGAGCCCACGCGCTCTGGAGCCTGCACACCATAACTAGAGAAGAGAAAACCCGCACGCCACAACTAGAGAGAAGCCCGAGCGCTGCAACGAAGAGACCACGCACCGCAACCAAAGATCCCGCAGGCCTCAGCAAAGGTCCCAAGTGCCGCAACTAAGACCCAATGCAGCCAAAAAAATTAAATAAATAAATAAATAAATATTTTAAAAAGGCAACCTATGGAATGGGAGAAAATATTTGCAAATTATGTATTGAAAAGGGATTAATATCCAAAATATATTAGGAACTCATACAACTCAATAGCTAAATAAATAAACATGGGCAAAGGACCTGAATAGACATTAAAAAAAAAAAAAGCTGAGGATATAACAGTCCTGGGTTCATACAGCCATTTGGCAATACCAGCTTCGATCTAAGTAATAAGGCATGGTTCACCACAGTCCCCACCATTCCCTATTGTATGCCAATCCCATAACTAAGTTACAATTGCTATTTATCTTCTTATATCTGTATCATCTTACTTGTTTACTGCCAGGCATCTGTAGATATCTGAGTTTGCAACTTCTCATTTGGGTCAAATACAGCAAATTTAGAGATGTTGTTTCACTGTTTCATTTGTATTTCAAAATTGTATCTGTGCTTCAAAAGTGCATGAGGATTAAAACATTGTGTAGAGGTAATGGTGGAGAATGAGACAAAATATAAAAAGATTAGTTGGAGACCCTTGAATAGATAGATCATCTCTCTGATTCAGTTTCTCCAGTTGTAACCAGGACTTGGATAGAGAATCCAGGAGCCGGGGAAGAGCATGAGAACCCAGTGGCACACAGGACTGACACATATGGTTGTATAGGTTGCCCACTGCACAAGAGCATCCAGCTAAGACAGCAAGTGGGGGCTGAAATCCTGGCATGGGCTACATCCACACAGAGGAAGGGGCACCTTTTTTTAATTCCCATGATCAAGCCATAAGGGCTAGTCGTGTCACTGGTGGCACAACCAAAGAGCTACGTAGTATGGGACTGGCACTGACCATAAATCTACCCCTGCTTTTTTTGGGGGGGGGGGCGGGAGATCATATACAAATGTCCTACTATTAGTCAGAATCAGGCTTATATAAGCATAACAACCTAGATCATTGTCATCAGCAAGCTCACATATTGGCTAAGAGGGTGGACTCTGGACTCAGACAGACTTGAGTTTGCATTCCACCTTGCCACTTATCAACCCTGCAACGTTATGCAAGTTGCTTAAATTATCTGAGCCTCATATTTCTGAGCCTCGATTTCTTCATTGATCACATGGAAATAATAAAACCTACCTCACCACAGGACTGACTCAATGAGTAAGTACAAATAAGCCCATAGCACAGGGCTGAGCTAGTAGGTGCTAAGTAAAAGTCTGTTGCTATCGGTTGTTACCAGTATTCAGATTTTTAAATAAAGAGTGTCACTGTTGGTTGATTTAAGGGCTTCAACAGGCATGTATGTTCACCAGCCTAGTTATCCAGAGATGGACACTAAAGAACAGGAATATAATGGAATATTCTTTGAAAAACGGGCAACTATTAAAAGCCCTAATTCCTAAGGTTCAGATCTATGACTTAGATTCCAAACAACTTCTGATCATCTTGACCTCCAGGAGTTCCTCTAAGTCAGTGATTCTAACCTCTTTGGGATCACAGCATCTCTAATGAAAAGCTTGGAACTTCTCCCCCTAAGAATACATACCTGCCCCTAAACACAACATTTTGACATAATTCTAGGGGTATCCATGGACTGATGGCTCATATACCCTAATCTTTAAATGAAAGTGTCTGTCCTTCAGTTTTAGAAAGGATTGTATGTCCTTTCAAGAACATATCAGGTTCACAATATTTTCCATGTAAATGACTTGAGGGTATAACTATACATTTATATCCTGCTAAATATTTTGTATCAAGGTGAACATAGATAACACTGAATGAGACTTTGGGAAATGTTACACTATTTTGTGACTGTCCTTTTGGGTCTTGGGGCTAGACCATAGTGTGACTGTTTAGGCTGGAATGTTCCTATGACAGGAGTGACATTCCCACTATCAATTATCCTGATAAGAAATTTGGATGAGCAAATGCCTTTAGAATGGGGAAGGGAAGAACTTAATTTCTTTATCTGGTCTAAAGGACATTGGCCCAGATACCAACACATGAAAGAGCCTGGTATCACCTAGTATCACTTGGAGGTGAGGAGGTGGGGCTGGGAGGATTGAGCTAACTCACACATTTACTTCTGAAGCAGTGGCAGCCCCATCATGGCAGCAAGAGCAGTGAAAGAAGGGAAGCCATTAATTCTGGGTGGAGGATGGAAAATTATTTACAGGTGTTTATTCCTTCAATGATAGAATAAGTGGCAATGTTCCCTGACTGTCCCAATAGCCATTCCAAATCTCCTTCTCCCTCATCACCTGAGCCAGAATCTCACTTTCCCAGTCTCCTCTGCAGCAGGGATAACCGTGTGATTCTGTTCTGGCCAATGAGGGCCTTTGGGCTCCGAGAACATGGACGGGAGATTGGAGGTTTCTTCTCTGAAGAATATAGTGGCCTCTGAGAACATCCTCCATGTTTTGCATTTGGGGCTCCCCATTCAAATACCCAAAACAAAATCTGCCAGTTGACCATGACTCTTTCTTTCTCTAAGTATGAGGAGGTAACCAACCATCACCAGGCATTAGAGGAAACCCTCCAAAGTGGAAGAGAGAGGTTCAAGATAAGCTATAGCAATTGCTGGCACAGACAACTGTATCCCAGAGAATAGCTATTCCATGAGGTTCAGCAGCCAGCTTAAAGGCTAGGAAGACCTGGTGGATATGTTTTAGACATCCTCTGGGAAATACCCAGACAAGGCTAGAGGATCCTTCAAAGGGCATCAATTTCTGGCAATCAACCAGGTGGTGACTCACTGAATAATGAGTGTGCAGAAAAGGTGTGATCTCATTGTTACAGATCTGTGAGGCTAGAGGCATGCAGGTCACTTAATAATATACTTTTAAGAGTAATAAAAATAGTAATAATTTGTTTCTGGAAGGAGAAAATTAGAACATCAATGAATGAAGGTGGAATCTTCATCCATAATGTCCAAAACTGTCCATCTATAACGTTATCTATTGCAATGGAATATCAGTAAACCATTTATGTTGTATTTCCAGACTTGGAGGCCACCCTGTAGCATCAAGCAGATTGTCAACAAACAGAGGGGTCAGTCTGGAGAAACAGAGCCAAGAAAAACAAGTCCAAGATCACAGGACAGAAAACAGAGGCAAGATTCAGAACGAAGGGGAGGAGACTTCTTGTTGGATTGTCAGATGATCACAGATGCTTGTTATAGAGTATGTGTACCTTAGCCAAGGGTATAAAAGGAGCTCTAAAGGAATTACCTGTTCAATATCTTTTCTCCCTATTTTCCTTCATTACAGAACTCTTATTTTCTTCTAGGAGTCAGTGTTCCTGGCTAAAATAACATGCTTCCCCGCCTCCCTTGAAGCTGGCAATAGCCAATGGAAGTAGAAGTTGTGGGGAGGAGTTCCTGAAAAATCTCCTGAAGAGAGAGGAAGACAATTTTTCCATTCCATCCCTTTCCTTCTTCTTCCTCCCTGGCATGCTGACAAGATGCTGGAGCTCCAACTGCCATCTTGGACTATGAGGCAAATTTGAGGATCAAAGCCACATGATATGGATATTAGAGAAGAAAACTAGAAGGAGTTTGGGTTACCAAGTTTGTGTTGCTGACCTAGCTCTTTTTTTTGTGAGAGAGGCTAAACCTTTTGCATCAGACAGGATAGGTTAGGTTATGATATGATAACAAAGAGCCCCCCAAAATTTCAGTGGCTTAAAACAACTAGGTTTATATTCATGCTGCATATGCATCATGGTTTAACTCACTCCAGGATCAGGGTGGCAGGGCAGCACCCAGCTGGAGCACTGCTGGTCACCATGTAAGAGGGGAGGAGAGAACACGGCAAATCATGCCTTGGCTTTTAAAGCATTCATATATGTCCCTTCTATTTACATTTCATTGGCCAAAGAAAGTCACATGGTCATGCCCAACTACAAAACGTGTAGGGAAGAGTGATTCTACCTTGGATCTTGAAGGCAGAGAGTCAAGAATATTTGATGAACAGTACTAATAACTAGTGTAACTTTTTCTAGTTTTAGCTACCCGTTTGGGTTTTCTAGTACATGCAGCTAAACTTGATTCTAACTGGTATTGGGGACCAAGTTGTCCAGAAAAGCCCCATCACTGTACGGGCCAGTGAGCTTCACACCATCCCCCTGAGAGAAACAGGAGGTGGGAATTCCCATTTGCCACCTTCCTTTCTTCCCAGCAGTGGGAAAATAGAAGTACAAGAGCAGCAGTGACTGGGATTCACTAAGTACAACTATCACTCCCATTTGTGCTCTCAGAGGCTCAAGGCACAAGGGCACACAGCTAGTTAGAGGCAGAGTGAAAAACTGAACACACGCTGACTGACTTGACTTAACCTCAGTGCCTCAGAGCTACCTGATAAATCCCTTAGGTACTTAGATGCAAGTCCAGTCTCCTGGCCCTGAGGCCAAATGGAACCTGCCATCCTTTCCCTCCCAGAAAGGGCATCCTTCCCATCCCAATGGAGATAGGTGGTTCTCATGGCCCTTTACAGCTTTGCCTTCTAACCCAGGAGGCTGCACTAGGAAGTCTAAAAGGTCCTCTTGTAAGTTTTGCATTTATAAGGAAGATCTCTTCACTTTCATTTCCAACCAGAGGTCACCTCCTTGTTTATTCATCCAAAGCACTGTTATTTCTCTCATTTCCCCAGGGCAATGTGGCTTTGTTTGTAAGAGTAGCTAAATGGGGTTCCAGTGAGGGCTCTTCTGAGTATTTCTGCCAGTCAAAGGGTGCTGGAGCAGGGTATTAAGACCAGAAATCAGCAAGAAAAATATTTTTAGACTTGAACATGTTATTTTTTTTCTGTACAGCTTGGACACTGAAAACAAAAGTAAAAGACAAATGACAAATCAGAAGAAAATATTTGCAACAGATAATGACAGGAAATGGGTTAATATCCACAATGTACAAAGAACTGAAAATCAGCAAGAAAAAAATGAGCAAGGCAATAGAGAGTAAAGAAAGCACTGACAAACTCAGGGACAGATGCTCAGCCTCCTTAATAACCAAGTAAATAAGAATCAAAATCAGTTTTTTCATTGGATTAGCAAGAGATTGATCTTTTACAGAACTGATGAGGGTAATTAGAAATGGACACTCTCATATATTGTTGGTGGGAGTTTAAAATGAAACAATGTTTTGGGAGAGCAATTTGAAATGTCTATCAAAATTTTAACATCAAGCTGTATAGATAAATATCTACAGCTTTTTGTATGTCAATCATACCTCAATTAAGCAGTTAAATTTAGAAGGAAGAAAGGAAGGAAGAGAGGGAGGGAGGGAAGAAAGGAAAGAAGGAAGGGAGGTAAATAATGTGCCTGCTTCCTAGGGTGGTTGGCACACAGTGCTCAAGGCGGCGAATGAATGAGCTAGGGCTGCCACTGCTGTTAAAAACAGATGAACACTTTTTTCCAATCACCTAAACACTGCAGGAAGAAATTTTCCACCCTGCAGCCACAGTGATATTTTAAGAATCAGAGCCGGTCAAATTATTCAACCACCTAAAACCCTCCAATAAAAATTAAGTCCAGGGAATTCCCCTGAGGTCCAGTGGTTAGGACTCGGCACTTTCACTGCCGAGTGAAAGTGGGCCTGGGTTCAATCCCTGGTCAGGAAACAGATCCTGCAAGCTGGTCAGTGCAGCCAAAAAAAAAAAAAAAAAAAAACAATTAAGTCCAAACTTCCTACATCAGTCTTTGAGGCCCCGCCCACCTCTGCAACCTCACCTTGCACAGCTCTCCCCAGTTCATGTCATTGAGGCCCAAAGGCACTTTTTTCCCATTCTTTGATTTCCCACCTCGGGTCTTTGCACATGCTGTGCCCTCTACCTGGAATGTTCTTCCCACTGCTCTTCCAATACCAGTTTTCCCCTGTCCAGCACAGCTTGGCTGAAATGTCGCATGCTAGGCTTTCCTGACACCCACTCCAAAGCTAGCCACCCACTGTCAGTCTCTATCAAACACTCTTTTTGTTTCCCTCCCAACACTTAGCACACTCAGCATTAAGTACATGTTTATTTCATGGGTTTTGTTCCTCTCTCTGCCCTCACTGGACTGTGAGCTTCACGAGGACACGACCCTGTCTGCTTGGCCTCTGCCCTTGAATTCCAAGCACCTGGCACAGCAGGACCTCGGTAATCACTTGTTTTTGGTTTTGTTTTTTATAAATTTATTTATAAATTTATTATTTATTTTTGGCTGCGTTGGGTCTTCATTGCTGCTGGTGGGCTTTCCCTAGTTGCGGCGAGCTGGGCTACTCTTCGTTGCGATGCGCGGGCTTCTCATTGTGGTGGCTTCTGTTGCGGAGCACGGGCTCTAGGCACGCGGGCTTCAGTAGTTGCAGCATGCAGGCTCAGTAATTGTGGCTTGCAGGCTCTAGAGTGCAGGCTCAGTAGTTGTGGCTCACGGGCTTAGTTGCTCCGCGGCATGTGGGATCCTCCCAGACCAGGGATCGAACCCGTGTCCCTGGCATTGGCAGCCGGATTCCTGACCCCTGCGCCACCAGGGAAGTCCAGTAATCGCTTGTTAAGTGAAGGGATGCCAGGCTCATCAAAGGACCTTCTTGCCTTAATGTGGCTTCCCCACGACACTCTATCTTCCAAGAGAGAATGGGGTCTGTCACACCAGGAAAAATCTGTTACAGCCTACAGGAGAGCCAAGCTTCTCAGTGGAGATTAAATTGGCATTCGGATTTTTGAAAAGAGAGAAGAATGGGCATGGAGTAGCTTGCAGTCCAAGAGTGGAGACGGAAAGCACAAAAAGCAACAGAAGAATATTAGAGTTCGGGGAATGGGGACCCCCTTCCCGTGGGCTGCAGGGCCCTATCTAATCTATCACACAGAACAGAGATGCTTTGTCTTCTGGTCTGCTTCCCTGAGTAGACTGTCAGCTATGAAAATGGAGAAACAAAGATGCTACAATGATGCTGGGCCCCATCACTATCTCTTCCATCTGAACACACGCCTGACATAGAGTCGGCACCCAATTATTTTTTGTTGAAAGGTTGTTAAATCTCTCATCTTGTTTCTTCCCTCCTTGCAGCCTGTTCTGCAAAACAGGTGAAAATAACTATGTCCAGACCCTGATAGATTTTAACAGAAGATGAATCCAAACAGTAAGGAATAAAGGTGTTTTTCTTGATAGAAAACCCTCCATGGCATTGATTTTTGTTGTTGTTGATGATGACTGCATTTATTTTGTTATGTCTGCATTATAGGCTGAGTGAGCAAAGATCTTAAATATCCAAGGCAGATCAAGTTCCAAATATCCTTTCCTCTTGCCTTCATAGCTGCACTTGTATGTCCAATTTCTGGTTCTGGGTTCTGAATTTTAGGAAAAACCCAAGAATAGACTTTGTCACTTGGAGAGAAAAACTTGTTCTTGGATTTCTTTAATTAATAACAATGACAATGGTTGCCTTGTATGACGAATTAGCTTTGTGCCAGGCCCTGTGCTATGTGCCTTGCAAGCATCACATACCATTGAAGCCAGGACTCCCTGAGGTGGGGACTATTTTTGATCCCATTTTACAGAAGAGGAAAATGAGGCCTGTGGGGTTATAGAGTCTGTGCAAGATCACTCAGGGAGAAAATGGCAGGCCTCCCACCCCTATGTAATGACGAAGCCCATGCTCTCAACAGCTGGTTCCATTGTGCTTGGTTTGTTTTTTGTTTTCGTTGTTCTCCTTGACAAGAGCTGGGTCATATCCCCCCTCTCTTGTAAGCAAGGCTCATCCCACCAAGGGGGCTTTGGTAGGTCAGCTTCCAGAAACCACGGGGTTAGTTTTTTTTTTTTTTTTTTGGCTGTATTGGGTCTTCGTTGCTGTACACGGGCTTTCTCTAGTTGCGGCCAGCGGGGGCTACTCTTTATTGTGGAGTGCCGGTTTCTCACTGCAGTGGCTTCTCTTGTTGTGGAGCACGGGCTCTAGGCGCAGGCTTCAGTAGTTATGGCACACTGGCTCAGTAGTTGTGGCCTGCGGGCTCTAGAGTGCAGGCTCAGTAGTTGTGGCGCACGGGCTTAGTTGCTCCGCAGCATGTGGGATCTTCCCAGACCAGGGCTCGAACCCATGTCCCCTGCACTGGCAGGTGGATTCTTAACCACTGCACCACCAGGGAAGCAAGCCCCACGGGGTTACTTTCATGGGTGTAATTCTTCTTTTTTCGGTTGCCTGACTTCATGGGCTCTTCATTAGAGTGGAACTGTCTTTATCTGAGCCCATGAAAAGGTTCTATCACAGAAAACCAAATCTCACTGCAGCCAGCCGTAATTACTGAATTGAAAAACTCCACGATGGAGGAATCCAAAAATCCCAGGCTGGCTGGGGTGCATTCTGCTTTCAGCAGGGCGGAGAGGTTCCTGCCACCTTCCCCCCTCATTCCTCCTCTTACTCCTTCCCTAATATCGTCATCTTATTTCCAGCTGCCCCCTTTCTGTCCACCCCAGCCTCTGAGAACAGCTCATGGCAACACCAGAATATGACTCCCGACATTTGCACAGAGAAGTTCATTTTTCCCAGCCATCATTAACACTCCGACGGTGTGCTCTAAGAGGGAGCCATGCCTGGTCTTCTCTAAGCCATTAGAGCACCTGAATAATTTACTGCTCCCAGGAAAGGGGCCCTTTCCCTCCACAGTTTCCTCCCACACCTTCAGATTTCCTCCAAAGAGCTCCTGTTGGCCCACAGGAGGGAATGAAGTGGCATTTGAAAAGAAGACCCAGTCGCATTCTTATTGGCATCTGAAATTATTCTCTGGGGCCCAGAATCCAATTTTGAAATCAAATAAAGTCACACCAAATTTGCGGTTTAATTTGTGAGTTTAACCATGCTGGGGAAAGAAGCAAGGAAGCAGCATGGTGAGAGAGCTCAAAGCAGTTGTGATGGGGAGACAGCAGTTAAGGACCCTTGTACTAGAAGGTTGATGGCTATTAAGGAAAAACCAGAAACAACACACAGCCTGGATGAAGTGAGTCAGAGGGAAAATGAGTTTGGTTAATGAACATCCAGTTGACGTCTGTGCCAGCCTTGGGCCCGTTTGCCCTCAGAGCCATCCTTCCTGACTCTGCTCTGTGTCACACCGACTGCGTTTCCCAGACTCCATTGCTAACTGGTGTCAGGTTGTTTCTGCCAAAGGGAAGCCCTGGTAGAGCTCAGAGGGAGGGAGGAAGGGTAAAGCAGGGGTATTTCCCCCTCCCTCTCTGCCTCGGGCAGCTTCCCTGGAAGGAGCTGCATCTCCTCTGTGGGTCCAGCACTGGCTGGGCAGGCGTCCCTGGCTGCAGCTTCCACCAGGAGATCTCAGCTCCTGGACTCTACCCACACGCCCTCCTTTCTCTTCCCTCCAGTCCTGGGGCTCAGTGACCTCCTGCCACTGCTGGTCTCTGATTTCCTCACCACCACCTATTTAACCAATTCCTGCACTTAACTCTCTCTTTTAAACACTCAGAGTTATTTCTATTCTCCTACAAGGATGCTCGCTGATACAACCACCAATACTGATTAATACAACCCTGAAAATATAAGATTTTCAGGAATGCAATTTTCCACAGAAAGCAATGAATACCTGCGCCAAGAGGTCCACCCTACAGATATAGGCAGAGCTGAAAATTAAGGCCTCCCAGAGGTTAAGGAATTTAAAAAATAGAAAACAAAAACAAACAAAAAAACACCTTCCAATCAAACTCGAGTGGGCTTTCAAATCAAGCCAACCTGGGTTTGAACCCCAGCTCTGCCTTTACCAGCTGAAGGACTTTGAACATGTCATTTAAGCCTCATGAGCCTCAGTTTTCTCACCTGTAATATGGGGAGAAAAATACCTGTATTTTATATGGTTGTCTTCAACCTAGAGCAAGCACAGTTCCTGGCACGGAGTTAACTGTTATGTAAATGTTGGTTCTCTGGACCTGAATAAAATTTACAGTCACCACAAACACATTCTGGGGGTGACAAGTCTACCTATGACACCTGCTCTAACATTTTGGTCCTTTGTGAACCTTCAAGAAGCATGAAAGTGTGCCCTCAGCCCTTCATAAAAACCATGGTGTCTCCTGAGAAAATTCCAGAGACAAATCATCAGGGGAAAAAAAATTATTTCCTTTAACAGAGAAGTAGCAAGTTCTGGTGCTGAATAATAAAACTTTTGACACATGAAACCTGCCCAGTGTGGTTTTAGCTTTGACCAAGATGAAAGAAAAAGATTCGGCTAAGACACTTCTGCAAATGCCATCTCTTTGGAGCTGGAGAGAGATTGCTACTGTTTTACAGGTTTGGAAGCTGCCCCATGGGACCTTACTGCTCAGAATACTTTAGTCTGTGGTTGCTGTGACAAAACTGAAAAGCCAGCTCTGACTTTCTCTTGTGATGTTTAAAATAAGCCAAGGAAGGAAAGCCCCTGAGAAGAATGTCGACTGGGTCTTGCTTTTTCCAAATAAACCCCTGCTTATAACTTTCTATTGCCCATCAGACAAGGGGTTATCCTGCTGCTTCTGTATCTCTTTTGCAGGGGCATCTTAAATGAAAACTCGGATAGCTGATCCTCAGGAATGTGAGATGAAAACTCCTATTCTGATATCTTGATGGATTCCTGGACAGGGTCAGAGATAACAAATCCATATACTCTCTACTCTCTACCACTTGGCGGTGTTTTGTTGCAAATCCAACAAGAGATTTCCAGCATTGTCAGACACCGATGTGTGCCATGCAATGCCTACATGAACAAAACTCACGAACTGTGCAAGAAGCAAGTAGTGAGAGGAGGGGGTGGTGACACATGGTGCTGGGAGACCTTGATTCACATCTCAGCTGCTCTTCTACCTCACTCTTCAGCTGTCAACAAGCTGCCTGCCTCTCTGTCTCTGAGCTTTGGTTTTCTCAGTTGCTGTACAAAAATGATAATACACCTAACAACAATAATAAGCCGTGGTCCTCACAGCATTACTGGGAGGATCTAAGGAGAGAATAGAGAGGAAAGTGGTAACAATAATTGTTCAGGGCTTCCCTGGTGGCGCAATGGTTGAGAATCTGCCTGCCAATGCAGGGGACACGGGTTCGAGCCCTGGTCTGGGAGGATCCCACATGCCGCGGAGCAACTACGCCCGTGCGCTACAACTACTGAGCCTGCGCATCTGGAGCCTGTGCCCCGCAATAAGAGGGGCCGCGACAGTGAAAGGCCCGTGCACCGCGATGAAGAATGGCCCCCGCTTACCACACCTAGAGAAAGCCCTCGCATAGAAACGAAGACCCAACACGGCCAAAAAATAAAATAAATTTTTAAAAAAACATTAAAAATAATAATAATAATTGTTCAAATGTATTATCTGAGATTGTTTCCTTCAGAAGCTGATGCTGAGACAAAGACATGACTGCAGTGGTTTATCTGTGGTGGGTGAGGGAGTGTGACAGAGAGCGAAGGGAGCCAGGAAACGGTGTGAATCATGAGCTGGGGGCACCTCGGGTAACTCCTGCTGGGTAAATCTGGGCCATGGGATAGGACACACCTCAAAGAAATCCCAACCAAGGGCTAAGTCAGTCGGGTATTTCCTCACTAACTCCCCATCATTGTTGTGGGCTGATTTGGGGGATGCTGACTCCATCACATTTCTGGCTGGCCTGCTGCAAAGGCAACTCGGGAACCCTGGGAGCCAGTGGAGAGTGTGCACCCAAGCTAGGATGCATGGGACAGAAAGGTTTCTTGGGATGCAGGACTTTCAGTGCTAAAACGGAGTCAGTCCTGAATGTGGAGAGGGCTGGTCACCCTGGAGCTAATCCATCTGAGAGCTGCTTCCAGAGACATTAACTCTCTGGCACTTCCAGCCTGCCCTGAGGATGGGCAAGTACGGCCCAGGGTCAGATGAAAGCCCAGAGGCAGAGTCGCAGGTGTTTGCAGTATGCAGCCTTCAGTGTGTCGGGGGGGACACACTGGAGGATACAGGCAGGGCAGCAACAGCACCTGCTGCGTGCCATGGGCTGAGCCCAGTGCTGAGCTCCTGTGGCATCTCACTGGATCTCACCACAACCCTGTGAGCTTGCACAGGAGGTAGCCAAGGCACAGAGAATCACACAGTAAGTCACCAGCAAAACTGGTCTCAAAACCTGGGAGGCTTCATTCTACGTGTCTACTTGGCTAGGCTGTGGTACCCAAACTCCAGGCTAGGCATTGTTGTGAAGGTATTTTTTGATGTGATTAACATTTAAATCAGTAGATTTTGAGTAAAGCAAATGACCCTCCACAGTGGGTGGGCCTCATCTAATCTCTCTCTCTCGCTCTCTCTCTCTCTCATCTCTAACCTGGTCTGACATCCCTTTAGTTTTCCTGTTGCTCATCCCTCCCATCCTACATTTGTTCAAGTGTTCATGCTTCTAACAGTTTTATTCCTGGAATGAGGGCTGTGTATGTACTACCCCTGGTTTTGATTGTTTCTTGAAAGTCTTTTAACAAGATATTAAAATAAGATTGTGATTTGATTTCTCTCCCTCAGCCCCCATACTCCCAATTCTGGGTCTTTCAATGAGAGATTTCTTTCCCCCATCCTTCCCAATGGACAGCTGTCATTAATCTCCTTCCCTCTCTACCTTTGGATTTTCTGATCGACATGTGACATTTTAAAAAGAAAATGTTACATAACCATGAGGAAGACTACCTTAGTTCATTTAGCTGATCCCCCACCTCAATTCCTAATAGTCTCAGACACTTGTGCCGGGTTTTACTTAATCTTTAATATATTTTAATTTTTAAAAATACCATTAATATAAAAAAATCTCTAGAGAGAGACAGAGAGACAGAGAGAGACTGATTCTTTTTTTAAAAATTTATTTATTTTCTTTCTTTATTTTTGGCTGCATTGGGTCTTTGTTGCTGTGCGTGGGCTTTCTCTAGTTGCGGCGAGTGGGGTCTACTCTTTGTTGCGGTGTGCGGGCTTCTCACTGCAGTGGCTTCTCTTGTTGCAGAGCACGGGCTCTAGGCGCGCGGGCTTCAGTAGTTGTGGCACGTGGGCTCAACAGTTGTGGTTTGTGGGCTCTATAGCGCAGGCTCAGGAGTTGTGGCACACGGGCTTAGTTGCTCCGCGGCATGTGGGATCTTCCCAGACCAGGGCTCGAACCCGTGTGCCCTGCATTGACAGGCGATTCTTAACCACTGTGCCACCAGAGAAGCCCCGAGAGATTGATTCTTATCGGGTCTACTTTTCCGATGAACCCTGACTAATACAAAACCTAGTCTATTGGACTCCAAAGACTGCTCTTACACTCTCTGTCAGTCTATAATTTGTAAAACTATAAAGTGTCTCTAACTCCCATGCTCCAGTTCTGGTCTTTAGTTCATCAACTGATAATTATTCATAAAGCTCTGCTCTGCCTGGGAGAAATGCAAACGAGAACATAAACCATGTCCCTTAATATCCATTCTTCTCTTCTTTTAGTAATAGATTCCTTGATTTTGGGGAGGGTGGGGGTCCTGCACCCCGCAGCTTGCGGGATCTTAGTTCCCCGAGCACGGATGGAACCCAGGCCACTATAGCATGGAGTCCTTACCACTGGACCACCAGGGAATTTCCTACATTCCTTGAATTTTAACTGGGCACATAGCTACCCACACTAAAGACTATCTTACCCTTGCAGCTTGCTGTGGCCATGAGAATAAATCCTGACCAATGAGATGCAAGCAGAAGTGATGCATGCAACTTCTGAGTAGTTCCTTTAAACAGAAGAGGCATGCCCCCACCTCCTGTTCCCTGCTTACTGACTGAATGTAAATGTAATGGCAGGAACTGGAACGGCCATTTTAGGACATGAAATGATAACCATGAGTTTGAGAATAGCAAAGCAACAATGTAGAAAGAGCCTGCCTGGGACCCTATGACTGAGAAACAACCATATCAATCCTGGACTGTATTCCCAGACTTTTACTAGGAAAGAAATAAATGTATATTATCTCATTTTAGGTTTCTTTATTACAGCAGCAAAATCTACATCCGAACCAATATAAAGACTCAGAGTAGGAACTGGCCCCAGCCAACTGCTTCCATGTCTACTTTTCAAAGTCAGACACAACCATCCACTACCTTATAAATCTACTATTCATGAAAATAAATGACTCATGGCTGGTGGCTCAGAAATCAGAATAGTGTCTTAATACCAAAAAAAATTTTTAACAACCAAACTTGGACATCTCCCCTGTGGATGATTAATTGCTTCCCGGTCTCAGTTAATACCATCCCAGTGTCCATGTCTTTGACACATGACTTTGAAGCTCCTCCCATCAAGAGGTGGGGTCTAGGGCTTCCCTGGTGGCGCAGTGGTTAAGAATCCACCTGCCAATGCAGGGGACACAGGTTCGAGCCCAGGTCCGGGAAGATCCCACATGCCACAGAGCAACTAAGCCCATGCGCCACAACTACTGAGCCTGCGCTCTAGAGCCTGTGAGCCACAACTACTGAACCCACGTGCCACAACTACTGAAGCCCATGCACCTAGAGCCTGTGCTCTGCAACAAGAGAACCACCACAATGAGAAGCCCACACACCGCAACAAAAAGCAGCCCCGCTCGCCACAACTAGAGAAAGCCCACGTGCAGCAATGAAGACCCAATAAAGCCGTAAATAAATAAATAATACACCATGATCAAATGGGGTTTATCCCAGGAATGCAAGGATTCTTCAATATACGCAAATCAATCAATGTGATACACCATATTAACAAATTGAAGGAGAAAAACCATATGATCTTCTCCATAGATGCAGAGAAAGCTTTTGACAAAATTCAACACCCATTTATGATAAAAACCCTCCAAAAAGTAGGCACAGAGGGAACTTACCCCGACATAATAAAGGCCGTATATGACAAACCCACAGCCAACATCATCCTCAATGGTGAAAAACTGAAACCATTTCCACTAAGATCAGGAACAAGACAAGGTTGCCCACTCTCACCACTACTATTCAGCATAGTTTTGGAAGTTTTAGCCACAGCAATCAGAGAAGAAAAAGAAATAAAAGGAATCCAAATTGGAAAAGAAGAAGCAAAGCTGTCACTGTTCACAGATGACATGATACTATACATAGAGAATCCTAAAGATGCTACCAGAAAACTACTAGAGCTAATCAATGAATTTGGTAAAGTAGCAGGATACAAAATTAATGCACAGAAATCTCTTGCATTCCTATACACTAATGATGAAAAATCTGAAAGTGAAACTAAGAAAACACTCCCATTTACCATTGTAGCAAAAAGAATAAAATACCTAGGAATAAACCTACCTAAGGAGACAAAAGACCTGTATGCAGAAAATTATAAGACACTGATGAAAGAAATTAAAGATGATACAAATCGATGGAAAGATATACCATGTTCGTGGATTGGAAGAATCAACATTGTGAAAATGACTATACTACCCAAAGCAATCTACAGATTCAATGCAACCCCTATCAAACTACCACTGGCATTCTTCACAGAGCTAGAACAAAACATTTTACAATTTGTATGGAAACACAGAAGACCCCGAATAGCCAGAGCAATCTTGAGAAAGAAAAACGGAGCTGGAGGAATCAGGCTCCCTGACTTCAGACTATACTACCAAGCTACAGAAATCAAGACAGTATGGTACTGACAGAAAAACAGAAATATAGATCAATGGAACAGGACAGAAAGCCCAGAGATAAACCCACGCACATATGGTCACCTTATCTTTGATAAAAGAGGCAAGAATCTACAATGGAGAAAAGACAGCCTCTTCAATAAGTGGTGCTGGGAAAACTGGACAGCTACATGTAAAAGAATGAAATTAGAACACTCCCTAACACCATATACAAAAATAAACTCAGAATGGATTAAAGACCTAAATGTAAGGCCAAACACTATAAAACTCTTAGAGGAAAACACAGGCAGAACACTCTATGACATAAATCATAGCAAGATCCTTTTTGACTCACCTCCTAGAGAAATGGAAATAAAAACAAAAACAAACAAATGGGACCTAATGAAACTCAAAAGCTTTTGCACAGCAAAGGAAACCATAAACAAGACGAAAAGACAACACTCAGAATGGGAGAAAATATTTGCAAATGAAGAAACTGACAAAGGATTAATGTCCAAAATTTACAAGCAGCTCATGCAGCTCCATATCAAAAAAACAAACAACCCAATCCAAAAATGGGCAGAAGACCTAAACAGACATTTCTCCAAAGAAGACATACAGATTGCCACCAAACACATGAAAGAATGTTCAACATCACTAATCATTAGAGAAATGCAAATCAAAACTACAATGAGATATCATCTGACACCGGTCAGAATGGCCATCATTAAAAAATCTACAAACAATAAATGCTGAAGAAGGTGTGGAGAAAAGGGAACCCTCTTGCACTGTTGGTGGGAATGTAAATTGATACAGCCACTATGGAGAACAATATGCAGGTTCCTTAAAAAACTAAAAACAGAACTACCATACGACCCAGCAATCCCACTACTGGGCATATACCCTGAGAAAACCATAATTCAAAAAGAGTCATGTACCACAATGTTCATTGCAGCTCTATTTACAATAGCCAGGACATGGAAGCAACCTAAGTGTCCATCAACAGATGAATGGATAAAGAAGATGTGGCACATATATACAATGAATATTACTCAGCCATAAAAAGAAACAAAATTGAGTTATTTGTAGTGAGGTGGATGGACCTAGAGTCTGTCATACAGAGTGAAGTAAGTCAGAAAGAGAAAAACAAATACCGTATGCTAACACATATATGTGGAATCTAAAAAACAAAAAAAGGTCATGAAGAACCTAGGGGCAAGATGGGAATAAAGATGCAGACCTACTAGAGAATGGACTTGAGGACACGGGGAGGGGGAACAGTAAGCTGGGACAAAGTGAGAGAGTGGCATGGACATATATATACTACCAAATGTAAAACCGATAGCTAGTGGGAAGCAGCCACATAGCACAGGGAGATCAGCTTGGTGCTTTGTGACCACCTAGAGGGGTGGGATAGGGAGGGTGGGAGGGAGGGAGACACAAGAGGGAAGAGATATGGGGATATATGTATATGTATAACTGATTCACTTTGTTACAAAGCAGAAACTAACACACCATTGTAAAGCAATTATACTCCAATAAAGATGTTAAAAAAAAAAAGAAATAAGACATGCCCAAAAAATAAATAAATAAATAAATAAATAAATTTATTAAGAAAAAAAAAGAAGTGGGGTCTGCCTCCCCAGTTTTTAAATCTAGGCTGGCCTTGTGACTTGTTTTGGCCAAAAAAATGTAGCCAAAGTGATGGTGTGCCAATTCTGAGCCTTTGCCTCAAGAGACTTTGTGTTCTTCTGTTCTCTCTTGGGACATGTCATTCTGAGAACAAGGTATGATTAGACACTAAGTAAAGCAGATATAATTCATCCCAGCCAAGACCATCCCAAGTTACCTGCCACCCAGGTGACCACAGACAGATGAGAATCCAGCCAAGATCAGCTGAGCAGAGCCCAGACCAGAAGAACCACCCATCTAGTCCACCTTAAATTGTCAACACAAAATCACATGCTAAAAAAATGATTGTTTTAAGCCACTAAATTTTGAGGTGGTTTGCTACAGTGTAATAACTAACCAGTATACCCTCTTACTCCATGTGCCATCCAAGAGCTCAGAAGCAAAGAGCTGGAAGCTTTTGGTTACCTGCAGGTGGATGAGTAAACAGATATTGGCTCTTGAGAAGGTTCTTGGAAGTATCTAACATTTTAAATGAACACACCCTTTGATCCAACAATCCCATTCCTGGAAACAGATCCTAAAGAAACAGTTGTGCATGTTCTGAAATGTAAGTACAGTTATCCCGCAGTTTTCACAGGGGATTGGTTCCAGGAACCCTGAGGATACCAAAATCCACACATGCTCAAGTCCCTTATATAAAATGGCATAGTATTTGCATATAACCTACGCACCTCCTCCCATATACTTTAAATCATCTCTAGATTACTTATAATACTTAATACAATGTAAATGCTATAGAAATAGTTGCTGGCGTGCAGCAAATTCAAGTTTTGCTCTTTGGAAGTTTCTGGAATTTTTTTCTGAATATTTTTGATCCAAAGTTGCTTGAATCTGCAGAAGCATAACCTGCAGATACAGAAGGCCAACTGTATCAGAGATGAACATAACAGCATTGTTTATAATAACTAGACATTAGAAATAATCCAGGACTTCCCTGGTGGCACAGCGGTTAAGAATCCGCCTGCCAATGCAGGGGACACGGGTTCAAGCACTGGTCCAGGAAGATCCCACATGCCTCAGCGCAACTAAGCCCCTGCACCACAACTACTGAGCCTGCGCTCTAGAGCCTGCTAGCCACAGCTACTGAGCCCACGTGCCACAACTACCGAAGCCCATGTGCCTTGAGCCTGTGCTCCGCAACAAAGAGAAGCCACCACAAAGAGAAGCCCGCACACCGCAACAAAGAGTAGCCCCCACTCGTCACAACTAGAGAAAGCCCATGTGCAGCAACGAAGACCCAACACAGCCAAAAATATATAAATAAATAAATTTATATATAAAAAAATAATCCAACTATCTGTCAATTGGAAACATTAAATAAATTATGCTATAACCATGCAACAGAATACTATGCAGCCATGAAAAAGAATGAGATAGGTCCTTATGTGCTGACACAGAAAAGTGTACAAGATATAGTAAAAGAAAATAAGAACAATATGCTTAGTATTATCTCACTTATGTAAATTATAAATGTCAAATGCATGTGTACACTCTAGAAAAATATGTTTATAGAAACATTTTAAAAATCTGGAAGTAGACCAAGCAAACCCTTAACAGTGATTGGCTTTGTGGAGTTTAAGGGGAGTTGGGGGATTCACTTTTTACTCTACTTCTCTGTGATTTGAATTTGCTTATAAAAATGGGTCTTATTTTTGTAATTAAAAAAAATCATAGGGAAAACTTTTAAGCAGCAATGGCTACAATGAGCTGATGGCAATGCGTTTATCAGGCTTTTTGGCCAACATTTCTTTGACCACAAGCCAGCTTTGTTCTTAACTGTTATTTTCAGGGCGACTGCTAGTTCATATAGCCTTTTGTGCAAACTAAGAAAAGGACCGCTTTTTCCAAGTCCATCCAGGTGGTAAGAAGATTATAGGCTGGACTTCAACCCCCACTCACTTCTCACCCTTGAGCAGTGAGCAACCTGCACAACCATACTCAGCAACTCTGGTAATAAATGATGTATTGCTGTCTTTGGTGGGTTTGGATGGAGTCGGGGATTTGAAATAGAAGGAGAAAGAATCTTCATTTTTCATTGCTCATGAAGCTACTGGGAAGACAAATGTCTGCATACATATATCCATGTTGTTATTCTGCTCTGAACCCAAGAGAATAAAACCCAAAAGGAGTTCTGAGAGGGTGAAATCAGGGCAGCACTGAGAATGCTGCACTACTAATTCATTCTTTACCCAAGTGCACCTATATTAAAAAATGAACCAGTGGGAAACTCAAGTTTACAGAGCAGTCAAATTGGGGAGTGCCTTTTCCAAAAGCCTCGTTGGTCACCCTAAGAGATATTTATAGAAAATTATCTATCTGTTAGAGAGAACCAGTCTTAGAGAAAGTTCATTTATTATTTATTCATCTCACAGAGATTTTGTGTGTTGCGGGGCGGAGCACCTGTGTGCCAGGAATTGTGCTGGGTACAGGGGAAATATGATGAGTAAGACAAATACAGCCACTGCCATCCCAGATCTTACAATCTGGTCTATGAATTGAGACACTAACTACATAATCACACAGAAACATAGTTACAACATGTGATGGGGCTGTGAAGGAAGCCAGGGAAGTGCATGAGGTGAATGATCTAGTCTGGGAGAATCAGGGAAGGCTTCCTGGAAGAAGGGACATTTGAGCTGAGGTCTGAAGAAAGTGTAGGACTTAGCTAGGTAAAGGGAGCAGGGGAGGACTTGCCATCCATTCGTTCAACATTTTTTTAGTTCCTACTCAAGCTAAGCACTGTCCCAATAGGGAGCAAGAGATCAAATGAGGCATGAGAGTGAGTATTCCCCACCCTTTCCTTGCAAAGTTTCCTCAGGATGGCTATGTTCCCTGACCTCAGTGGTCCTCCAAGGTGACCTGCTCTACACAGTTCCTCCTTCTGAGTTCGAATACCCTTTCTCTGTCTTCATCCACCTCAGGCTAGGACTAACAGCTCTTCTGCTTCTAGCCCTGGGTTCCTGCACTATGCCTAGAAATTCCCTTCATTCATATCTTTCTAACTGGTCCCTTTATAAATAACTCCTCCTTAAATTATTCTGATTTGAATGTGCCATGTTTCCTGCTGGGACTGATATGGAAAGAAATCACAAATGACACCTGAATTTGCTGCCTGAGCAAATTCTTTTTACAGAGATGAAGACTTAGAGAAGAGAGGGTGCAGGGTGGGAGAGGGAATCAAAAGCTATTTTTGACATATTATTTGAGCTTCCTAATAGACATACAAGTGAAGATGTAGGTTTTCTATACAATTCCTTGGTATATATACAATTCTGTATTGCAGGGTAGAGGTTGGGACTAGAGATTCATACCTGGAAGTTACCCAGCATGTCAATGGTATTTAAAAACTTAAGACTGAATGAGATCACCTAGAAAGGAAGGGCAATAAAGCAGAGCCAAAACAGCATGTGCAAGGGCCCTGTGGCAGAAGGGAGTAAGGCACTCTACTTTCAAGGAACTTGGAAAAGGCCCATGTGACTGGAGCAGAGAATCAAAGAGTTGATTGGGATGAGGTTGCAGGGGTCCACTGAGAGGGTTCGGGTCTTCATCTTAACAGCTTTGGAAGGCATCAAAAGGTTCTAGGTAGACAGAATCAGATCAGCATTTCTTAATGATGATGCCAATTAAGGTGTGGAGAATGGATTAAAGTTAAGTCTCTGCTGACTAGAGATGAATCATAAATAAAGATAAAGCCCATCTAAACATATTATGACAATGACACTAAGACTGGGGCTCCAGAAATGTGGTTTACACAGTTTCTCAGGACTTTTGCTTTGGGGCAAAGTAAATGTGTGGGAGGACAGCTTTGGAAAACTTAGTATCAGAGACCTCTCCCCTTCCCTATATATCTTCTGGAGCCTGCCACGTGGGTGCAGGCATTTCTTCCCCCACAAAGTTTCCTAATTCAGGCATCTCTTTGCCACTCTAGCCACTGTTCTCTCACTCAGTTTGCTTTGACCAGAAAGAATTCTACATTTAAAAAAAAAAAAGCCCCCCTGCCTCTTATTCTCCCAAGCCCCAAGTATGAAGGAGGAAACTAGAGTAGCTCGATTTTCACACCCTCAACTGCCTGGCTGGACTGCAGCAGTGAAACAGGAGCGGTTTCAGGGGAGGCCCACACGACTACAGGTGACAGAGCTGGGAGGCCCGGGCTGGTTCCAAAGGCAGAGATAGTTGATGGCAGTGAGGGCTAAAGACTGCCCAGGGAAGAAAACTCAGAATATGGTCACTGGTCTAGTGGCTGAAACAGAACCCCAAAAGGCAAGGCTTTCAGACATACCCCCCTTTCCCCGAACCATTAAAATGCCCCTGGCACCACACAGCAGAGAAAAGAGACATAAGCTATTAAGTTCTGTTTCCATCTGAAACAGCAGCAAGAAAATTTCCCGTCGGTGACCTACACTGTGACTGCAGCCATGGCTGAATCTGCAGAACATGACTCCCAGCTCAGGTAGATGCAAGAAACTGGAGTCGTCTGACACGTCAATGCTTGTTCCAAATGAGTAGCAAGGGGGCTGCTCTGCTAGTCTTGAACCTGATGCTTTTGACTCAATTCACTTAGATTCACCTGACCAGGAAGTGGCTTTGTGCTTTTGCAGTTCCTGTGCCCCCTACAAAGGCCACACGTGGCTCAGGAAGGCATTGCAGTAGCAATGAAGCTTTCAGGAAATTGACGTTTTTAAAATCTGAGTTTATAAAAACAGTTAAGGGTGATTATTTGCATAACAAGAATATGCTTCTTTTTCAAAGGAATTCACTACTGGGTTCCAATAAATAAGTGTAATCTCCTTATGCAATTAAGCTTTTGTTTATAAACCATACACTGAGGATAAAAGACATTTGAAGAAAGACGGCTAATAGCCAAAATTAAGCAAACATTCAAATTTAAATAATAATAATAATAACTAAAACTTTATAGAATATCTAACCTTGTGCCAGGCACTATTCTAAGCCCTTTATCTATATTTACCTATTTAATCTTTGCCAAGTTTCACCTCTGAGATAGGGAAAATTAATGTGTCCATTTTACAGATGAGGAAACTCTTTCATCACCAATTTATCAATCCCAGAGAAGTCTCTGATTGGCTCAGGTTGGTCATGTGCCCACCCCCTGTTGCTGGGAGTTCAGGAAGCATGGGTCACCATGATTCACAACCCTCAGGACCACAGAGCAGGAGTTGGCCAACCACAGCCCATGGGTCAAAAGTGGCCTGCCTCCTGTTTTTGTAAGCAAAGGTTTATTGGAATACAGTTAACCCATTCATTTGCCTATTGTCTATAGCTGCTTTCATGCTATGGCAGAGGTCAGTAGCTGTGAGAGAAACTGTATGGCCTGCAAAGCCTAAAATAATTACTATCCAGAACTTTACAGAAAATGTTTGCTCACCCCTGCCATAGACAATGAGAGAGGAGTGAGTTCCCCTTCATGCTTATAGCAAAATCCAGTACTTCTTCTTACTGGCTGTGTAACTTTAGGCATATCACAACCTCTCTGAGCTTTGGGTTCCTTATCTATAAGATGGAAATAACAACACTTTCTTCACAGGCTGAATGGGTAGATGGACGGATGGACAGGCAGATGAATGGATGCGTACATGCATGCATAGAGGATCTCTCTCTAAAACTTCTTTGCCCAGCATTTTATTCCTCTGGAGTTAGATTTAGTTGCAGAAATGGTTAATCTGGAATGAGTTGAATGGGAGACATGCCAGAGAAATGCTCCTTTACAATAAGTAAAGAGCTTAATACAGAGTCACACACACAGTAAGCACTCAATACATAGTAGGCAAAAAAAAAAAAAAGTTAATGGAAACCCAAAGAAAGCAAAGCTGCCCCACTGAATGACAGCTGAGTAAATAACTTTGTAAAGGTACAGAATGACTTTCGGCATTTCATCCTGCCTCCTCCCTACTGAGATCCTGATGCAATTATGCCTCAATCAGAAGAAAGCAATTTGGTCCCCATTGTGTGGAGAGGAGAGGATGGTCCCTGCTTTGATGTTCGAACACCTCATAATGTTCGGGTACAGCTGCAGGGGGCTGCTAACCCAGAATGCACTGGATTGCTTGTTTTGGTGGGGAGGGGTGCCCAAGGTGGAGGGGCGTTTGTTTAAAGCTGCTGTGAAAACAACGTGTTTTCATTCTAATCAGAAGTGCTTCAAGAATAACTCTTCCTTTAATTGCTCACAGAGGGTAGCACACCCATTTTTAATGGAACATTCTGAAGACTGAACAGGAGACAAAAATTTAAGTGCTATATCTGCTTCCTTTCAAGAGCTTCTTACTCTTTGTGGGACCCAGCTGCCTCATCTGTAAAATGGGAAGACAGCTCTTCACTTCCATGAAGATCCCTTCCATCGGCATAGATCAAACTGTGTCTCTAATTACTCTTTCCCCCTTTTGAATGAAACACTATTTTCAGGGACCTAAACAAGAATCCTAGAAGCAATTTACCAACCACTTACCATGAACCGGGCTCTCTCCTAGGTGATCTACACACATTGCCCCAAGGTATCCACACGCCCCCATCTGAGAAAGCAGGCGCTGGAATTATTATCCCCTCTTTCAGATGGAGAAATTGAGACTTAGAAAGCTGCTCTGTCTTGCCCCAAGGCCATTCATAAAGTCAGTGGTAGACCCAAGATTTGAACTTAGGCCTGATTTGAAATCCCACACTCCTAACCATTTTACTCTAGAGGACACTGAGGCACCAAAAGGCAACTTATGGTCAAATGATTCAGCAGAATAAAAAATTTTGGTACTGTACTCCCAACTTTTCTGTAACTTTGTGATTACCTCAAAACATTTTTTTCTAAATATATAACAAAGAATATCTATCTACTGTATGAAATATGAGTGTTAGGAAGAGTGCCTGGCATAAAGAGAGTTCTCAATCAATATTAGCTGTTATCATTATTAGCATCTTCTTCTTCCTCCTCTGAACCTGAGAAGACAGACCATGAAGCACCAGCAGGTGAAGGTCAACTAATCTGACCATCTGGGCACCAATCCCAACAGCAACCATCATCTATCAACAAACTGATCTTGCCCCAATATATCAAACATTCCTACAGATGCAGCAAAACATTTGTTTTCATTAAAGCATTTTACTAACAAACAAGTCACACAATCCACCCGCAAATTCTGTTGGCTCAGCCTGCAACACATATCCTGAATCCAAACACTTCTCATCACCTCCACAGCTAACAGCCTGGAACATATCCTCATCTTCTCTCATCTGTATCATCGTAACTGCTTCCTAATTGGTCTCCCTGCCTTTACCCTGGTCCCCCCTGCAGACTACTCTCAACATAGTAGGTGGCATAATCCTGCTTTAAAAAGGAAAAGAGAGGAAAAGAAAAGAAAAGGAAAGACAAGAGATTAGATCACACTACTCCTCTGGTCAAAAATTTCCAGAGATGCCCTACTTCAGTCAGAAAGGAAGCCAATGACTTTACAGGCCTCTACAAGAACCTACACATTCTGCCTACATGATCTCCCCAACCTCATCTCCTCCCACTCTCTTGCTCACTCTGCCCCAGCCATGCTCTTCCCAGAGCACACGTGGAGGCTCCTACCTCAGGGCCTCCACAATGGCTGTTCCCTCTGACTGAAATGCTCTTCCCCTCATCCACACAGCCAACTCTCTCCCCTCCTTCAAGTGTTTGCTCAAATGCCACCTTCTCAGTGAGGCTTTCTCTGACCCCCTATTTAAAACAGCAACACCCCTCATCCCAGCACTTACCATCCCATTCCCCTATTTTTTCAAAACTATCTTCACCTTCTAAATTTTCTATATTATCTATTTATTTTGTTGGACTATTTATAATTATTGTAATATAAGCTCCTTGAGGGCAGAAGTAGTAGATGCTTATTTTTGCCAACATATCCCAGCACCTAAACCTATGCCTGAAACATGGCAAAATCAATCAATATACACGTGTTGAAAAATGAATGAAGGAATGAATGGGTGTTTGCATGGGGCAGAGGAAATAAAGGAGGAGAATAAATGTGCACAGGAACTGCACCAGGTGATGGGGGCTCTCCAAGGCCAGAGCTTTATGTTTTCTCTTGGGTCACTCACCAGCCCCCCACCTACCCACCCACTCTGGCCCTATGTTTATGGACACAAATACAGGAAGTGACTGGTTTTAAAACGAAGGTTTCAGTTTGGTGGTTGCTCAAAAAGAATGACTATATGATCCAGTAATCCCACTTCTCAGTATGTACCACAAAGAAGTGAAAGCAGGAGCTCAAACAGGTATTTGTACACTCGTGTTCGTGGCATCATTAATCATAATAGCCAAATGGTGGAAACAACCCAAGTGTCCATCGACAGATGAATGGATAAACAAAATGAGTTCTATCCATACAATGAAATATTATTCAGCCTTTAAAGAGGAATAAAATTCTGATACATGTTGCAACATGGATGAACCTCGAAAACATTATGTTTACATGAAATAAGCCAGATAAAAAAGGACAAATACTGTATGACTCAACTTGTATGAGGTCCCTAGAAAAGGCAGGTTCATAGAGGCAGAAAGTAGAATAGTGGTTACCAGAGGCTGGGTGGAGGGAGGGAGTGGGAGCTACTGTTTAATGGGCATAGAGCTTCTATTCAGGATGGTGGTGATGGCTGCACAACATCGTGAATGTACTTAACGCGACTCAATTATACACTTAAAAATGTTTAGAATGGTAAATTCTATGTTATGTATATTTTACCATAATAAAAAAATTGAAAGTTCATGCATCCATGGCACTCAGTGTCTCTGGTATCAAGCGTGAAGTGGATCTATAGTACTAACATGCAAAAGCACCGAGATATAATTAAGTATTTATAATATGAACCCACTTGTATTTTTAAAAATTAGGAGTTTGGGATTAACATATACACACTACTATATACAAAACAGATAACCAACAAGGACCTACTGTATGGCACAGGGAACTATACTCAATATCTTGTATTAACCTACAATGGAAAAGAATCTGAGGAAGAATAAATATGTGTATATGTATAACTGAATCACTTTACTGTACACCTGAAATGAACACCACATTGTAAACCAACTCTACTTCAATAAAAAAAAATTTTTTAATGTTAATGCACATATATCCATTAATTCATTCAATATATTTATTGAATGCCTTCAATATTTATTATACATACTGAATGCTTTCAGATATTTACTGAGTGCCAGACTTCGTTGTCGACACTAGGATACAGCACTGCGAAACCAAGTCAAAACTCCTAGCTCTGGGCTTCCCTGGTGGCGCAGTGGTTGAGGGTCTGCCTGCCAGTGCAGGGGACACGGGTTCGAGCCCTGGTCTGGGAGGATCCCGCATGCCGCGGAGCGACTAGGCCTGTGAGCCATGACTACTAAGCCTGCGCGTCTGGAGCCTGTGCTCCGCAACAAGAAAGGCCGCGACGGTGAAAGGCCCGCGCACCGCGATGAAGAGGGGCCCCCGCTCACCGCAACTGGAGAAAGCCCTTGCACAGAAACGAAGACCCAACACAGCCATGAATAAAATAAATAAATAAAAAGAATAAAAAAATAAACAGGAGCTGTTGTTTAAAAAAAAAAAAAACTCCTAGCTCTCACAGAGCTGACATTTTTGTCAACAGTGTTACCTCTGAGGGTGGGCCTGGAGGTAAGGAAGGAGAGGTTTTTTTCCTTTTTGGTTTTCTGTACTGTTTGAATTATTTTACTATGTGTGTGTTACTGTTCTAGTTTAAAAGCTACTTTTTATTAAAAAGATGGGACTTCCCTGGCAGTCCAGTGGTTACGACTCATCACTTCCATTGCAGGGGGCATGGGTTCAATCCCTTGTTAGGGAACTAAGATCCCGCATGCCATTGGGTGCCACAGCCAAAAAAAAAAAAAAAAAGATATATAAAAGGGGATGAGCAAGATTCCACTTTTGGACCCCCAAATAATCACTTATTATTCAAGAATATCCTCTTGGCTTCCTCTTACCCAGCCTGATAAGGAAGTCTTCGTTCAGTGAAGACGGAGTGATTTCTAGAAAATGCTAAAGTTAAGTAATGGAGCTTGGTAATGATCAAGCCAAGCTTGCCAGTGTGGCAGGAAGATTAGAAGTTCTGGCCCTGACATCAGGGAGGCCTAGACTTGAGTCTCAGCTCCTTCAGCTCAACATCCTCACCTGTAGAACAGGGGTAATATTAGAGATGAAGTTCTACAGAATGGGACTGCCTTGGCTGCCTGGACCGAACTGGAAATGTCAGCTTTCCCAAACTTCTAAGATGCTGCCTTCATTCATTCATTTATTCATTCATCCATTCAGTCATTCATTCAACAAATGTTTTCTGAGAGTGTATGTGCCAGGAACTAAGGTGATGTGGCTCTATATTTGGTGCTAAATATATGATAATGTTAGTTCTAAAAGCTGGATATACATTGGCTGAATTTTGTGCCCCCCCCCATTCTTTTTTTTTTTTAATAATTTTCTTTTTTTGCGAATTTTTAAAAAATTTATTTTAAATTATTTATTTATTTTTGGCTGCACTGGGTCTTTGTTGCTGCGTGTGGGCTTTCTCTAGTTGCGGCGAGCAGGGGCTACTCTTCGTTGCGGTGCGTGGGCTTCTCATTGTGGTGGCTTCTCTTGTTGCAGAGCACGGGCTCTAGGCACGTGGGCTACAGTAGTTGTGGCATGTGGGCTCGGTAGTTGTGGCCTGTGGGCTCTAGAGCACAGGCTCAGTAGTTGTGGCACATGGGCTTAGTTGCTCCGCGGCATGTGGGATCTTCCCGGACCAGGGCTCGAACCTGTGTCCCCTGCATTGGCAGGCGGATTCTTAACCACTGCGCCACCGGGGAAGTCCCCCCCCCATTCTAATGTTGAAGCCCCAACACCCAGTACTTCAGAATGTAACTGTATTTGGAGGTAAGTCCTTTAAAGAGTTGATGAAGTTAAAATTAAGACAACAGGGTGGGGTCCTAATCCAATCTGACAGTGTCCTTATAAGAAAATATAGAGAGAGACACCAAGGATGCACCAGCACAGAGGAAAAGCCACATGAGGACACAGTGAGATGACCATCTTCAAGCCAAAGAGAAAGATCTCAAGAGAAGCCAGCCCTACTGACACCTTGATCTTGGACTTCCAGCCTCCAAAACTGTGGGAAATTAATTTGTTATTCAAGCCTCCCAGTCTATAGTATTTTGTTATGATGGCCTGAGCAGAATGATATAGTTGTGAATAAAGCAGGCAAGATATCTGACCTTAGGGAGCTTATAGCTTAACACAGTATCCTCAAAGGGCAGGAGCCCAATTGCTCTAAGAACTTGGGTCAATAAATGCAAATAATGCAAGTGCTCAGAACAACACAGGAGTCCTGCAGTCTTTATTACATGTGGGGAAACTGTGGCCCAAAGAGAAGGCAGGACTTCTCTCGGGTCACAGGTCTGGTTAGAAGTTTCATCTTTTACCCCATCTTTTACTGACTGCATCACCTTAGTTCCAGTATTACCAAGAGTCATAACGTCTCAATAAGGCATTGGATGGAGATCTTTTTTTAATAATTTAAAATGAAAAGTGCTAGGGGCACCAAACAGAAAATCTCATTACTCTCAGAGATGAATGGATATGAACTTTTCCAACTTGAAAAAGGAATAAAATGAAATGTAGCACTATCTGAAGTCTACCAAGAGATCTGATTCACTCCATATCAAAGAACCCCCAAAATAAACACTGTAGGTTTTAAATTTCTATAATTGAAGAACCAACCATCTAGAATTTTGAATCAGCAATTTCATATTTGAAAATGTCAACTAAGGAAACAACCCTGAGTATAAGGGGGAAAAAAACATAATGCACATTATGCATACAGAGAAAAATGAAAACCAGCCTAAATGTCCATTAACTGGCGACTGGGTTGGCATTTTACAGTCAACAGAACATTATTCAGCCCTAACAAATTATGTTTGTGATACATTTGTATCATGGGAAATATTTATGTCATCAGGTCAAGTAAAAAAATAGAATTGCATACAGTATACGTAGTGATTGTAAATGTGATAGATGGAAAACTAAGCATATAAAAATACCAGTGGGAAATATACTAAAACATTAACAGTGGTTGTTTCCATATGTTCTCTCATCTGTATTTTGAAAATTACTTACAATGATTATATATATGTATATAAATGCACACACAAACACAATCACACATATATATGTATAAAGGAATATATATTCTGTCAACTTAGAAGAAAACTAAATTTATTTTTAATATATTTTGTAATATCAGGAAAATACATAGCCTAGATTTTCCCCCCAATATGAGTTTTCTATTATGAAGACTCATGGCAATAAATAATAACAATGACAACAATTAACATTGATGCATTTGCTATTGTGCCAGGTACTGTTCCAAGCACTTGACTTTTATTAACTCACCTAAACCTTTGCTCATTCACTCTGTTCTACCCGCACTACCCTCCTTGCTGTTCCTCAAACTCTTTGCTACCTCAGGGCCTTTGCACTTGCCATTCCCTCTGCACTTGCCATTCCCTCTGCCTGAAATGCTCTTCCCCCAGATACACATCCACATGGCTCACTTTGCCCAGGTCTCTACTCAAATGTCACCTCCTTGGAGAGGTCTTCCCTGACTACCTGAGCTAAAGTAGCACCCTTCCTCTCTAGTCCCATTACTCTGGTTTATTTTTCTTTATGGCACTTATCCCACCTGTCATATTATATCATTTACTTGTTTACTGCCTGTCACTCCCATTAGAACATGTGCCTGTTTTATTCACTGCTGTCTCCAGCACTGAGAATAAGACATCCATCACATAGCAGGTGTTCAGTACAAAGTGAATAAATACAACAATTCTATGAGGTAGTTATCTTTATTATCCCCATTTTACAGATTACAAACTGAGGCACAGAGAGACTAAGCTACTTGCCTCCAAGGTCACAGGGCCAATAAATGGCAGAGGAGGGGTTCAAATATAGACAGTTTTGTTCCAGAACCCACATTCTTAACCAAAAAATGGCTTGAAGTGGTGTAATAATAGAGTACTGGTGACATGGAACAGATTTTAAAGAGACATCCTCAGAAAAGACAGGCCAAGGGAAGCATAACTTCCATTCATTAAGCATGAAATTTGGGTTTTTGAGCCAGGAAAAAAAAAAAACTGGTTTGCACAAGTATAATACACTCAGACTCCTTGATTTTTGGTGTATTCTGGGCTCCAGAAGAACCAAACCTAATCTGTGGCTAAATGCACACTTCAGAGCGCCCCGTGGCCCCAAAGAATTAGTAGTTCCCAAAATTATGGGCTGTGAAACCCTCCAGTGTTAGCAAAGGGGATCGTGCAGTTAAGACCTGGCCATTTACAGAATGATCTCCACATCTGTCATCAGAACAACCCTGCAAGTTGGGACTCTCACCAGCCATCAGCAAAGTGAGGACAGGGACTGCATCTGTCTTGTTCCCTGCCAAGTCTCAGGCCCCTCAAGTGGCATCTGGCAGACAATCAGCAAACAATGAATATCTAAAGTGGAATGAATATTAGGGATGAGAAAACGGAGGCTCAGAGAGGGGACGCCACTTTTCCGAAGTCACACACCAAGTAAGCAGCTGGTTCCTTTGACCCTTCAACTCTCCAGGGAGTATCATTTCTCATGCCAGGACAAGGATAATTCAAACTGTCAGACCTCACCTTGCACTTGATGGTTTTAAAGCAGAAAAGAGGGAAGCTCCCTTAACCTGTCTGGTGATGTGGGGGCCATGAGAGAGCACAGCTCAGATCTCCCTGCTGCAAAGAGTGTGACTGGCTGACAGCCTCCAGCTGCTTCCAGAGATCATAAACACCCACTTTCCCAGGGTTGCTCCCAATCTCTGACTGAGCACGGCAAGGGTGGTACAGCTGGGCCACTCAGGATAGACATGGGACTCCTTAAAGGGCGATCCTTGCTCTGGGGCTCCCCATCAGCCTGGCTGAGACCTTCTCAGGGCTGCACTAGGGTCTCAGCTCTTCCTATCCAGCCCTCCTTCCTGCCCCTCCCTTTTCACAGGTGTCAGACCCACATCACACTCTATTCCAGCTCCCTCTCTTCTTCATCCTTCACAGGCACTCACCCCTGTAATTCTCTCCTAACATCTGCTTCTTGCAGGACCTGAACTGGCACAGATGGATTCTCAAATGGAAACCTGATCCATCCAACAGGCTTTTGAAGAATTCTGGGTAATTGCAGTAGGGTGAATAATGACCCCACTTCCCCAAAGATGTCAACATCCTAATCTGTGGAACCTATAGATATGTTACCTTATATGGCAAAAGGACTTTGCAGATATGATTAAGTTAAGCATCTTGAGATGGAAAGAAAATCTACCTGGATTTTTTAGGTGAACCCAATGTAATTACAAAGGCCCTTATAAGAGGGAGGCAGGAAGTCATAGAGAAGAGAAGATGCTGTATTGCTGGCTTTAAAGATGGAGGAAGGGGCCAGGAGCAGCCTCTAGCAGCTAGCAGAGGCAAGGAATGGATTCTCCCCTGGATCCTACAGAATGAACAAGCCCTGCTAACACCTTGATTTAAGTCTTCAGTAAGTCCTTGATTTCGTTCTCCTGACCTCCAGGATTTAGGAGAATAAATTTGCATTGTTTTGAGTTACTAAGTTCATGGTCATTTGTTATAGAAGCCATAGGGAACTCATACAGTAATGAAGGACAAGGGGAGTAGCTGGATCGTTACATTAACAAAATTTTAAACCCAAGCTCCTTGATCACATGAGGCTTTATCCTTAAGGCATCCTTAACTAGGTCATATTGCAATGGTCCTGCTGCTGTCTGAAACATACAATATTGTGATTAAAGCATTCGATCTATGTGTCTCAGATTAACAAATACTCTCTGCAGGGTGGATGACACAGCTCACAATTTACTTTGTCTCAGGTTTTTTGAGGCAGTTCAGCCCCCAGAGAGGGAATGTACCTGTTGACACTCCCAGAATCAAGGTCATGGGCCAGTCCTAGCATCAAATTCCAGTTCTGCCACTGTTTATTAGCTGTGGAAACCTGGGCAAGTCACCTCAAAAGTCATATGGTTTCACTCTACCACAGTCTCAAGCTTGCCCAGATTCACAAGGAAAGAACATAGATACTGCCACTCAATGGAAAGAGAGCATCAAAATCACACTATAAGAAGAATATGTGAAATTACACTTCAAGATGGCAGAGAAGTAAGATGTGGAGATCACCCTCCTCCCCACAAATACATCAAAAATACATCTACATGTGGAACAACTCCTACTGAACACCTACTGCACGCCAGTAGAAGACCTCAGACTTCCCAGAAGCCGTGTGGCTGACAGGGTCTTGGTGTCCTGGAGGGGTGTCAGGCCTGAGCCTCAGAGGTGGGAGAGCCGACTTCAGGACATTGGACCACCAGAGACGTCCCAGCCCCACATAATATCAATTGGCGAGAGCTCTCTGTCTCAACAATAAGACCCAGCTCCACTCAATGACCAGCAAGCTCCAGTGCTGGGCACCCCATGCCAAACAACTAGCAAGACAGGAACACAACCCCACCCATTAGCAGAGAGGCTGCCTAAAATCATAATAAGTTCACAGACACCCCAAAACATACCACCAGACGTGGTCCTGTCCACCAGAAAGACAAGACCCAGCCTCATCCACCAGAACACAGGCACCAGTCCCCTCCACCAGGAAGCCTAGAGAAACCACTGAACCAACCTTACCCACTGGGGGCAGACACCAAAAACAATGGGAACCACAAACCTTCAGCCTGCGAAAAGGAGACCCCAAACACAGTAAGTTAACCAAAATGAGAAGACAGAGAAATATGCAGCAAGGTAAAAACCCACCAGATGAAGGAGCAAGGTAAAACCCACCAGAACAAACAAATGAAGAGGAAATAGGCAGTCCACCTGAAAAAGAATTCAGAGTAATGATAGTAAAGATGATCCAAAATCTTGGAAATAGAATGGAAAAAATATAAGAAACGTTTAACAAGAACCTAGAAGAACTAAAGAGCAAACAAACAACGACGAACAACACAATAAATGAAATTAAAAATTCTCTAGAAGTAATCAATAGCAGAATAACTGAGGCAGAAGAACAGAGAAGCGACCTGCAAGATAAAACAGTGGAAATAACTACCGCAGAGCAGAATAAAGAAAAAAGAATGAAAAGAACTGAGGACAGTCTCAGAGACCTCTGGGACAATATTAAATGCACCAACATTCGAATTATAGGGATCCCAGAAGAAGAGAAAAAGAAAGGGACTGAGAAAATATTTGAGGAGATTAGAGTTGAAAACTTCCCTAATATGGGAAAGGAAATAGTTAATCAAGTCCAGGAAGCACAGAGAGTCCAATACAGGATAAATCCAAGGAAAAACATGCCAAGACACACATTAATCAACTATCAAAAATTAAATACAAAGAAAAAAATATTAAAAGCAGCAAGGGAAAAGCAACAAGTAACATACAAGGGAATCCTCATAAGGTTAACAGCTGATCTTTCAGCAGAAACTCTGCAAGCCAGAAGGGAGTGGCAGGACATATTTAAAGTGATAACAGGGAAAAACCTACAACCAAGATTACTCTACCTAGCAAGGATCTCATTAGAGTCGATGGAGAAATTAAAACCTTTACAGACAAGCAAAAGCTAAGAGAATTCAGCACCACCAACAGCTTTACAACAAATGCTAAAGAAACTTCTCTAGGCAAGAAACACAAGAGAAGGAAAAGAACTACAATAACAAACACAAAACAATTAAGAAAATGGTAATAAGAACATACATATGGATAATTACCTTAAATGTAAATGGATTAAATGCTCCAACCAAAAGACATAGACTGCCTGAATGGATACAAAAACAAGACCTGTATGTATGCTGTCTACAAGAGACCCACTTCAGACCTCGAGATACATACAGACTGGAAGTGAAGGGATGGAAAAAGATATTCCATTCAAATGGAAATCAAAAGAAAGCTAGAGTAGCAATTCTCATATCAGACAAAACAGACTTTAAAATAAAGACTATTACAAGAGACAAAGAAGGACACTACATAATGATCAAGGGATCATTCCAACAAGAAGATATAACAGTTGTAAATATTTATGCACCCAACATAGGGGCACCTCCATACATAAGGCAAATGCTAATAGCCATAAAAGGGGAAATCGACAGTGACACAATAATAGTAGGGGACTTGAACACCCCACTTGCACCAATGGACAGATCATCCAAAATGAAAGTAAATAAGGAAACACAAGCTTTAAATGACACATTAAACAGGATGGACTTAATTGATATGTATAGGACATTCCATCCAAAAACAACAGAATACACCATCTTCCCAAGTGCTCATGGAACATTCTCCAGGATAGATCATATCTTGGGTCACAAATCAAGACTTGGTAACTTTAAGAAAATTGAAATCGTATCAAGTATCTTTTCCAACCACAACGCTCTAAGACTAGATATCAACTGACAGAAAAAAACTGTAAAAAATACAAACACATGGAGGCTAAACAATACACTACTAAATAACCAAGAGATCACTGAAGAAAACAAAGAGGAAATCAAAAAATACCCAGAAACAAATGACAATGAAAATACAATGACCCAAAACCTATGGGATGCAGCAAAAGCAGTTCTAAGAGGGAAGTTTATAGTAGTACAACCCTACCTCAAGAAACAAGAAAAATCTCAAATAAACAACCTAACCTTACACCTAAAGTGATTAGAGAAAGAAGAACCAAAAAAACCCCAAAGTTAGCAGAAGGAAAGAAATTATAAAGATCAGATCAGAAATAAAAAGAAATGAAGGAAACGATAGCAAAGATCAATAAAACTAAAAGCTGGTTCTTTGAGAAGATAAACAAAATTGATAAACCATTAGCCAGACTCATCAAGAAAAAATGGGAGAACACTCAAATTAACAGAATTAGAAATGAAAAAGGAGAAGTAACAACTGACACCACAGAAATACAAAGGATCATTACAGATTACTACAAGCAACTATATGCCAATAAAATGGACAACCTGTTAGAAATGGACAAATTCTTAGAAAAGCACAACCTTCTGAGACTGAACCAGGAAGAAATAGAAAATATAAACAGACCAATCACAGGCACTGAAATTGAAACTGTGATTAGAAATTTTCCAACAAACAAAAGTTCAGCACCAGATGGCTTCACAGGTGAATTCTATCAAACATTTAGAGAAGAGCTAACACCTATCCTTCCAAACTCTTCCAAAATATAGCAGAGGGAGGAACACTCCCAAACTCATTCTACGAGGCCACCATCACGCTGATACCAAAACCAGACAAAGATGTCACAAAAAATGAAAACTACAGGCCAATATCACTGATGAACATAGATGAAAAAATCCTCAACAAAATGCTAGCAAACAGAATCCAGCAGCACATTAAAAGGATCATACACCATGATCAAGTGGGGTTTATCCCAGGAATGCAAGGATTCTTCAATATACGCAAATCACTGTGACACACCATATTAACAAATTGAAAGGTAAAAACCATATGATAATCTCAATAGATGCAGAAAAAGCTTTTGACAAAATTCAACACCCGTTTATGATAAAAACTCTCCAGAAAGTAGGCATAGAGGGAACTTACCTCGACATAATAAAGGACATATATGACAAACCCACAGCCAACATCGTTCTCAACGGTGAATAACTGAAACCATTTCCTCTAAGATCAGGAACAAGACATGGTTGCCCGCTCTCACCACTATTATTCAACATAGTTTAGGAAGTTTTAGCCACATCAATCAGAGAAGGAAAAGAAATAAAAGGAATCCAAATCGGAAAAGAACAAGTAAAACTGTCACTGTTTGCAGATGACATGATACTATATAGAGAGAATCCTAAAGATGCTACCAGAAAACTACTAGAGCTAATCAATTAATTTGGTAAAGTAGCAGGATACAAAATTAATGCACAGAAATCTCTTGCATTCCTATACACTAATGATGAAAAATCTAAAAGAGAAATTAAGGAAACACTCCCATTTACCACTGCAACAAAAAGAATAAAATACCTAGGAATAAACCTACCTAAGTAGACAAAAGACCTGTATGCAGAAAACTATAAGACACTGATGGAAGAAATTAAAGATGATACAAACAGATGGAGAGATATACCATGTTCTTGGATTGGAAGAATCAACATTGTGAAAATGACTCTACTACCCAAAGCAATCTACAGATTCAATGCAACCCCTATCAAACGACCAACGGCATTTTTCACAGAGCTAGAACAAAACATTTCACAATTTGTATGGAAACACAAAAGACCCCGAATAGCCAAAGCAATCTTGAGAAAGAAAAACGGAGCTGGAGGAATCAGGCTCCCTGACTTCAGACTATACTACAAAGCTGCAGTAATCAAGACAGTATGGTACTGGCACAAAAACAGAAATATAGAACAATGGAACAGGATAGAAAGCCCAGAGATAAACCCACGCACATATGGTCACCTTATCTTTGATAAAGGAGGCAAGAATATACAATGGAGAAAAGACAGCCTCTTCAATAAGTGGTGCTGGGAAAACTGGACTGCTACATGTAAAAGAACGAAATTAGAACACTCCCTAACACAATACACAAAAATAAACTAAAAATGGATTAAAGACCTAAATGTAAGGCCAGACACTATAGAACTCTTAGAAGAAAACATAGGCAGAACACTCTATGACATAAATCACAGCAAGATCCTTTTTGACCCACCTCCTAGAGAAATGGAAAAACAAAAACAAACAAATGGGACCTAATGAAACTCAAAAGCTTTTGCACAGCAAAGGAAACCATAAACAAGACGAAAAGACAACCCTCAGAATGGGAGAAAATATTTGCAAATGAAGAAACTGACAAAGGATTAATCTCCAAAATATACAAGCAGCTCATGCAGCTCCATATCAAAAAAAGAAACAACCCAATCCAAAAATGGGCAGAAGACCTAAACAGACATTTCTCCAAAGAAGATATACAGATTGCCAACAAACACATGAAAGAATGTTCAACATCACTAATCATTAGAGAAATGCAAATCAAAACTACAATGAGATATCCCCTCACACCAGTCAGAATGGCCATCATCAAAAAATCTACAAACAATAAATTCTGGAGATGGTGTGGAGAATAGGGAACCTTCTTGAGCTGTTGGTGGGAATGTAACTTGATACAGCCACTATGAAGAACAGTATGGAGGTTCCTTAAAAAACTAAAAATAGAACTACCATATGACCCAGCAATCCCACTACTGGGCATATACCCTGAGAAAACCATAATTCAAAAAGAGTCATGTATCACAATGTTCATTGCAGCTGTATTTACAATAGCCAGGACATGGAAGCAACCTAAGTGTCCAGTGACAGATGAATGGATAAAGAAGATGTGGCACATATGTACAATGGAATATTACTCAACCATAAAAAGAAATGAAATTGAGTTATTTGTAGTGAAGTGGATGGACGCAGAGTTTGTCATACAGAGTGAAGTAAGTCAGAAAGAAAAAAACAAATACCGTATGCTAACACATATATATATGGAATCTAAAAAAAAAAAATGGTTATGAAGAACCTAGGGGCAGGACAGGAATAAAGACACAGATGAGAATAGACTTGAGGACACAGGGAGGGGGAAGGGTAAGCTGGGACGAAGTGAGAGAGTGTCATGGACATATATACACTACCAAATGTAAAATAGATAGCTAGTGGGAAGCAGCCGCATAGCACAGGGAGATCAGCTCGGTGCTTTGTGATCACCTAGAGGGGTGGGATAGGGAGGGTGAGAGAGAGACCCAAGAGGGAGGGGATATGGGGATATATGTATATGTATAGCTGATTCACTGTGTTATAAAGCAGAAACTAACACACCATTGAAAAGCAATTATACTCCAACGAAGATGTTAAAAATAAATAAATAAAATTCAAACTCAAAAAAAAAAAAAAAACAGACACACAGACCTTATTTGCAAAGCAGAAATAGAGACAGACATAGAGAACAAATATATGGACACCAAGGAGGAAAGGGGTGGGGTGGGAGGAATTGGGAGATTGGGACTGACATATATACAGTGTTGATACTATGTATAAAATAGACAACTGAGGGGAACATACTGTATAGCACAGGAAACTCTACTTAATGCACTGTGGTGTCCTAAATGCAAGGGAAATCCAAAAGGGAGGGGATATATGCATATGTATGGCTGATTCATTTTGCTGTGCAGTAGAAGCTAACACAACATTGTAAAGCAACTATACGCCAATAAAAATTAATATAAAAAAATACACAAAAGAAAATGGAACTTCTTCCATGACTGGACATTAAATTGCATCTGAAAATGACGTCTAGAACTGGGAGAGCCATCTTGTGACCATTAGGACTGCTGACATTAAGGCATTAGGATGGCAGAGGAGACATATGAGAAGGACATTGGTCCTTGGTGAAGGACCAATTCAGGACAAGGTACTGAATTAATCTTGGAGTCACTGTTACTTGAGATAATAAATTTTTCTTATTGTTTAAATCAGTTGAATCAGGATTTTTTTTGTCCCAATAAAAGCATCCTAATTGATACAAACAGCTACCTTTTTATTGAGCATTTACTATGTACCCACAGCACACAGAACCACAAGTCTGCCACAGGGCTAAGTACTGTACATTTGTTATCAAATTTAATCTTCACAGTAACCCATGAGGCAGGGACTGTTATCAACCTCATTTTACAGAGAGGAAGCTGAAGCTCAGAGACAATATGAAAATTGCCCAGGATCTCCCAGCTAGTGGCAGAGCTGGGATCCAAACCGGGGGTGGATGCCCTTGTATCCACCACTCTTCTATAAAACTGCCTCCCTCGACTGTCCACAGGCTGTCTGCTCCCTCCATTCAAAACCCCACTCCTATTTACAAACTGATTCAGAGAGCAGCTGTTGCAGCCATGAACTTATGAATCAGATCTACTGGAAGCAACTGCAATCTTTGAACGATTCTGCAAAGATACTTAAAAGCCATACTATGAAATCCAAACCAGATGTGATTTGCCCCCAAGGATGGTAATTCAAGCTCCAGCTGGAGTGGAAAAATGAAATTTGCAGAGGAGAGCTCTCTCTGCCTTGAAACATCCTACACCTGCCTCCTCAAAAGTGAGATCCCAATTTAGTTCAAGCACTGCTTGCAGAATTTTTTTTCAGTTGTGATAACAGTCTTAAAACACAGTTCAAGTGCTTTGCTCAAGCATTTAAAGCACACCTTTCAGAGAAAAACAAGGCTTTCTGGCAATAAACTGAGTAGACCCAGAAAGTGCTTGGATGATCTATAACAAGAGAATCTAGAAAAAGCCACACAGATAAAAATGTAGTTTGGCAAAACCGAAGAAAGCAGCAGACATTTAATGAAACCAAGGGCACTAACTTCAACTGAGGCAGAAACTCATACATACTGATATTAGAAAATATGACCCTTTGTTACGGCATCAAAACAATCAAGGGTGACATTAAAATTAGTGATGCCTTGTGGTTTGGTCCAGTAACAATCATTTCAAACTCTGGGCCTCGAAAGCTTCATTACTGCAACTCTCACAATATCTCCATGTTTGATTTATGGGTCAGAACACTTTAGGTTATATCTGAACAAACCCCCCTAAAAACACAAATGAGAATTTATTGTTTCTGGTAAATAAAATGACCAGAAGTCTTTTGCTTCAGGTAAAGCTGGATCCAGGCACTCAAATGATATGATCAAGGTTTGTTCTCTCCCCAGGTCATGGTTCTGCTTTTCTCTGTGCTGACTTTATTTTCAAACAGGTTCTCTCCTTGTGGTAAGCCCCAGTTACTCAGGGTAGCACCAGACTTTTACCTATCTACTCTAGTGGAGAGTGAGCCTCTTCCCCGACTCATGCAGGTTTTTTGTGGATATTCACCTCACCTACACAGCAACTAAAGCCGAGAATGAGTAAGGATTGAAAACAAGCTGTTGGAGATGGTGATTTGAGGATCTTTGATGGAGTTCAGAAGAATGAGCCAATGTTGGAAAGTCCCTGGCTCATAGCCGGTGTTCAATCAATGTTTGTTGCCCACTGTAGCAGAGACTGTCAGTGCTTATCCATATCCCCTAGGGACTCATCGGACAGCATGCCCTTGTCACTCTGTACCTGAGGGCTCCTCTTGGCCCATTTACAGGGCAGATCAGAAGTGAAAGGAACTTAATGTGTCAAGAGTAGCCCAGTCAGTCAACGAGAGGTTGTGTTGGAGGATAAATACCCCAGCTTCCTCGTTCCTCAGATGGAATAACTCTGAGGCTTATGTTCTATGGTGTCTCCCAGAGTTCCCCAGCAGAACTGAGCTCCAAGCTCCAATCACCTAAGATGGCATCAGGCTTAACACCTCACCCTTTACCAACTTCCTCTCACATCCCAACCCCCCCGACCTGTGCTTCCTGAGACCACCTCCCAAATAAACCACCTGTTCCAAATCTTTATCTCAGGGCGTGCTTCTGGGGGAATCCAGCCTAAAACAAACATGAATGCAAATAAGCCTAGAATCATAGAATTTTAAACTGAAATGAACGTGTGCCTGGATTTTAAGCCCCATGTGGTGGAAACTATGTCTTGTCTTTGTATCTTCACTTCCCAAGTAGGGGTGAGCACATAGTAGGTGCTTGGGAAATGTTGGCTGAAATGAATGGATCAACAAATGGATCAAACAAAAAATGGATCAATTTTAAATTCTACTTTGAAATACGACACAAACACATAAATGCTGGGAATTACTGGTTGGGAAATTATAGATAATGGAATTTGGGGGTAGGGAGAGTAATGAATTAGGAATCAAGATACATGAGTTGTGGTTCCATCCTTGCTACCGACTGGCTATAGGACCTTGGTATTCCAATCTTCCTGAGCCCCTCCATCCTCACCTGTAAATTGGGTGAAGTGCCCAGATCCTGGAAGCTGGCTGCCTAGGTTCAAATCTCACCCTGGCTACTAACTAGCTGCACAAGTTTGGGCAAGTTACCAAACCTCTCTGTGCCTCAAGCTCTCCTAGTACAGGATTTTTCAAGCTTGGAGCTATTGACATTTTGGGCCAGGTAAGTCTTGGTGGTTGGGGAGGGGCTGTCCTGTTCATTGTAGGATGTTTAGCAATATCCCTGGCATCTACCCACTAGATGCTAGTAGCACCCCTCACTTGAGAAGACCAAAAAATGCCTCCAGACATTGCCAAATGTCCCCTGGGGGCAAAATCACTCCCAATTGAAAACCACTGCTAGAAAATGGGGATAATAATAGAACATACCTCATGGAATTAGTGTGAGGATTAAATGAGTTAAACAACTGAAAATCTTAGAATAGTGCCTGACTTATAGTAAGTAGTGAGTTTGTGTATTATTATTACTATTTCTATCATTATTATTATCATTTTCTGCTCTATCAACATATACAGGTAACTGTGGACTAAAGCAACTAGTGAAGCTCAAGGTTAAAACCACATTTGAGGTCACTCTTCTTGACTTCAACTGGCCAACTGAAAATTTTAGAATCAGAAAGACCTAGGATAACAAGGTCCTACGGTATAGCACAGCGAATTATATTCAATATTCTGTAATAAACCATAATGGAAAAGAATGTGAAAAAGAAAAAAATATATATATATATATAAAATTGAATCACTTTGCTGTACACCAGAAACTAACACAACATTGTAAATCAACTATACTTCAATTAAAAAAAGAAAGACCGGAGACTGAATGCCAGTATCGCCACATACTCAATGTGTAGAACTGTCGGACAAAATACAAGACACCCAGTTAAACTGGATTTTAGATAAACAACAAATAATTCTTTATTATAAGTATACCCCAAAATATTTCATGCAACATACTTGTACTTAAAAATGATCTGCCATTAGAAGTTCAAGTTTAACCAAGTAGCCTATGTTTTTATTTGCTAAAGCTAGCACCTCTCTAAACGTATGACTTTTAATTTAACCTCTCTGAGCTTCAGTTTCCTCATCTGCTGGATAGAGATAAAAATTCCTACCTCGTCGGGTTATTGTAAGGAATAGAGAAACGTAGTAAATGTGAAGTGCTGTGCCTAGCATACAGTAGGTACGAAGCAAATGATAGTTACAGGAATTACATATGCAAGGATTTAAATGCTGTTTGTTATTTATACAAAGAAGGTGAGATCCTTGAGAGCAGATGCTGTCTCATTCATTACTGCATCTCCTACATTAAGCAAGCAGCAGGGAAGAGCACATGCTTGGAAGCCAAACACCCTGGGTTTGAGACACAGCTCCATCACTTACTGGCTGTGCAACACTGGGCAAGTCACTTAATATCTCTGTGCCTCCACTTCCTCACCTAGAAAATAAGAATAATACTAGAACCTATGTGTAGGGTTACTGCAAAGGTTAACAGAGTTAATGATAAATGTAGACTGCTTAGTGCCTGGCTATGTTATGTGCTCACCTGACCCTGGTTGAATGAATGAGTGAATGAATGAAGGCAGCTGTACTTTATCACATCTCAGTCCATACAAGAATCCACTCATCTGTCTTTTAACAATATAATCACAGAGCTCCACAATTTCTAGCCTTCCTCTGAGATTAAGGGTCTGACCTCCACATTCAAAAACATCTAACATCCCTCTCTGACCCAGTTCACTTAAAGCATGCTGTTTCAAGCAGTAGCTAGAATCCTGAAAGATGCTCACCAGAGTAAAGTAAACAAGCAAGCAGTAAATTTACTGTGTAGCTTTGAATTTAATAGAACTGAGATGCAGGCTGGCTGCAAAAGGTAAAAAATTAAATGGTGACCTTTTCAAAATTTGCTTTCTCTGATGCAAATGCTAGCCCATGGCTGCAACCAGACATTTATCATGTCTGATTAGTAGATTTATAGTCAAACAATTCTAAATGTACAGAAAACAGAAACATGCTCTAATTTAACTGTACCCAGATGTCTTTCTTAACCAAGTTTCTCAGTGTCTGACTGTTCAATGTGATCCAGCCACTTTCCATGCCCCAGACACATAAATGCCCCATTAAGAATGACTGCATTTATACTGAAGTTATTTTTTCCATCATCTATGCTGGGAAGCTGGGGGGAGGGAGGATGCTACAGATGAGAGGGAGAAACTGGCAAAGAAAAGGAGAGAAAATCTAGAGCACTGAGAAGGAGACATTGGAGACTAAAGGAGTCCCACTTGTCATGTTCATCATTCTTCATGCTCCTCCACTCCCCACTCCTTAGAGAATTTCAGGAAGTTACTGAGATCTGCAAAGGGTATTAAATTCTGTGGCCACAATCCCCTACCTCCAGCAGAACTTGCATGCACTCAGATTTCTCTGACAGCTGATTCAATCAAAATTTAGTGAACTAAGCATCTATTGCTCCAAACTGGGATGCCATTCAATTCAAAAAATATGTATCGGGCATTGAGTGTCCCAGGATAACTATCATGAGAAGAGGGAGGGAAGAGAGGGAGAGAGAAGAAGGAAGGACAGGAGGGAAGAAGGTGGAAAGAGAAAAGGGAAATGAAGAGGAAGACAATTAATGAGCATCTGTCTCATGTGTCATGTGTAATGAGGCTGTGTGTGGTGCAGTGGTTAAGGGCACAGCCTTTAGCCAAAGCCTGACTTTGAGCCCCTGCTCCACTATTCCCCAGCTGTGTGACCCCTGATGTATTACTGAACCTCTCTGAGATTCCATTTCCTCAAATGTAAAATGGAGATAATTGCCCAGAGCTGCTTGAGCTGTTGTGAGGACTCAATCGTGTGCCTGGCACAACAGTCAGTACTTAACAACTGGTAGATGTTATCACTGTCACCAGGCACCATGCTGAGTGCTTCTGGGTCCCATCCTCACCTAATCCTGCAGTACAGTGTCAGCACAATGTGTGCGGATCTGGTTATGGGACTGGAGCTGATCCTCGGGCCTTAGCCTTTCTGTGTCCTCCAGCCATTTCCAGCTGCCAACATCTGCATCTTTGACAGAACCACAGAAGCCTCTCTGGCCAGCAAGCAGAGGGGGAAGTGCCAGGGCATCAGTCCCACCCCCACCAAGGAGGTAGACTTTTACTTACCACTCCCCTGGTCCACTCTGGAGACCAACTTAATGCTGCCCCCATACTGGCCACCTTCCCTTCCTGGTACCACTCCCATACTCTTCTGGCACCTCCCAAATACACCACTTGCACAGAAATTCTTGCCTTGGGATCAGTTTCTTAACATAGGCTCAGAGAGGTTAAAGCAATTGCCCATAGACACACAGCTATTAAATAACGGTGAGGGTGGGAGTAGGGCAGGATGGTTAAACTAGATCAGTCTCGTTCCCTAAAGGCTGTGATCACTTACCATCTGGTCTCCTTAAAACTAACAATATGCCAGTGCTTAGGGAGGGTGGCACCCATCAAGAGGAGTTTTCCTGCATTTAACAGAAAAGGCTGCCAACCTCACCCATATTCTCCTCCCTGATCCACTGATGACAGGTGGCACTTTCTCTAACATCTCACATCTCCTCATCTCAACATAGGGCACTATGGCAATATGTGGCATTCTCTCTCTGGGATACTTGAATAGATGATTCAGAGAGCATTTCCAGATACCCATTCCCCAAAACACCGGTCCTGTGAGACATGGTGTTAAAAATAAGAGTCCTGGGGGTAAAATTAGGTGGGGCAATTCCCCACCTAATTTGCTAACCCCCTCTTGGAGCCTCACAGCACCATTAATGTATTAAAGGTTGAGAAGTCCTGCAGTAAACAACCCTGCTTAACCCAATGTTTTCCAGGCTTTTTTTGACTATGAAATCCTTTTGGGGTTATCAATTATCAAGATCCCTGTAGAGTCTCTTCAACAAGTGGTGCTGGGAAAACTGGACAGCTACACGTAAATCAATGAAATTACAACATTCTCTAACACCATATACAAAAATAAACTCAAAATGGATTAAAGACTTAAATGTAAGACCAGATACCATAAAACTCCTAGAGGAAAACATAGGCAGAACACTCTTTGACATAAATATTTTAAAATAAAAATATCTAATATTTTTTGGATATATCTCCTAAAGCAAAGGAAATAAAAGCAAAAATAAACAAATGGGACCGAATTAAACTTAAAAGCTTTTGCACAGCAAAGGAAACCGTTGACAAAATGCAAAGACAACCTACTGAATGGGAGAAGATATTTGCAAATAATATGACCCATAAGGGGTTTAATAGCCAACATATATAAACAGCCCATACAACTCAACATCAAAAAAACAAGCTGATTTTAAAAAGGGCAGAAGAACTGAATAGACATTTTTCCAAAGAGGAAATGTAGATGGCCAACAGGCACATGAAAAGATGCTTAACATCGCTAATCATCAGGAAAATGCAAATCAAAACCACAATGAGATATCACCTCACCCCTGTCAGAATGGCTATCATCAAAAAGAACACAAATAACAAATATTAGTGAGGATGTGGAGAAAAAAGAACACTCACACACTGCTGGTAGGAACGTAAATTGGTGCAGCTACTGTGGAAAACAGTACAGAGGTTTCTCAAAAAACTAAAAATTGAACTACCATGTGACCCAGCAATTCCACTCCTGGGTATATATTCAAAAAAAAAAAAAAAAACTAATTCGAAAAGATACATGCACCGCAATGTTCATAGCAGCATTATTTGCAATTACCAAGATATGGAAGCAACCTAAGTGCCCATCAACAGATGAATGGATAAAGAAGATATGAGATACACACACACACACACACACACACACACACACACACACACACACACACACAATGGAATACTACTCAGCCATAAAAAAGAAGGAAATTTTTGCCATCTGCAGCAATATGGATGGACTTGGAGGGCATTATGCTAAGTGAAATAAGTCAGACAGAGAAAGACAAATACTGTATGATATCACTTACATGTGGAATCTAAAAAATACAACAAACTAGTGAATATAACAAAAAAGAAGCAGACTCACAGATATAGAGAACAAACTAGTGGTTACCAGTGGGTAGAGGGAAGGGGGAAGGGGCAGTATAGGGGTAGGGGACTAAGAATTACAAACTATTAGGTATAAAATAAGCTACAAGGATATATTGTACAGCACAGGGAATATAGCCAATATTTTATAATAACTATAATTGGAGTATAACTTTTAAACATTATGAATCACTATACTGTATACCTGTAACATATTGTTCATCAACTATACTTCAATTTTTAAAAAGATGAGAGGAAAAAATAAAATAAATGCATAAAAATAAATTTTTTAAAAAGATCCCTGTAGAAATCAGTGTTCCGTGGAACACATTTTGGCAAATACTAGATTAGGGATTGATTAGAGATAGAAGCCTTCATCTCTTTTGTTATATAGGATCTAATTAATTTGGATGGTTATTAATCAGCATGTGTGGATCTGGCCATGGGGATAAGACACGCATGGATTCAAGAAGCACACTTGTTGCCAATAAGCCAACACCAACTAGACCCATCAGGGATTATTATGGTGCCAGTTAGCAGGTACTTACTATCTATATCATGAGATGCCAAGAATCCAAAGGCTGTAAGAGAACCAGGTGGACCCCTGGAAAGGATAATTAAAAACTGCCTTCAGGTTCACTTCATCACCATCTTGCTATTGATCATGGTTGTGTGATATGGTGACAAGAAGTGGTTGAATAGAAAGGAAAATGGAAAAGCTAATGTAATATGGAAAGAGGTCTGGCTAGAGTAACTATGGCCCTTTATAGAAAAAGTTTGCTGACCCCTGATCTAGTCTATTGTATACTATTTTTTCTTAAATCAACTCATGTACTCAAATAAAATTATCTTAAGGAAGGATTTCCACCATCACCCCCTCCACCGTAAAGAAAGATTGTATATATCCCTACCATAAGTGGAAAACAAATACTCACCAAACGGCAAGGAGGAAAAAATGTAATAACAATGGAAAAAACATGATATTAATTTCTAGTCAAGCATTGTTACCTGCCCCGACTCTGAGTCTGAGGCCTGCTGTTTGTTTGCTAAACAGAGGGATTAGAGCCAGTGGTGGGAGCCAAGAGCACCCGACTGATATTTTGTCCATTACCAGAGGACTGAAAACGTTTTGGAAAGAAAACACACTTTTCTCTACGTGAGTCATGAGGTTATGTAACATGGAGCCCCAAATCATCTCACATCCCATCAGAAATCATCTCATATACCAGGGGAGTACATAGAGATACTCAACCAATTCATCATATGAATCACAAAGAAAACAACATGGATGCCATCCACTCAAACCTTTTTTTTAAAATTTTATTTATTTATTTTTTGGCTGTGTTGGGTCTTTGTTTCTGTGTGAGGGCTTTCCCTAGTTGCGGCAAGTGGGGGCCACTCTTCATCGCGGTGCGCGGGCCTCTCACTATCGCGGCCTCTCTTGTTGCGGAGCACAGGCTCCAGACGCGCAGGCTCAGTAATTGTGGCTCACGGGCCTAGCTGCTCCGCGGCATGTGGAATCTTCCCAGACCAGGGCTCGAGCCCGCGTCCCCTGCATTGGCAGGCATATTCTCAACCACTGCGCCACCAAGGAAGCCCCGTTTATTTTTTTAATTGGCCTTAAACATGAGCATCACTGCTACTCTGAGAAGCATGTGCTTTGGGCAAATCATGCTTACTTCCTGTTTTGACTTGGAACTTGAATGCCATCTCACAGACAGAAAATCAGAGATCAGAGAAGCACATGCAATGTGAGTCTCGAGGGAGAAGCCAATAGATCTCAAACAACTTGCCAAGGGCCACCTGCTTGAACCAAGCTTTGGACCTGAGGGCTCACTCCGGGTCTTGAGATCTTCATAAATTCTGAACTTTGAGAAACACTGTCTCCAAGCTCAAAACACAAAGAAAGATTTGCTGTCTTTTAATGAAAGCATGACTCCTTATGAAAACAAAGTTAAACACCACTAACAATCACTATTTTGAAGGTGATTCGTATAGATCAAGTTTTAAATGTAAGCTCCTTACTATTGCCTACAAGGCCCCCCATGGTCCGGCCCTGCCTCCCTCTTGGACTTCACCTCTCCCCTCTCCCCCTTGTCTAAATGCTCCAGCTGACAGTTACACGGGGCTGTCCTGTACATTGTAGGGTCCCTAGCAGTATCCCTGGCCTCTACCTACTAGATGCCCATAGCACCACCCTCCTCAGTTACAACAGTCAAAAATGTCTCCAAGCACTGCCAAATGTCCCCAGGAGGGGACAGAGCACCAATACACCCAGTGTTGTATCTTTTTTTGGTTTGGATATGTAAGTTGATAAGCCAGTCCGGGAGAGGCATTCTAAACAGGCCTTACCCTCCAAGGAGGGTGGGATCTATCACTTGGAGGACTCCGTGTGGTTTATTCACTGTGATGGATTTGGAGCATGTAAGCTTGAGCCCAGGCTGGGGCAGAGTGGAATTGCTTGGCATAAGAAAGGGTGAGGAGTTGGATCTGAGGTTTTAAGAAAGAGTTGGAGGGACTTCCCTGGTGGTCCAGTGGTAAAGAATCCGCCTTACAATGCAGGGGACGCGGATTCAATCCCTGGTCAGGGAACTAAGTTACCACATGCCGCAGAGCAATTAAGCCCATGCACCACAACTACTGAGCTGGCGTGCCTCAACTAGAGCTCACATGCCACAAACTACAGAGCCCACATGCCCTGGAGCCCGCGTGCCACAACGAAAGATCTCACATGCCTCAAAGAAGATCCCACGTGCCACAACTAAGACCCAACACAGCCAAAAATAAATTAAATAAATAAATAAATAAATAATAAATAAATCTTCAAGAAAGAAAGAGTTGGAGGAGTCAAAAGCCTGAACCCCTCAACCCACTGAAGAAAGAGAAACTCAATGGCAACCAGTCCCAAGGAGGGCATCCATTCCTCGTTCTGAGGAGGAGAACAGAAATGTCCAATGGCGATCTTTTTTTTTTTGAGTTGTCGGTACTGTTTTGCATGATGCAAGCCCCACCTTCATCTCACTGCGAAATCTTCAGCAAAGCCCACAGTGCTCAATGCTTTTCTGTGACTTTGGGGCTTCCCTCTTCCCCGAAGAGGTGTGGAGTTTTGTGTCCGGGTTTGCCACAGGTTAAAACAGAAACAACATGAGCAGAGGCGGAAGCCAGAGGACAAGGGGCAGCAGTCATCTGAGTTACCCACTAAACACCGGTAAAAACTCTACAGACAGAGGCAGGCTGGGGATGATGCAGCCCCCATATCACTCCGTTTCCTCCACCTGGAATATCCACCCCCCCACCTCATACCTGCTCACCCTGCCACTTCATCAGGCTAGTCAGATGGCAGCATAGCCATCACTTCCCACCCAGGGACTGAACCCACTATATTATAATCACCTGCTGAATGTCTATCTCCTCCACCCCCTCCCAGACTGAGAAATAATGACGGCAAGGACTATATCTGTCCCACCCCAAAATCCCCAGTGCCTAGAATAGTGCCTGGCCCAGAAGGAGCCACCAAAAATTGTTTTTTGTTTTTTATACATCTATTTATTTATTTATTTATTTTTGGCTGTGTTGGGTCTTTGTTGCTGCACACGGGCTTTCTCTAGTTGCGGCGAGCAGGGGCTACTCTTTGTTCCGGTGTGTGGCCTTCTCGCTGTGGTGGCTTCTCTTGTTGCGGTGCACGGGCTCTAGGTGCACGGGCTTCAGTAGTTCTGTCACGCGGGCTCAGTAGTTGTGGCTCGCGGGCTCTAGAGGGCAGGCTCAGTAGCTGTGGTGCACAGGCTTATTAGCTGCTCCGCGGCATGTGGGATCTTCCCGGACCAGGGCTCAAACCCGTGTCCCCTGAACTGGCAGGCGGATTCTTAACCACTGTGCCACAAGGGAAGTCCCCAACAATTGTTTATAGAGTAGTTGCATGCCCAATTGACCTGCACAACAGGAGACAGAGAGAGGAAGGGCAGTGGATGCTGATGGTGCCCTGCCCAGAACCTCTTTACCAGGTGGGTGCACCCATCCCCCAGCTCCTGTGAGTGTTGGCTGCTAAGGGCTCAAAGATGCACCCTTCTCTAAAGAACTGTCCTCCAAATGGGAACCACCTTGCCCAGGAAGCTACCTTAACCCCACCGTGGGCAGCCCAAAATCAGTAACTGACTGGCACTGTAGTACAGAAGGCTGGTCCCCTTGTCTCAATATGGCACCAACTCCATGGTGCAATTTATGCTCCAGAGTTTCCTGCAGGATCAGGCTGAAGTTATCTCCACTTGAGACCATGTCCCTGCTTAGATTTTTCCTGCCCTCTCCGGTTTTTCTCACTCCCCTTCTTTTGAGAACTCTCCTTCAATAATCACTTGAACAAGAATACCCACCTCAGAGAATCCTAAAATGGGAATAAATCATTGTGAGCATTAGGGAGGAGATGAAATTTGGGCAAAGCACCACAGTATCCCTAGCACTCTGCCTAACACATATGGGACTCAGTAAATATTCATGAAATGATTGGATGGATGAACAGACAGACAGGAGTGTCCATTACCCTATGAGGGCAAAAAATAAAGCATACTGACATCACACCTAAGGGAATGGTAAAAGATCATCAGATGGACCTGAGTCTGAATATTTCTCTACCTCCTCCTAGCTGTGTGACCTTGGGCAAACTACAGTACATCTTTGAGCCTCAGTTTGCTCAACTGTAATATGGCAGATAGTCATGATATGTACTTTATAGGGTTGTTGAAATGAGCCAAAGATTTTGTGATATATATATATATATATGGAGAGAGAGAGAGATTAGTACAGTGCCTGATACTTAAGTGCTTATAAATAATATTTACTATCATTACTGGGATTTTTATTATTACTATTGACCCAATTAAAAGTCAAGTACAAAAGGCATTCTCCTACTGTATCACAATACAGGGAAACAAGCAAAGCTGGTTTAAAAAATAAAAAAGCAATCACCAGTAGCTAATTGTTCAAAAGGGAGAGATTAAGTTCGGGGAAGTGAGCTTTTCCTTGTTGTGGTAAAATTAAACCCAACATAGAAAACAGGTTAATTTCTTAGGGAAAGAAAGTAATGATCTGGACTTCCCTGGTGGTGCAGTGGTTAAGAATCCGCCTGCCAATGCAGGGGACACAGGTTCGAGCCCTGGTCCGGGAAGATCCCACATGCCGCGGGGAAACTACTGAGCCCGCGCACCACACTACTGAGCTTGCACTCTAGAGCCTGCGAGCCACAACTACTGAGCTCACATGCTACAACTACTGAAGCCCGTGCGCCTAGAGCCTGTGCTTCGCAACCAGAAGGCACTGCAATGAGAAGCCCGCGCACCGCAACGAAGAGCAGCCCCTGCTCGCCGCAGCTAGAGAAACCCACGTGCAGCAACGAAGACCCAATGCAGCCAAAAATAAACAAATAAATAAATAAATTTATTTTTAAAAAACCATAATACGTGCAATACATAATATATAAAATATATTACATATAATTATAATATGTATATTATATATAACATAATTGCTTATTAAATATATTATAATATAGATATATAGTATATAATAAAAATAGTAATATTAAAAAATGGCTGCTCAATAAATACTCAATAAAGGAATCAATCTCAGTTAACTAATTAATGGTTAACTGAGATTCATGCCCAGAACAACTCTTCTGAACCCTGAAATTTCTTTTCCTCCTGCACCAGCCCTACCAGTTTCCCACAAGTGCCCCCAAACCCTCCTCCTTCCCCCGTCCACATCCTTGCTCATGCTGGTCTCCTTGCCCTGAATGTCTTCTCTACCCCACAAGACCAAATACTACTCCTGTTCTCTCTCTAGCCCAGGTCAAGTACCTAAGTGGTCTGCAAGAATTTCTCATCATTCCAGCCTCCACAATGGACTCCTTTACTGACCAAGACCAGCATTTTCTCTCTATGCCACGTAAGCTGGCGTGTGATCATGTTCAGTTTAATACTTCATCCCTTCTTTGATCATTCTATGTGTATTAACCATGCCTGCCTCTACAGAGTAGAACTCAATAAACACTGGTTATTTTGTTCTGAGATCAGGGACCAAGCTACAGGATTTATTCCTCATCTTTCCTTACAATACCTAGACCCATAGCAGAATTCAATAAACATATCTCGAAATTTCAAATGCCCCTAGGGTAGAATAAATGATTATTCAGCAAGTATTTGCTCCCTCCCTTCCCTGACCTCCACTGAAGAAGTGTGTTTCCCTGCCCCATGGGTGCTGGGCTCAACCATGGACTTGCTTTAGCCAATGGCATGTAAACAGAAATGACAAGCTGACTTGGGCTTTAATAGAATCACTCTGGCTACTGTATTGAGAACAAGCTGATGGAGGGCAAGAGATGACTGGCAGTGGGTTGGCCCCAGGTGACAGCAGTGGAGGTATAAGAAGTGCTCAGTTCTGCAAATGGTTTAAATGTGGATCAGACAGGACTGGTTGATAGATCAGATGTGGGATTTGAGAAGAGGAGAGGAATCCAGGATGACGCCAGGTTTGGGACCTGTACAAGAGGAAGGATGGAGTTGCCGTTTAATGGCATTGGGAAGACTATGGAAGGAGCACGGTTTTGTTTGGAGACTGAGTTTGATTTTGAACTTGTTAAGTTTGAGGTTCTTATGAGACATCCTAGAGGAGATGTTACATAGGCATTTGGCCATGCAAGTCTAGTAATCAGGGGAACCACCAGACTGAAGACAATAAATTTGGAAGTCATATACACTGAGATGATACTTAGAGTCAAATTTAGATGGAGAAAAGAAGAGGTCCAAGGAAAGACCAAGTCCTGGAATACTAATATTATTTAAAGGTGGAGGAACCAGCAAAGAAGACTGAGAAGCAGCAGCCAGGAGAGAAGGAAAACCAGGCGAATGTGGTGTCCTGGAAGGCGAGTGAAAACTCAGTAAGTGTAATACATATTTGTAATGTGCTCCCTCAGCATCCATCCCCCTTTTAGCAGTTGCCCTCAATTTTCACTTAGAGATCTACTCCTCCCTGGGGACTTCCCTGACGGTCCAGTGGTTAAGACGTTGCCTTCCAATGTGTAGGGGTGCAGGTTCGATCCCTGGTTGGGAAGCTGGGATCCCACTTGCCTCATTGCCAAAAAACCAAAACATAAACAAGAAGTAATATTGTAACAAATTCAATAAAGACTTTAAAGATGGTCCACATCGGTGACTTCCCTGGTGGTGCAGTGGTTAAGAATCCACCTGCCAGGACTTCCCTGGTGGCGCAGTGGTTAAGAATCCGCCTGCCAATGCAGGGGACAAGGGTTTGAGCCCTGGTCCAGGAAGATCCCACATGCCACGGAGCAACTAAGCCGGTGTGCCACAACTACTGAGCCTGCGCTCTAGAGCCCGCGTGCCACAACTACTGAGCCCACGTGCCACAACTACTGAAGCCCACACGCCTAGAGCCCGTGCGTGTGACTTCTCTGCGACAAGAGAAGTCACCGCAAGGAGAAGCCCGCGCACCGCAATGAAGAGTAGCCCCCGCTCGCCACAACTAGCGAAAGCCTGTGTGCACAGCAACGAAGACCCAACGCAGCCAAAAATAAATAAATAAAAATAAATTAAAAAGTAAAAAGAATCGGGGTAACAATGTTTTTAACCTCAATCATAACAACATCTTTTCAAGATCCAGATATGTGACGGGAAAATAAAACAAGAAACAATCAGACTTGTTTCAGCCCTGAAAATGCACTAAAGGCTGCAATTAAGAGGCCCCTGGAGTAGTTCTATATGAATAGCCCACACCCCCCAAAAAATATTTTGACAGTCAGGGCTGAATTATTCAAAAGACATTGCTCTTTATTTAAAGCAGAGCGTGGGTTTGCAAGAGGTTGTTTTGTTTCCACTTTATTTCTTCACTGGAATCTTTACAGTCTGGATTTCATTAGTGTTCCAAAAATGTCACACTGCAGAGCAGGGGGAAATGTGGTAGCGACAGCTAAGATTCTGGCCGATGCACCTATATTTGACAAGTGCTTGAGCCACTAGCCATATGCACATCCATTTCAATTAAGGAGTAGGAAAGACAGCTACCCTGATGCAGACTGCTAATTTCATCGAGGGGACTCTAATTATTTTTCCTTTTTTTCTTCCTTCCTGACGAGAACAATTATATAAGAGTATTTCTATTTGCTAGAACTAAACACTAAAGTAAGAAATAATGACAATGATTTCTCTCCAAGACGCTCTGGATAGGATGAGTAAGGATCCAGGCACGGTTAAAACATTCCTAGAAGAGTGGCAGGAATTTCCTAGGGCAGAATTCTTACACCTTTCCTGGGAGAGTAAAAAGAAAGCTCAGCTGACTATCTCCAATTGCGGTAGTGGTTACAGGACTACATTCGTCTAAACCCATAAAACCATGGGACCATGAACCAGCTCTATTATATAAAAATGAAAAGACATAATTACAGGGACTTCTCTGGTGGTGCAGTGGTTAAGAATCCGCCTGCCAATGCAGGGGACACAGGTTCGAGCCCTGGTCCGGGAAGATCTCACATGCGGTGGAGCAACTAAGCCTGTGCATCACAACTACTGAGCCTGCACTCTAGAGCCTGCTAGCCACAACTACTGAGCCCACATGCCACAGCTACTGAAGCCCACGTGCCTTGAGCCCATGCCCTGCAACAAGCGAAGCCACCACAGTAAGAAGCCTGTGCACCGCAACAAAGAGTAGTCCCCGGCCTCAGCAACTAGAGAAAGCCTGTGCACAGGAATGAAGACCCAACCCAGCCAAAAATAAATAAATAAAGATATTTCTTTATTTATTTATTTTAAAAGAAAAAGACATAATTACAACTGACCAATAAAATTGATTAACAAACTAGAAAGTAAGAAAGAAAGAATGCTTGGAATCTGCCTACACTGGTCCCTGGAAGTATTTCTGCTTGCTGAAAAGCTTAATTCTCTAATTGCACATTCATTGAACGAGTATTTATTGAGCACCTCCTAGATTCAAGGCACTGTTCTAGGCACGGAGGAAACAGCCATGAATGAGATGACAAGGAATGTACATACAAGCAGGGAGAGGCAAACTATAAACAGAAAAAGTATATACATAGAATAATCTCAGACAAGTCTAAGTACTATAAAGACAGTAAAATAAGATAATGGAATGCAGACGGACTGAGCAAGAGGCTACTTTAGATAAGCCCTACTTTAGAGGGCTTGTCAAAGGGAGAGCCATTTGAACTGAGACTAGAAGGAGGAGAGGGACCAGCCAGAAAGAACAGCAAGTGCAAAGGTCCTGAGGTAGAAACAGAGATGACTGGTATGGTGTAGCTGAAATCAAGTGATCCAGGGAAGGGGTATGATGAAGAAAGAGAGTGGGGAAAGATGAGATGGGGGAGGTGGAAAGGGTCAGGTCATTCAGTACTTTGTAGGTTGTAAGGGGAGCCTGAGTTTTATTCTAAATGCACTGGGAAACCATTGGTGGGTTTCAAAAAAGGGTGCAAAAGTAGAACAATTACTCCAGTGGATCAAGGGACACTTTGGGAGGTGTGTTAGCTGTTCTGTCACCACGGGTACCAAGACCATTGGCCCACTATGTGTTAGACTTGTATTGGGGGTTGATTTTCTAGAAGGTGGTATTGGATTTGCTTCCCATCACTGGGACGCTTCTGAACAATAGGATGCAAGATGGCAGATTGGTCTGGGAAGCAAGGTCTGTAATCTATTCAACATATATTACCAGGGACTTATTCTAGGCACCATGCTACAGACTGGGGACATAGCAGTGAAGAAAGCACAGCCAGTCTGTCACCACACAGAGCTCTGTCATTCATGCCAGAAAGTGGCAGGGAAGGGAAGTACCAGAGATGTGACAGCACCAATGAGGAGCACATAATGCAGACTAAAGGGGATCTGGGAGGCTTCTCAGAGGAGGTAAACTGAAGGATAGGCAGGAGGTGGAAGGGGAAAAGGAATGGCATTCCAGATAGACAGAATATCATGTGCAAAGGCCCAGAAGTCACAGAGGAAACTGAAGGGGCAGCATTACAACTTGACTAGACCAGAGAGTATGAGGGTGAAGCAGTCAGCAAAGCCTCATAAATCACATTGAGGAGCTCAGAATTTATCCCAAGGGACACAGGGAGGCATGGAAAAGATGCAAGCCTCAGGAGGAGTGAGTAATTACATCTGCATGTTAGAAAGATCAAACTGTCTTCAGGAAGATGGCAGTGTGGGAAGACGTGGAGTTAGCATCTCCCCACAACTAGGGTGCCTGCCGGCCGCTGGTGGGGACCTCTGATGCCCAAGGAGACGGGAGGAACCCCAAAGTGAACCGGTAGGACGTAGGGGGACTGAGGGGGGAGGAGAAGTAGAGGCCAGATAGGCTCAGCGCCCTTGAAGCCAGGGAGATCAGGAGAGGCAGGCGGGAGGGACTCTCCGGGAAGAGCAGGAGAGGAGCGGAGGGCAATCGCCTGGCCCACTCCGGCCACCCCCCATCCAAAGCCCCATCCAGCCCGCATGGGTCCTGGGGCCATAGGAGGGAGGCCGGGGAGATCAGGAGAGGCAGGCTGAGGGGCCCTCCCAGACCCCAGACTGGAGGAGCAGGAGAGGAGAAGAGAGCATTTGCTCCACCCACTCAAGCCCAAAAGTTTGCTGGGCTCCCAGGTGAGGTCCGCTGCCCTCTGAGACCAGGGATGGGGGTCATGCCTGGGCCCCTTCTGTTCCTTAAGCCTAAGCCCTACCCCCCACAGCCCCCAGGGCCTTTTCCAGCCCTGTGGGTCCTGAGCATAGGCCATGCCCATCACCCAAATCTCGCCCTTGCTTAGGCCCCACCCTCCACAGCCAAGGCCTTTCCCCCCCACCCTTTTTGTTTCTTCTCCCCCCTCCTCTTTTTTACTATTGTGGCACTGATGTACCTTCCAGTTGTTGACTCATCTATATTTTTATTTTTATATTCTTTCTAACATATCTGTTAGTTTTCTAGTCTAATTTTATTTTTTACTTTATCATTCTCTTTTTTTTTTGCTGACCCACTTGGCTTGCAGGATCTTGGTTCACAAGCCAGGGGTCAGGCCGAAGTTCCTGAAGTGGGAGCTCTGAGTCCGAACCACTGGACTAACAGAGAACCTCAGACCCCAGGGAATATTCAATTGAGTGAGGTCTCACGGAGTTCCTCACCTCAGTGCCAAGACCCAGCTCTACCGAATAGCCTACAAACTCCAGTGTTGGAAGCCTCAGGCCAAATAACCAGTAGGACAGGAACACAATCTCACTCATTAAAAAAAAAAAATGAAAAGAGTAAAAAACTTCCAAAATTTAAAAAAAAAAAAAAAGAGACGGCAAAAAAATATGTCACAGATGAAGGAGCAAGGTAAAAATCTACAAGACCAAATAAAGGAAGAGGAAATAGGCAATCTACCTGAAGAAAAATTCAGAGTAATGATAGTAAAGATGATCCAGAATCTTGGAAATAGAATGGAGGCATGGATTGAGAAAATACAAGAAATGTTTAACAAAGATCTAGAAGAACTAAAGAACAAACAAACAAAGATGAACAGCACAATAACTGAAATGAAAAATATGCTAGAAGGAATCAATAACAGAATAACTGAGGCAGAAGAATGGATAAGTGCGCTGGAAGACAAAATGGTGCAAATAACTGCTGAGGAGCAGAATAAAGAAAAAATAATGAAAAGAATTGAAGACAATCTTCAGAGACCTCTGGGACAACAATAAATGCATCAACATTCAAATTACAGGGGTCCCAGAAGAAGAAGAGAAAAAGAAAGGGTCTGAGAAAATATTTGAAGAGATTATAGATGAAAACTTCGCTAACATAGGAAAGGAAATGGTCACGCAAGTCCAGGAAGCACAGAGAGGCCCATACAGGACAAACCCTAGGAAAAAAATACCAAAACACATATTAATCAAACTAACAAAAATTAAATTCAAAGAAAAAATATTAAAAGCAGCAAGGGAAAAACAAAAAATAACATACAAAGGAATCCCCATAAGATTATCAGCTTTTATCAGCTGATTTTTCAGTGGAAACTCTGCAGGCCAGAAGGGAGTGGCAGGATATACTTTGAGTGATGAAACAGAAAAACGTACAACCAAGATTACTCTACCCAGCAAGGATCTCATTCAGATTCAATGGAGAAGTCAAAAGCTTGTCAGATAAGCAAAAGCTAAGAGAATTCAGCACCACCAAACCACATTTACAACAAATGCTAAAGGAACTTCTCTAGGTGCGAAACACAATAGAAGAAAAAGACGCACAAAAACAAACCCAAAACAATTAAGAAAATGGTAATAGGAACATACATATCGATAATAACCTTGAATGTAAATGGAATAAATGCCCCAACCAAAAGACACAGACTGGCTGAATGGATACAAAAACAAGACCTGTGTATATGCTGTCTACAAGAGACCCACTTCAGACCTAGGGACACATACAGACTGAAAGTGAAGGGATGGAAAAAGATATTCCACGCAAATGTAAATCAAAAGAAAGCTAGAGTAGCAATACTCGTATCAGATAAAATAGACTTTAAAATAAAGACTGTTACAAGAGATAAGGAGGGACACTACATAATGATCAAAAGATCAATCCAAGAAGAAGATGTAACAATTATAAATGTTAATGCACCCAACGTAGGAGCACCTCAATACATTAAGGCAAATGCTAACACCCATGAAAGGAGAAATCGACAGTGACACAACAATTATAGGGTACATTAACACCCCACTTACACCAATGGACAGGTCATCCAAAATGAAAATAAATAAGGAAACACAAGCTTTGAATGACACAATAGACCAGATAGATTTAACTGATATTTATAGACCATTCTACGCAAAAGGTGCAGAATACACTTTCTTCTCAAGTGCACACAGAACATTCTCCAGGACAGATCACATCTTGAGTCACAAATCAAGCCTTGGAAAATTTAAGAAAATTGAAATCACATCAAGCGTCTTTTCTGACCACAACACTATGAGACTGGAAATCAATTACAGGAAAAAAACTGTAAAAAACACAAATACAGGGAGGCTAAACAGTGCGCTACTAAATAACCAACAGATCACTGAAGAAATCAAAGAAGAAATTAAAAAATACATAGAAACAAATGACAACGAAAACATGACGACACAAAACCTATGGGACACAGCAAAAGCGGTAATCATAGAGAAGGAAACTAATCATAAAGATCAGAGCAGAAATAAATGAAATAGAAATGAAGAAAACAATACCAAAGATCAAAAAAAGTAAAAGCTGGTTCTTTGAGAAGATAAACAAAATTGATAAACCCTTAGCCAGGCCCATCAAGAAAAAAAGGGAGAGGACACAAATCAATAAAACTAGAAATGGAAAAGCAGAAATCACAACTGACACTGCAGAAATACAAAAGATGATAAGAGACTACTACAAACAAATATATGCCAATAAAATGGACAACCATGAAGAAATGGACAAATTCTTGGAAAGGTACAATTTTCCAAGACTGAACCAGGAAGAATTAGAAAATATAAACAGACCTATCAGAAGTAATGAAATTGAAACCATAATTAAAAATTTTCCAACAAACAAAAGTCCAGGACCATGGCTTCACAGACAAATTCTATCAAACGTTTAGAGAAGAGCTAACGCCCATCCTCCTCACACTCTTCCAAAAAATTGCAGAGGGAGAAACACTCCCAAATTTATTCTACAAAGCCACCCTCACCCTGATACCAACACCAGAAAAAGATATCACAAAAAAAGAAAATTATAGACCAATGTCACTGATAAACATAGATGCAAAAATCCTCAACAAAATGCTAGCAAACAGAATCCAACAGCACACTGAAAGGATCATACACCATGATTAAGTGGGATTTATCCCAGGGATGCAAGGATTCTTCAATATACGCAAATCAATCAATGTGATACACCACATTAACAAATTAAGGGATAAAAACCATAAGATCATCTCAATATATGCAGAAAAAGCTTTTGACAAAATTCAACACCCATTTATGATAAAAACTCTCCAGAAAATGGGCATAGAGGGAACCTATCTCAACATAATAAAGGCCATATATGACAAACCCACAGCAAGCATCATTCTCAATGGTGAAAAACTGAAAGCATTTCCACTAAGATCAGGAACACGACAAGGACGTCCACTCTCGCCACTCTTATTCAACATAGTTTTGGAAGTCCTAACCATAGCAATCAGAGAAGAAAAAGAAATAAAAGGAATACAAATTGGAAAAGAAGAAGTAAAACCGTCACTGTTTGCCAATGACATGATACTATACATAGAAAATCCTAAAGATGCCACCAGAAAACTACTAGAACTAATCAATGAATTTGGTAAGGTTGCAGGATACAAAATGAATGCACAGATATCTCTGGCATTCCTATACACCAACAACTAAAAATCAGGAAGAGAAATTAATGAAACACTCCCATTTACCATTGCAACAAAAAGAATAAAATACCTAGGAATAAATCTGCCTAAGGAGGTGAAAGGCTTGTACTCAGAAAACTGTAAAACACTGATGAAAGAAATCAAAGATGACATAAACAGATGGAGAAATATACCATGTTCTTGGATTGGAAGAATCAATATTGTGAAAATGACTATACTACCCAAAGCAATATACTACCAAAAGCAATCTACAGATTCAATACAATCCCTATCAAACTACCAATGGCATTCTTCACAGAATTAGAACAAAAAATTTTACAATTCGTATGGAAACACAAATTTTACAATTCGTATGGAAACAGCCAAAGCAATCTGGAGAAAGGAAAACGGAGTTAGAGGAATCAGGCTCCCCAACTTCAAACTACAGCACAAAGTGACAGTAATCAAGACAGTATGGTACTGGCACAAAAACAGAAATATGGATCAATGGTACAGGATAGAATGCCCAGAGATAAACCCACGCACATATGGGCACCTAATTACGACAAAGGAGGCAAGAACATAGAATGGAGAAAAGACAGCCTCTTCAATAAGTGGTGCTGGGAAAACTGGACAGCTACATATAAAAGAATGAAATTAGAACACTACCTGGGCTTCCCTGGTGGCGCAGTGGTTGAGAATCCACCTGCCAATGCAGGGGACATGGGTTCAAGCCCTGGTCTGGGAAGATCCCACATGCCACGGAGCGGCTGGGCCTGTAAGCCACAACTACTGAGCCTGCGCATCTGGAGCCTGTGCTCCGCAACAAGAGGGGCCGCGATAGTGAGAGGCCCATGCACCGCGATGAAGAGTGACCCCCCACCACTTGCCGCAACTAGAGAAAGCCCTCGCACAGAAACGAAGACCCAACACAGCCAAAAATAAATAAATTAATAAATAAAAATTAAAATGGAGATTTCTTTAAAAAAAAAAAAAAAAAGAACACTACCTAACACCATACACAAAAATAAACTCCTAATGGATTAAAGACTTAAATGTAAGACCAGACACTTTAAAACTCTTAGAGGAAAACATAGGAAAAAGACTCTTTGACATAAACCACAGCAAGATCTTTTTTGACCCACCTCCTAAAGTAACAGAACTGAAAACAAAAATAAACAAATGGGACCTAATGAAACTTCAAAGCTTTTGCACCACAAAGGAAACCATAAACAAGACCAAAAGACAACCCTCAGAATGGGAGAAAATATTTGCAAATGAAACAACAGACAAAGGATTAATCTCCAAAATATACAAACAGCTCATGGAGCTCAATAACAAAAAAACAAACAATCCAGTTAAAAAATGGGCAGAAGACCTAAATAGACATTTCACCAAGGAAGACATACAGATGGCCAAGAGGCACATGAAAAAGTGCTCAACATCACTAATTATTAGAGAAATGCAAATCAAAACTACAATGAGGTAACACCTCATGCCAGTCAGAATGGCCATTATCAAAAAATCTAGAAACAATAAATGCTGGAAAGGGTGTGGTAAAAAGGGAACCCTCCTGCACTGTTGGTGGGAATGTAAATTGATTCAACCACTATGGAAAACAGTATGGAGGTTCCTTAAAAACTAAAAATGGAACTACCATATGACCCAGCAATCCCACTACTGGGCATATACCCTGAGAAAACCATAATTCAAAAAGAGACATGTACCACAATGTTCACTGCAGCACTATTTACAATAGCCAGGACATGGAAGCAACCTAAATGTCCATCGACAGATGAATGGATAAAGAAGATGTGGCACATATATACAATGGAATATTACTCAGCCATAAAATGAAACAAAATTGAGTTATTTGTAGTGAGGTGGATGGACCTAGAGTCTGTCATACAGAGTGAAGTAAGTCAGAAAGAGAAAACTACTGTATGCTAACACATATATATGGAATCTAAAAAAGAAAAAAAAAAGGTACTGATGAACCTAGTTGCAGGGCAGGAATAAAGAGGTAGACATAGAGAATGGACTTGAGGACTTGGGGTGGGAAGGGGAAGCTGGGGCAAAGTGAGAGTAACATCGACATACATACACTACCAAATGTAAAATAGCTGGCTGGTGGGAAGCAGCCAAATAGCACAGGGAGTTTGGCTTGGTGCTTTGCGATGACCTAGAGGGGTGGGATAGGGAGGATGGGAGGGAGGCTCAAGATGGAGGGGATCTGGGGACATGTGTATGCATATGGCTGATTCGCTTTGTTGTGCAACAGAAACTAACACAGTATTGTGAAGCAATTATACTCCAATAAAGACTTTAAAAAACCCAAAAAACTGTCTTCAGGTGGAGAAAAGACTGGCAGGAGGTGGAATGACCACAGGAAAAGGGGACTCCAGTGAGGAGGCTGATATGGTCATTCAGGTGAGAGACAGTAGGAGCCTCACCCAGAGAAGTGTTACTGCAGACTGAAGAGAAGAGGGTGGATCAGTGACCCATGGATGAGGTGGATTCAATAGGACTCCTGACCGGTGGGATGCTGGGAAGGGGAGAGGAAGAGGTCAAGGATAACACCTGAACTTCTAACTTGTAGATGTGCGGTGGTACCACTGGAAACAAAACATTCCCTGAGGGGTGGGGGAAGATGATGCTCATGAAAAATCCAGACCTGCACTGTCCAATATGGTAGCTACAAGCCACATGTGGCTATTGAGTACTTGAAATGTGGCTAGTGTGACTAAAAAAGTGAATTTTTAATTTAACTTAATTTTAATTTTAAAACCAAGATTCAATTCAATCATTGGAAAATTTTTAAGTGTGTTGAGGACTTAATTATGTGAATCTACTCTGCCAACTGTAAATTTTATGAAATCTAAACCCAGATCAAATATTTCTGATGGAAATTCAGCATCCAAATTGAAATGTGCTATAAGTGTAAAACACGCACCCTATCTCAAAGATGTAGTACAAAAAGAAAAGAAGTGTGCTTCTGTTTCAGGTCTCTTTTCCAAGTTTACTGCATGTTTAATACAGAAGCTCAAGCCCTTGGAAATTAACCACTACTTGCTTTTCACAGCAGATTTGCATTTGCCAAGTCTTAAGTCCTACGATCTCAGAAGCCAGTTTCCCCAAATATCCTAATGCGTTAACAACTCAATTGAAAGAAGTCCTTAATTAATGAAACAAATAATTAATCTTGAGGACCAAAGTGTTCCCTAAAGCACAATACAGGAATTTACTAATTTACCGCAATAAATATTTACTAAGAACCAACTGTGGGCAGGACACTAGTTACCAGTGTATATTCATTAACTATTGCTTTGTGACAAACCATCCCAAATCTTCGTAGTTTCAGCCAATGACCATTTACTTCTCCTGCATATGCAGGTCAGCTGCTCAAGGTTGGGCTCAGCTGGCAGCTCTGCTCCACGTCTCTCATCCTCTTTGGACCAGTGGCAGCAACACTTCCTCCTCACTCTTTGTGCCACAGCAAGACATCTGGCTGAACCCAAAGTCCAGGGGTGGAGAAACAGGGTATACCAAAAATTTTAGTGCAGCTTTAAGCTTTAATAACTTTGGAAGTATAAGTGCTACAAACTTATAGAATACAACATTTGAACATTTATTTAACTTTCTTTTATACTTATTTAAGGTTATAAATTTCAAATATAACACTTTTAACTTTTTGTTTACATCCCTCTCATTGAAGATGGCAAATGTTAACCAAAACAAGTCCGTGCAAAGTCACATGACCAAGGGCTTGGCTACAAGAAAGAACAAAGAATTAAAGTCCATGATGCAATTTACCAGACAATGATACGGAGATGAGTTTGCAAAGAGCTAGCATTCTGGCTGGAGTGGTGGATGGAGGAGAGTGGGCACTGATTGTGGTATGTGCTACAAAGAAGTACAAAGAAACAAATGTAAAATACATTACTATGGACTCCATTTCTGAAAATAAACATGAACCAGGCAATATGCTGTTTCATATGCATCATTTCATTTACTCCCCACAACAACAAAAAGAAGTAAATATTATCCCCATTTTACAGATATTAAATATAAAAATCAGAGAGGGGAAGTGACTCCGCCAAGACAGCACAGTAAGTGACAGAACCCAGATTCCATCCCAGGTCTGTCTGATGACCAAGCTTGTGCTCTGAACCTCTTGACTACTCCTGAGTTCCTGAAATTAAATGTAACAGTGATTCAGAGGAGAGAGAGGGAATTGAAAGTCTTCTTGGAAGAGAAATCCTTTGTCTCTGGGTCCTAGAAGTTTGAGTGTGATGCTGATAGGTAGGAAAATAGGAAAGGGGGGAAATGTGTAAAAGATGGAGGCAACAGAATGAATGAACATATAAAGGCAAATTTTTACAATCCCACAGTATGTATGGGGAGAAACAAGTCAACTGCTTTGGCTTCCCAGGAAAGTTAAGATTCTGAGCTGAGGAGTCGGTATTCAACGCCACAGGCAACAGGGAGGCACTGAAGGTTTTAGAGCAGGAGAGTGACTTCAGAGCAAACTGCCTTTCTGTTAGCCATAAAATGAAGTACATGCTGAGCAAAGCACAGTGCATTTAAGAGACAAGAGATCAGGCCAAAATCACAGCGTGGCATTTGTGGGGGAGGAGAAATTGGAGAGAGAAATCAAGAAGAATATAGTTCACTGGTGTTTGCAGAGCCATACTTCTAATCCGTTATTCATCAACTCTGTAGTGAGGACTGGGAAAACATCCCTCATGGGGCTGGGGAACTTACTGCAAACCCATCAGACACTCAAATTCAGGTAGATGATTAAAAATAACTGAGTGCTTCTCTTTCTTTTAGTTGTTATTTAGCATGTCTTCAGATTAACATAAAACTGCATTAGCCAGTTCCTTGAGCCAATGGGAGGTGAAAGAAATCACTGCTAGCTTTTTAATATGCCCTCTTAGACTGCAAAGGGAAATTTTAAAAGTAATTATGTACATAAGTATACTGCTCAATCCCTGCATTAAAAAAAAAAACATTCTGAACAATTCCTCTGGCTTCTATTAATTCTCTGCAACTATTATCCAAAATTATTTTAGCAAGTAAAGGCAAGCAGGATATAATAAATAGATTTTTTTAAATAAATAACATGGGTGTGCTGTATAGGCAATCTGAAGGTGTTAATTGTTAGAGATGGAAGGAACCTCAGAAATTATGCAATTGAACCCACTCATTTTAGAAGTGAAGGTAGTTTGAGAGGCCAAGGAATTTCTCCAAGTCACGCAGCAAGCTGAGATCTTGGTATACAGAGAGGTGGCCTTTACAAGGGCAAGTGTGTTTAGAAATGTAAGGTGCCTTTGAGTGCTGACTATCTTGAACTCACTAAGCTAAGCACGTTTTATGTATTATCTGATCCCTGTAACAGTTCTATGAAGTAGGTACTATTTTTAATCCCCATTTTACAGATGAGAAAACCAAGATTCAAAGAAGTAAAGTTGCTTGCCTGACGACCCACATACAGCAAATGGTAAAGCTGGAATTTGAACTCAAGTCTAACACAAATGTATGCTCTTTTCACAAGAGTATGTGCCAATTAGAATATTAACTCTGAAGGGGATAAGAATATACCACCCCCAAATATGCCACTTTGACATAAGAATTATTTTGAGCTGAAAGCAACTGAGGAAACAGAAGACAAAGGAAGAGCTCTCTGCCCGCCCCTTTCTGTCAAAAAGCAGGCCATAGGGCTTCCCTGGTGGCACAGTGGTTAAGAATCCGCCTGCCAATGCAGGAGACACAGGTTCGAGCCCTGCTCAGCGAAGATCCCACATGCCGCGGAGGAACTAAGCCCGGCACCACAACTACTGAGCCTGCGCTCTAGAGCTCGTGAGCCACAACTACTGAGCCCAAGTGCCACAACTACTGAGGCCCACACGCCTAGAGCCCGTGCTCCGCAACAAGAGAAGCCACCCAATGAGAAGCCTGCGCACCGCAAGAAAGAGTAGCCCCCGCTCACCGCAACTAGAGAAAAGCCCACGTGCAGCAACAAAGACCCAAGGCAGCCAATCAATCAATCAATCAATCAATAGATAGAAAAGCAGGCCATAAATTTCCCTTTGTAAAGGTGATACGTTTCCACGTGTAAAAGTGTCCTCCTCTCCCACACCAGGGAAAAGGAGAACCACTTTTATCATCAGAGATGTCTTCAGTCTGCATAACAAACCTTACTAAACAACCCTTGTCTACCATATATTGCCTAATCACCTTCCCCAAATTAACCACCCCTAGGAGCCCAAACCCCATTTTTCTTTGTCTAGTCACTTCACAATTTATAACTCTTCGTTAAAATGGCATAAAAACCACTGAGTCTAATCTCTTCTTTGGTCTTTCACTTCTGTGAAGCCCTTTGTGCACATAAAAATATTAACATGAGAGATAGCCTCATCCACCAGAGGGCAGACAGCAGAAGCAAGAGAACTACAATCCTGCAGCCTGTGGAACAAAAACCACATTCACAGAAAGACAGACAAGATGAAAAGGCAGAGGGCTATGTACCAGATGAAGGAACAAGATAAAACCCCAGAAAAACAACTAAATGAACTGGAGATAGGCAACCTTCCAGAAAAAGAATTCAGAACAATGACAGTGAAGATGATCCAGGACCTCGGAAAAAGAATGGAGGCAAAGATCGAGAAGATGAAAGAAATGTTTAACAAAGATCTAGAAGAATTACAGAACAAACAAACAGAGATGACCAATACAATAACTGAAATGAAAACTACACTAGAAGGAATCAATAGCAGAATAACTGAGGCAGAAGAACGGATAAGTGACCTGGAAGACAGAATGGTGGAATTCACTGTTGCGGAAGAGACTAAAGAAAAAAGAATGAAAAGAAATGAAGACAGCCTAAGAGACCTCTGGGACAACATTAAACACAACAACATTTGCATTATACGGATCCCAGAAGGAGAAGAGAGAGAGAAAGGACCCGAGAAAATATTTGAAGAGATTATACTCGAAAACTTCCCTAACATGGGAAAGGAAGTAGCCACCCCGGTCCAGGAAGCACAGAGAGTCCCATACAGGATAAACCCAAGGAGAAACACGCCGAGACACATAGTAATCAAATTGGCAAAAATTAAAGACAAAGAAAAATTATTGAAAGCAGCAAGGGAAAAACGAAAAATAACATACAAAGGAACTCCCATAAGGTTAACAGATGATTTCTCAGCAGAAACTCTACAAGCCAGAAGGGACTGGCATGATATACTTAAAGTGATGAAAGAGAAAAAACTATAACCAAGATTACTCTACCCGGCAAGGATCTCATTCAGATTCGATGGAGAAATCAAAAGCTTTACAGACAAGCAAAAGCTAAGAGAATTCAGCATCACCAAACCAGCTCTACAACAAATGCTAAAGAAACTTCTCTAAGTGGGAAACACAGAGAAGAAAAGGACCTACACAAACAAACCCAAAACAATTAAGAAAACGGTCATAGGAACATACATATCAATAATTACCTTAAACATGAATGGATTAAATGCTCCAACCAAAAGACACAGGCTTGCTGAATGGATACAAAAACAAGACCCATATATATGCTGTCTACAAGAGACCCACTTCAGACCTAGGGACACGTACAGACTGAAAGTGACCGGACGGAAAAAGATATTCCATGCAAATGGAAATCAAAAGAAAGCTGGAGTAGCAATACTCATATCAGATACAATAGACTTTAAAATAAAGAACGTTACAAAAGACAAGGAAGGACACTACATAATGATCAAGGGATCAATCCAAGAAGAAGATATAACAATTATAATGCACCCAACATAGGAGCACCTCAATACATAAGGCAACTGCTAACAGCTATAAAAGAGGAAATCGACAGTAACACAATAATAGTGGGGGACTTTAACACCTCACTTACACCAATGGACAGATCATCCAAAATGAAAATAAATAAGGAAACAGAAGCTTTAAATGACACGATAGACCAGATAGATTTAATTGATATTTATAGGACATTCCATCCAAAAACAGCAGATTACACTTTCTTCTCAAGTGCGCACGGAACATTCTCCAGGATAGAACACATCTTGGGTCACAGAACAAGCCTCAGTAAATTTAAGAAAACTGAAATCATCTCAAGCATCTTTTCTGACCACAATGCTATGAGATTAGAAATGAATTACAGGGAAAAAAACATAAAAAAGACAAACACATGGAGGCTAAACAATACATTACTAAATAACCAAGAGATCACTGAAGAAATCAAAGAGGAAATGAAAAAATACCTAGAGACAAAAGACAATGAAAACACGATGATCCCAAACCTATGGGATGCAGCAAAAGCAGTTCTAAGAGGGAAGTTTATAGCAATCCAATCCTACCTCAAGAAACAAGAAAAATCTCAAATAAACGATCTAACCTTACACCTAAAGGAACTAGAGAAAGAAGAACAAACAAAACCCAAAGTTAGCAGAAGGAAACAAATCATAAAGATCAGAGCAGAAGGGCTTCCCTGGTGGCGCAGTGGTTGAGAATCTGCCTGCCAATGCAGGGCACACGGGTTCGAGCCCTGGTCTGGGAAGATCCCACATGCCGCGGAGCATCTGGGCCCGTGAGCCACAATTACTGAGCCTGCGCGTCTGGAGCCTGTGCTCCGCAACAAGAGAGGCCGCAACAGTGAGAGGCCCGCACACCGCGATGAAGAGTGGCCCCCACTTGCCACAACTGGAGAAAGCCCTAGCACAGAAACGAAGACCCAACACAGCCATAAATAAATAAATAAAATTAAACTTTAAAAAAAAAAAAAAAAAAAAAGATCAGAGCAGAAATAAATGAAATAGAAACAAAGAAAAGAATAGCAATGATCAATAAAAGTAAAAGCTGGTTCTTTGAGAAGATAAACAAAATTGATAAACCATTAGCCAGACTCATCAAGAAAAAGAGGGAGAGGACTCAAATCAATAAAATTAGAAATGAAAAAGCAGAAGTTACAACAGACACCGCAGAAATACAAAGCATCCTAAGAGACTACTACAAGCAACTCTATGCCAATAAAATGGACAACCGGGAAGAAATGGACAAATTCTTAGAAAGGTATAACCTTCCAAGACTGAACCAGGAAGAAATAGAAAATATGAACAGACCATCACAAGTAATGAAATTGAAACTGTGATTAAAAATCTTCCAACAAACAAAAGTCCAGGACCAGATGGCTTCACAGGTGAATTCTATCAAACATTTAGAGAAGAGCTAACACCCATCCTTCTCAAGCTCTTCCAAAAAATTGTAGAGGAAGGAACACTCCCAAACTCATTCTATGAGGCCACCATCACCCTGATACCAAAACCAGACAAAGATACTACAAAAAAAGAAAATTACAGATATCACTGATGAATATAGATGCAAAAATCTTCAACAAAATACTAGCAAACAGAATCCAACAACACATTAAAAGGATCATACACCATGATCAAGTGGGATTTTTCCCAGGGATGCAAGGATTCTTCAATATACGCAAATCAATCAATGTGATACACCATATTAACAAACTAAAGAATAAAAACCATATGATCATCTCAATAGATGCAGAAAAAGCTTTTGACAAAATTCAACACCCATTTATGATAAAAAGAGCTCTCCAAAAAGTGGGCATAGAGGGAACCTACCTCAACATAATAAAGGCCATATACGACAAACCCACAGCAAACATCATTCTCAATGGTGAAAAACTGAATGCATTTCCTCTAAGATCAGGAACGAGACAGGGATGTCCACTCTCGCCACTATTATTCAACATAGTTTTGGAAGTCCTAGCCACAGCAATCAGAGAAGAAAAAGAAATGAAAGGAATACAAATTGGAAAAGAAGAAGTAAAACCGTCACTGTTTGCAGATGACATGATACTATACATAGAGAATCCTAAAGATGCCACCAGAAAACTACTAGAGCTAATCAATGAATTTGGTAAAGTTGCAGGATACAAAATTAATGCACAGAAATCTTTGGCATTCCTATACACCAAAAATGAAAAATCAGAAAGAGGAATTAAGGAAGCAATCCCATTCACCTTTGCAACAAAAAGAATAAAATACCTAGGAATAAACCTACCTAAGGAGGTAAAAGACCTGGACTCAGAAAACTATAAGACACTGATGAAAGAAATCAAAGATGACACAGACAGATGTAGAGATACAGCATGTTCTTGGATTGGAAGAATCAATATTGTGAAAATGACTATACTACCCAAAGCAATCTACAGATTCAATGCAATCCCTATCAAATTATCAGTGGCATTTTTTATAGAACTAGAACAAAAAATCTTAAAATTTGTATGGAGACACAAAAGACCCCGAATAGCCAAAGCAGTCTTGAGGGAAAAAAACGGAGCTGGAGGAATCAGACTCCCTTACTTCAGACTATACTACAAAGCTACAGTAATCAAGACAATATGGTACTGGCACAAAAGCAGAAATATAGATCAATGGAACAGGATAGAAAGCCCAGAGATAAACCCACGCACCTATGGTCAACTAATCTATGACAAAGGAGGCAAAGATATACAATGGAGAAAAGACAGTCTCTTCAATAAGTGGTGCTGGGAAAACTGGACAGCTACATGTAGAAGAATGAAATTAGAACACTCCTTAACACCATACACAAAAATAAACTCAAAATGGATTAGAGACCTAAATGTAAGACCGGACACTATAAAACTCTTAGAGGAAAACATAGGAAGAACACTGTATGACATAAATCACAGCAAGATCTTTTTTGATCCACCTCCTAGAGTAATGGAAATAAAAACAAAAATAAACAAATGGGACCTAATGAAACTTCAAAGCTTTTGCACAGCAAAGGAAACCAAAAACAAGACGAAAAGACAACCCTCAGAATGGGAGAAAATATTTGCAAACGAATCAACGGACAAAGGATTAATCTCCAAAATATATAAACAGCTCATGCAGCTCAGTATTAAGGAAACAAACAATCCAATCCAAAAATGGGCAGAAGACCTAAACAGACACTTCTCCAAAGAAGACATACAGATGGCCAAGAAGCACATGAAAAGCTGCTCAACATCACTAATTATTAGAGAAATGCAAATCAAAACTACAATAAGGTATCACCTCACACCAGTTAGAATGGGCATCATCAGAAAATCTACAAACAACAAATGCTGGAGAGGGTGTGGGGAAAAGGGAACCCTCTTCCACTGTTGGTGGGAATGTAAATTGATACAGCCACTATGGAGAACAATATGGAGGTTCCTTAAAAAACTAAAAATAGAATTACCATATGATCCAGCAATCCCACTACTGGACATATACCCAGAGAAGAGCATAATTCAAAAAGACACATGCACCCCAATGTTCATTGCAGCACTATTTACAATAGCCAGGTCGTGGAAGCAACCTAAATGCCCATCGACAGATGAATGGATAAAGAAGTTGTGGTACATATACACAATGGAATATTAGCCACAAAAAGGAACGAAATTGAGTCATTTGTTGAGACGTGGATGGATCTAGAGACAGTCATACAGACTGAAATAAGTCAGAAAGAGAAAAACAAATACCGTATGTTAACGCATGTATGTGGAACCTAGAAAAATGGTACAGATGAACTGGTTTGCAGGGCAGAAGTTGAGACACAGATGTAGAAAACAAACGTATGGACACCAAGGGGGGGAAACCGCCGTGGGGTGGGGATGGTGGTGTGCTGAATTGGGCGATTGGGATTGACATGTATACACTGATGTGTATAAAATTGATAACTAATAAGAACCTGCAGTATAAAAAAAAACAAAAAAACAAACGAAAAAACAACTAAGACTAAACTTTCTTTGGGTTATTTGTATGGAAATATGTTAATATAAATGTTTCAGACATTACATGAAATTTCTAAAAATCTTATAGGTTCTGGTATGATAAGTCATAATTCTAGTTATTACTTTAAAATGTATATCTCAGAAATAACTAAATTTCCTTGTCAATTGCATTATTATGAATGCAATTTCATCAAATCTTTAACCATGGTCATTTTTAAGTCTTTTGTCATTTACAGACAGTTCTGGGTGTACTCTGATGCTTTTGCAAAAATGTTCCTATAAAAGGGTTTCATTCTCAAGGAATTCACAGAAAAGACTGACAAGTACAGGTTTCTGGTAACTGACTATACTGCTGAACTGAATGAATAAGCAATTTCAGAACTCTAATGGAAAACTGATGAATTCAAAAAAGTGCTAACAAAAGATCAGGATGAAAAAAAAATTAATTACATGGGACTGAGTGAACTGATGAGGATGATTATAATTTCTGTGACTTTGTTTGAATAAAAAAAAAATCCCACAAGGACTCAGAGGCAAAAAATATACAAATCGCTGCAAAGTAAAGGAGCTGTTACAGTGGAGGATTACTGGACTGAATGTCAATATTATGACATAGTATGAGTGTGCTTCGTGTTTGGTAATTGCAATCATTGTTGCTTTTGTTGTGGTCATCCATTTACAATGCTTGGTATCAGTTTATTTATCTCTTGTAAAAATAAAATACAGTGTGTGTGTGTGTGAAAAAAAAATCAGAACTCCACATGCAGATCAAGAAACCCTGTCATACACGGCACTTTTTAATCAAAACCTCCAAAAGCAAGGTAAAAAGAAACAAAAGAAAAAAAATATTAACATGAATAAAATCTGTTTGTCTTTTCTTCTGTTAATCTGTCTTTTGTGTTTAATTACAGTCCTGCATGACAGAACTTAAGAGGGTAGAAGAAAAGTTTTCCTCCCCTACAATTCCAAGACCACAAGCTCCTATTGCTCTGCCTACGGTAGGACCCAGCAGAAAGAGGAGTGGCCTGTAGGGGAAAAGAACGCAGTGCCAAGCAGGTACCCAGAGAATGAAGATACCTAGATAAGTGGTGGCTCAACACTAAACTTATCCAGGAGATCATATCACTTGCCCCCATTTTATTAATGGATCTTTTATGACAATCAAGTGATATGCTGCATATAAATGACCTTTGAAAACTCTGAAGAGTTATACAAAGGATAAATTAAACAGACCCTTATAATTATCATTATTTCATCCAAAAGCTGCCCACAACCTCAATGATCTGAGAGATGAAGAATCAGGAATAGAGGAAGAAAGCTCTCAGAACACTCCAAAATGTTATAAAAGCCACCTGATAAAGGAGAAACCCCAAATATTCACTCAGAGCCTACAGACTCTTGATTTACACACAATTCACACTAAAAGTTACCAGGTTTCCCATTTTCACAGGAGATTCAAAATTCCAATTTAGAATAAGAAGGATGCTGCTTAGGTGTGATGGACGATAGAGACAGAAAGAGGGGAGCTCTAAAGGCAAATAACGAGGCTTGCAGTCTGGGGCTAATTAGCGTAAGGGCAAACAGCTCTCCATTCCTCAGTCAGGGAGAAATCACAGAACAGTGAAAAGAAAAGAGTGGGGGGCTTCCCTGGTGGCGCAGTGGTTGAGAATCTGCCTGCCGATGCAGGGGACACGGGTTCGAGCCCTGGTCTGGGAAGATCCCACATGCCGCGGAGCGACTGGGCCCCTGAGCCACAATCACTGAGCCTGCGCGTCTGGAGCCTGTGCTCCGCAACAAGAGAGGCCGCGATAGTGAGAGGCCCGCGCACCGCGATGAAGAGTGGCCCCCGCTTGCTGCAACTAGAGAAAGCCCTCACACAGAAACGAAGACCCAACACAGCCAAAAGTAAAAAAAAACAAAAACAAAAGTCCCTACAAGATTTTAGAAAAAAAAAAAAAAAGAGTGGGGAACCATCTAGAACTATGGTTGCGTCTAACCTCTACCACTGACAAACTCTATGAACTTTGGCAGGTGATGGCACCTCCCTGACTGTGGCGGTTTTAAAACATGTCTACAAATTCTTTAATACTTCCACCTTCAAGAGGTAGAGCCTAATTCTCCCCTTCTAACAAATAGAATAAAGCAGAATTGACAGTGTCCAACTACAAAGACTAAGTCAAAAAAGGCATTACGGCTTCCATCTTGGTCTCCGTCTCTCCTGGACCATTCTATGTTGTGAGGTCATTCATACAGGCAGCTCTATGGAAAGATCCATGAGGCTAGGAACTGAGGCCTTCCGCCAACAATCATGTGAATGGAAGTAAATTTTCCAGCACCAGTCAGGCCACAGATGACTGCAGCCCCTGCCACATTCTGAGTGCAACCTCATGAAATCCTCAGCCAGAACCACCCAGCTAATCTGCTCCTGAAACCCTGACCCTCAGAAACTATGAAAGACCATAAATGTTTGTTGTTTAAAGCTGTTAATTTGATATACGGTGACAATGAATACACTGAGCCACAGCTTCTCCATCTGTAAAATGAGAATAATAACAGAGAATAGGGAACACAAATAAGTATATGTAAGATGTCTAGCAGATGCTTGGCACGTGGTAGTAGGTGAATATATGTTAGCTTCTTTACCCATCTGCCCCTCAGCTACACCTGAGAGTATGACTTCAGAAAGGATGGATAACTGTATTTTATAACATGGAGAAAGTTAAATTGTTTCTGTACCCTCTTTTTTTTTTAAATTAATTAATTAATTTATTTTTGGCTGTGTTGGGTCTTCGTTTCTGTGCGAGGGCTTTCTCTGGTTGCGGCAAGCGGGGGCCACTCTTCATCGCGGTGCGCAGGCCTCTCACTATCGCGGCCTCTCTTGTTGCAGACCACAGGCTCCCGACGCGCAGGCTCAGTACTTGTGGCTCACGGGCCTAGTTGCTCCGCGGCGTGTGGGATCTTCCCAGACCAGGGCTCGAACCCGTGTCCCCTGCATTGGCAGGCGGATTCTCAACCACTGTGCCACCAGGGAAGCCCCCCCTTTTTTCTAATTTTTGGATTTTATTTCTTTCTTTCTACAGCAGGTTCTTATTAGTTATCTATTTTATACATATTAGTGTATACATGTCAATCCCAATCTCCCAATTCATCCCACCCCCCCCACCCCCTGCTGCTTTCCCCCCTTGGTGTCCATACGTTTGTTCTCTACATCTGTGTTTCTATTTCTGCCCTGCAAACCAGTTCATCTGTACCATTTTTCTAGGTTCCACATATATGCGTTAATATACGATATTTGTTTTTCTTTCTGACTTACTTCAATCTGTATGACTGTCTCTAGATCCATCCACGTCTCTACATATGACCCAATTTCGTTCCTTTTTATGGCTGAGTAACATTCTATTGTATGTATGTACCACAACTTCTTTATCCATTCGTCTGTCGATGGGCATTTAGGTTGCTTCCACGACCTGGCTATTGTAAATAGTGCTGCAATGAACATTGGGGTGCATGTGTCTTTTTGAATTATGCTCTTCTCTGGGTATATGCCCAGTAGTGGGATTGCTGGGTCATATGGTAATTCTATTTTTAGTTTTTTAAGGAACCTCCATATTGTTCTCCATAGTGGCTGTATCAATTTACATTCCCACCAACAGTGGAAGAGGGTTCCCTTTTCCCCACACCCTCTCCAGCATTTGTTGTTTGTAGATTTTCTGATGATGCCCATTCTAACTGGTGTGAGGTGATACCTTATTGTAGTTTTGATTTGCATTTCTCTAATAATTAGTGATGTTGAGCAGCTTTTCATGTGCTTCTTGGCCATCTGTATGTCTTCTTTGGAGAAGTGTCTGTTTAGGTCTTCTGCCCATTTTTGGATTGGATTGTTTGTTTCCTTAATACTGAGCTGCATGAGCTGTTTATATATTTTGGAGATTAATCCTTTGTCCGTTGATTCGTTTGCAAATATTTTCTCCCATTCTGAGGGTTGTCTTTTCGTCTTGTTTTTGGTTTCCTTTGCTGTGCAAAAGCTTTGAAGTTTCATTAGGTCCCATTTGTTTATTTTTGTTTTTATTTCCATTACTCTAGGAGGTGGATCAAAAAAGATCTTGCTGTGATTTATGTCATACAGTGTTCTTCCTATGTTTTCCTCTAAGAGTTTTATAGTGTCCGGTCTTACATTTAGGTCTCTAATCCATTTTGAGTTTATTTTTGTGTATGGTGTTAAGGAGTGTTCTAATTTCATTCTTCTACATGTAGCTGTCCAGTTTTCCCAGCACCACTTATTGAAGAGACTGTCTTTTCTCCATTGTATATCTTTGCCTCCTTTGTCATAGATTAGTTGACCATAGGTGCGTGGGTTTATCTCTGGGCTTTCTATCCTGTTCCATTGATCTATATTTCTGCTTTTGTGCCAGTACCATATTGTCTTGATTACTGTAGCTTTGTAGTATAGTCTGAAGTAAGGGAGTCTGATTCCTCCAGCTCCGTTTTTTTCCCTCAAGACTGCTTTGGCTATTCGGGGTCTTTTGTGTCTCCATACAAATTTTAAGATTTTTTGTTCTAGTTCTATAAAAAAATGCCACTGATAATTTGATAGGGATTGCATTGAATCTGTAGATTGCTTTGGGTAGTATAGTCATTTTCACAATATTGATTCTTCCAATCCAAGAACATGCTGTATCTCTACATCTGTCTGTGTCATCTTTGATTTCTTTCATCAGTGTCTTATAGTTTTCTGAGTCCAGGCCTTTTACCTCCTTAGGTAGGTTTATTCCTAGGTATTTTATTCTTTTTGTTGCAAAGGTGAATGGGATTGCTTCCTTAATTCCTCTTTCTGATTTTTCATTTTTGGTGTATAGGAATGCCAAAGATTTCTGTGCATTAATTTTGTATCCTGCAACTTTACCAAATTCATTGATTAGCTCTAGTAGTTTTCTGGTGGCATCTTTAGGATGTATAGTATCATGTCATCTGCAAACAGTGACGGTTTTACTTCTTCTTTTCCAATTTGTATTCCTTTTATTTCTCTTTCTTCTCTGATTGCTGTGGCTAGGACTTCCAAAACTATGTTGAATAATAGTGGCGAGAGTGGACATCCTTGTCTTGTTCCTGATCTTAGAGGAATGCTTTCAGTTTTTCACCATTGAGAATGATGTTTGCTGTGGGTTTGTCATATGTGGCCTTATTATGTTGAGGTACGTTCTCCCTATGCCCACTTTCTGGAGAGTTTTTATCATAAATGGGTGTTGAATTTTGTCAAAAGCTTTTTCTCTATCTATTGAGATGATCACATGGTTTTTATTCTTCAATTTGTTAATACCGTGTATCACATTGACTGGTTTGCGTATACTGAAGAATCCTTGCATCCCTGGGCTAAATCCCACTTGATCATGGTGTATGATCCTTTTAATGTGTTGTTGGATTCTGTTTGCTAGTATTTTGTTGAGGATTCTTGCATCTATATTCATCAGTGAGATCTGTCTGTAATTCTCTTTTTTTGTAGTATTTTTGTCTGGTTTTGGTATCAGGGTGATGGTGGCCTCATAGAATGAGTTTGGCAGTGTTCCTTCCTCTGTAATTTTTTGGAAGAATTTGAGAAGGATGGGTGTTAGCTCTTCTCTAAACGTTTGATAGAATTCACCTGTGAAGCCATCTGGTCCTGGACTTTTGTTTGTTGGAAGATTTTTAATCACAGTTTCAATTTCATTACTTGTGATTGGCTTGTTCATATTTTCTATTGGAAGAAAATATTTTCTATTTTCTATTTCAATCAGTCTTGGAAGGTTATAACTTTCTAAGAATTTGTCCATTTCTTCCAGGTTGTCCATTTTATTGGCATAGAGTTGCTTGTAGTAGTCTCTTAGGATGCTTTGTATTTCTGCAGTGTACCTTGTAACTTCTCCTTTTTCACTTCTAATTTTATTGATTTGAGTCCTCTCCCTCTTTTTCTTGATGAGTCTGGTTAATGGTTTATCAATTTTATCTTCTCAAAGAACCAGCTTTTGCTTTTATTGATCTTTGCTATTGTTTCGCTTCTATTTCATTTATTTCTGCTGTGATCTTTATGATTTCTTTCCGTCTACTAACTCTGGGTTTTGTTTGTTCTTCTTTCTCTAGTTCCTTTAGGTGTAAGGTTAGATTTTTTATGAGATTTTTCTTGTTTTTTGAGGTAGGCTTGTATTGTTACAAACTTCCCTCTTAGAACTGCTTTTGCTGCATCCCGTAAGTTTTGGATCGTCATGTTTTCGCTGTAATTTGTCTCTAGGTATTTTCTGATTTCCTCTTTGATTTCTTCAGCGATCTCTTAGTTATTTAGTAACGTATTGTTTAGCCTCCATGTGTTTGTGTTTTTTACTTTTCCCTGTAATTCATTTCTAATCTCATAGCGTTGTGGTCAGAAAAGATGCTTGATATGATTCCAATTTTCTTAAATTTACCGAGGCTTGATTTGTGACCCAAGAAGTGATCTATCCTGGAGAAATGTTCCATGTGCACTTGAGAAGAAAGTGTAATCTGCTGGTTTTGGATGGAATGTCCTAGAAATATCAATTAAATCTATCTGGTCTATTGTGTCATTCAAAGCTTGTGTTTCCTTATTAATTTTCTGTCTGGATGATCTGTCCATTGGTGTAAGTAAGGTGTTAAAGTTCCCCACTATTATTGTGCTACTGTTGATTTCCTCTTTTATAGTTGTTAGCAGTTGCCTTATGTATTGAGGTGCTCCTATGTTGGGTGCACATATATTTATAATTGTTATATCTTCTTCTTGAACTGATCCCTTGATCATTATGTAGTGTCCTTCCTTGTCTCTTGTAACGTTCTTTATTTTAAAGTCTATTTTATGTGATATGAGTATTGCTATTCCAGCTTTCTTTTAATTTCCATTTGCATGGAATATCTTTTTCCATCCGGTCACTTTCAGTCTGTACGTGTCCCTAGGTCTGAAGTGGGTGTCTTGTAGACAGCAATATATACGGGTCTTGATTTTGTATCCATTCAGCAAGCCTGTGACTTTTGGTTGGAGCATTTAATCCATTCATGTTTAAGGTAATTATCGCTATGTATGTTCCTATTACCATTTTCTTAATTGTTATGGGTTTCCTTTTGTAGGTCCTTTTCTTCTCTTGTGGGAGTACTTCCCACTTAGAGAAGTTCCTTTAGCATTTGTTGTAGGGCTGGTTTGGTGATGCTGAATTCTCTTAGCTTCTGCTTGTCTGTAAAGCTTTTGATTTCTCTGTTGAATCTGAATGAGATCCTTGCCAGGTAGAGTAATCTTGGTTGTAGGTTCTTCCTTTCATCACTTTAAATATATCGTGCCACTCCCTTCTGGCTTGTAGAGTTTCTGCTGAGAAATCATCTGTTAACCTTACAGGAGTTCCCTTGTATGTTATTTTTCCTTTTTCTCTTGTTGCTTTCAATAATTTTTCTTTAATTTTTGTCAATTTGATTACTATGCGTCTCAGCATGTTTCTCCTTGGGTTTATCCTGCTTGGGACTCTGCGTTTCCTGGACTTGGGTGGCTATTTCCTTTCGCATGTTCGGGAAGTTGTCGACTATAATCTCTTCAAATATTTTCTCGGGTCCTTTCTCTCTCTCTTCTCCTTCTGGGACCCCTATAATGCGAATGTTGTTGCGTTTAATGTTGTCCCAGAGGTCTCTTAGGCTGCCTTCATTTCTTTTCATTCTTTTTTGAGTCTGTTCCGCAGCAGTGAATTCCCCCATTCTGTCTTCCAGGTCACTTACCCGTTCTTCTGACTCAGTTTTTCTGCTACTGATTCCTTCCAGTGTAGTTTTCATTTCAGTTATTGCACTGGTCATCTCTGTTTGTTTGTTCTTTAATTCTTCCAGGTCTTTGTTAAACATTTCTTGCATCTTCTCGATCTTTGCCTCCATTCTTCTTCCGAGGTCCTGGATCATCTTCACTATCATTATTCTGAATTCTTTTTCTGGAAGGTTGCCTATCTCCATTTCATTTAGTTGTTTTTCCAGGGTTTTATCTTGTTCTTTCATCTGGTACAAAGTTCTCTGCCTTTTCATTTTGTCTGTCTTTCTGTGAATGTGGTTTTCTTTCCACAGACTGCAGAATTGTAGTTCTTCTTGCTTCTGCTGCCTACCCTCTGGTGGCTGAGGCCATCTAAGAGGCTTGTGCAAGCTTCCTGATGGGAAGGACTGGTGGTGGGTATAGCTGGGTGTTGCTCTGGTGGGCAGAGCTCAGTAAAACTTTAATCCACTTGTCTGCTCACGGGTGGGCCTGGGTTCCCTCCCTGTTGGTTGTTTGGCCTGAGATGACCCAGCACTGGAGCCTACCTGGCTCTTTGATGGGGCTAATGGCGGACTCTGGGAGGGCTCACACCAAGGAGTACGTCCCAGGACTTCTGCTTCCAGTGTCGATGTCCCCAAGGAGAACCACAGCCACACCCCCACCTCTACAGGAGACCCTCTAACACTAGCAGGTAGGTCTGGTTCAGTCTCCTATGGGGTCACTGCTCCTTCCCCTGGGTCCCGATGCGCACACTACTTTGTGTGTGCCCTCCAAGAGTGGAGTCTCTGTTTCCACCAGTCCTGTCGAAGTCCTGCAATCAAATCCCGCTAGCCTTCAAAGTCTGATTCTCTAGGAATTCCTCCTCCCGCTGCCAGACCCCCAGGTTGGGAAGCCTGCCGTGGGGCTCAGTACCTTCACTCCAGTGGGTGGACTTCTGTGGTATAAGTGTTCTCCAGTTTGTGAGTCATCCACCCAGCAGTTATGGGATTTGATTTTATTGTGATTGCACCCCTCCTACCGTCTCATTGCGGCTTCTCCTTTGTCTTTGGATATGGGGTATCTTTTTTGGTGAGTTCCAGTGTCTTCCTGTCGACGATTGTTCAGCAGTTAGTTGTGATTCTGGTGCTCTCGCAAGAGGGAGTGAGCACACGTCCTTCTACTCCACCATCCGAACCAATCTCCTGTACCCTCTTTTGGAGAGCAAAACAATTTTAAAAGGGGGTGAGTCTCGGAATGACTGCCATTAAAATCACCCTCAGTAAAACAGAAAAGTTTTAACAACACACTAGCAAATAGAAACACAGCCCATGACCTCAGACAGATCTAGGTACCAGGTATCAGCTCTGCCACTTTACCAGCTGTGTACCCTTGGGAAAATCACTTAACCTCTCTGAACTTCATGTTCTGCATGTAAATATAGATGACCTCAGGGGTGTATGTTTCAGTCACCTGGAAAATGTACTAATTTAGAACTCCTCCTACCTTGGGGTTCCAGATCAAAGGGTCAGTTGTTGGGAAGGCCAGAGCTGATTGCCTGGCAAATGTTGCTCCTCCGGTCATCTGCAACCAACACACGCACACACACACACACACACATATACACACACAACTAGGCAGTATGCTGGAGGGTGAGGACAGGTATATTGTATTCCCTTTTCACTTCAAGACTACTTTTGGTGTTCATTTTAATAAAACTTCACTCTTATAAAGATGTTGGAATTGGAGTCGGGGAGCCCCATGTATAACATGACTTGTCTCAGCCCTTCCCCTGTTAAGGTTGGTCCCATTTCTGCAGTAATAAGTACATCTCCTGCCTTCTCTCTCCCAACCCCCACAAAAGAGCCAATGCGTGTCTGGGAGTGTTTGGAGGTGAGCACAATGAAGCCAGGGAGGTGAACTGTAATTAAAACACAGGTGGGGAAAGCAAGGAAGAGCTCCTTTAACATGCAAATGGAGAACCTGGCTGCAAGGAACCTATGTTTTGAGCCAGGTGGGCTGGGGGCTTTGTTAGTGAGGCACTGGGAAGCAATGGAGGTGGGTGGAGAGAAGCTTTGGTTTCAGGAAGGTTAAAGAACCTGGTTTGTGGGGTGGGGGGAATCTCAAGAATACAGAGGGACCCCCCAAATTCCTCTCCCCATGGCTGGGGTGCAATTTTTAAAAATTACTGTGGTGCTCCAAGGACAATGGTGCTTCAAGGACAAAGGACGACCCTGCCTGAAAAAGTTTCAGCGTTACACCCCCTACCGGACTCTTAATTGCCCTCCCCACTATGTTGCGATGGTTACAAAATTCCTGAGCCCACCTGGGCGACGCCCACCTGAGCAACGGGGATCTGTCCCAAATAAGGAAAGGCATATGCCCTGTCCCACTCCCACCCTATAGAAGGAAGGTATATATGCCTCGACCAATCAGTAAACGAAATTTTCACCTTAGACCATTCCTTTGTTTTCTGGCTATAAAAACTGATCAGTAGCACATGTTTGGGCTAGACTCTCGCAGATTACTAGGAAGTCGGCCCGCTGTTCTGGCAGCGACCCTTCCCTCTAATAAATTCTAACTTCTTTACATTCTGCCTTGTGTCTGGAAATTTCTTTTCCAACCCGCGTTTAGGACCACGACGGTTACTATTACCAACTTGAGATGTATGTTCAAGGACACAGAGAATAATAAATGCACCCAACAGCAGATTAAGAAATAAGCATCCCCAATATATCTGAAGGCTCTTGTATGCCCCTCCTCAACCATACCCCCCACCGACTCCACAGAGGGAACCTCTGCTCTGAATCTGGCGTTTTCAGTCTCATGTGTGTCTCTATACTTTTACTACCCGCGTATGTAATGTGTATCCCTAACCTTACTCAACTGCTTTGCATAGTTTTAAACTTTATAGAAATAACACTCCATATGCATTTTGGGGCAACTTGCTTTTATTGCTCTCGACATTATGTTTTTTGGAGGATTCACCCTTGTTGATTCACAGAGCCTGAGCTCATTCATTTTCAGCGGCATGAGTCTAATGTATATATCCACTTTCCTGTTGATAAGGGGCTAATTTACATCCCCACTCCCAAATACATTGTGAAAAAAGATAATAAAGGGAAATGGAATTAAATATTGAAAGCGCCTGTATTTCAGAGCGTTGCCATATGAAAACAGCCAAACGTTTTTCATATCTACCTCAGAGGGTTTCTGTAAAGATTAAGAAACATGATGATAATAATAAAAGTGAACATTTATCAAGTGCTTACGGCCTGCCTGGCTTCAGGCTAAAAAGTTTTGGATTAATTGTGCATTTAACCTTTAGCACAACTTTGTTGATGGAGCAGCTCATGTTGTCCCATTTTACAGATGAAGACACTGAGGCTCAGAGAAAGGGGAAGTGACTTACCTGAAGAAAAATTGCTCCGAGGAGGCAAGAGTGGCACTTGAACTAAGATTTCTCTGAACTGCTTAACTCTAGACCCCATGCTAGAAAAGGACTCAGGGCAGAGTCTGGCACAGAACAAGCACTTAATCAATGGTACAGAACAAGCACTTAATCAGTGGTAGTTGTTACTATCGGTAATAATGAACCATTTTTGAGCCAGGCAGTATTATCAGAACTGGCATTAATTATTCAGCTCACCTGGGGACAGTGACTTGCAGTAGAGCCTGTATTTAAATTAAGAGGAGGGAAATAGATGACCTCCTCTTAGGAGGGGGTCAACCTTTCCCATAATCTGATTCTAATTATACCCCCAAGGAGTGCCCTAAATCCACAAACATTGGGAAGCTGCACCACTGTGATTCAAAATCTGTGTTATGCAATCTCTTTTCTCTAGGCTCATGGTTCAGGGTGAAGAAACTGTACATTTATTGCAGGCATGAGGTATAATACTGAATCCTCCACGTGTATTAACTCAGTCAGTCCTCACAGCAACCAAGAACACACCAGAAACTGAGGATCAGGGATATCAAGCCACTTACCTAAAGTCCCTGGGATAGTTAGTGGCTCTGGTATAATACGAAATATATACTTGGTCTCTGTCCCTGGTTCCTTACACAGAGCTCCTAAAACTCTTGTAATTTCCTGAGTGATAGGGGTGCTAGGAGCATCTTTTGTGATAATATTGGGTTGACCAAAATGTTCGTTCGGGTTTTTCTGTAAGGGAAAATGAACATTTTGGCCAACCCAATATTTGGTCTTAGTCCCCTGTTTCTGACACAGAGCTTCTAAGACCCTTAGGATCTCTGGAGTGTTAAGTGTATCTTTTTTATGCTGATGAGATGACAGCTGGCTGGGAGGCCCTAGAGAGCTTCAGGATGGGCACTGGTCATGGAAAGATCAAGGCATAATTAGAGGGTTGGAACTTTCAGCCCTAAACCCCCTCCCAACCTCCAAGAAGGGGAGAAGGGCTGGATATTTGAGTTAATCATCAAAGGCCAAATATTTAATCAATCATGCCTATGTGATGGAATCTCCATAAAAACCCCGAACAGCAGGGTTCAGAGAGCTTCCCATCCCTGTGCTGGAAGGGTGGCACACCCCAGCTCCACTGGGGCAGAAGCCTCTTCATCTGGCTATTCCATTGACTAACTGACCTATGTTACAATGTGTACAGTGTTTCATGGAATGAAACCTATCAATTTCAGTTTATAAAGTAGAACTCACAGAACCAGAGAGAAGGGTGGTTGCCAGGGGCTGGTGGGTGGGGAAAATGAGGAGATATTAGTCAAAGGATATAAAGTTTCAGTTATAAAATGAGTAAGTTCTGGGAATCTAATGTACAGCACTGTGATTATAATTAATAATACTGTATTGTCTGCTTGAAATTTGCTGAAAGAGTAGATCTTAGGTGTTCTCATCCACAAAAAAACATAATACAAAAAATAACTATATGAGGTTATGGATGTGTTAATTACCTTGACTGCGGTAATCATTTCACAGTGTATACACATATTAAATCATCACACTGTATACCTTAAAGTCACATTGTACAACCTAAGTATATACAATTTTTACTTGTCAATTATACCTCAGTAAAGTGAGGGAAAAATAAAATTTAATTTTTTTCAATTTTATGGTTTTCTTTTCATATTTCAGAGGCCACATTTCTTTTTAGGGTGCAAATATTCCCACAGGCCTTTGTAAGGCTCATAAACTCCTAGCACTGACCTCACAGTGCCTGATGGACAAACCAGATCTCATCTCAGCCACATGAATAGAAAGTCAACTCTCTCTGGCTACCCAGACACTATGACTTGCTTTTGTATTCCTCCATGTTGGCGCTTCTCATGTGTCAAAGCCAATGCAGCAGACGACATGGAAAGACGCTGATGACAGAACACCAAGAAGACAAATGATTAATGGCTGTCCCACTCCCCAGCCCCCTGGAACAGAGAGGTTAATTACCAGCATCTAAAACATCTGAGAAGATGTTACACACCCATATTATCAATTAACCTCATCTCTAAGAAATCGCCATCACTGCAAAAAATAGAAAATGACTGTCATCCTAATTACAAGGTCTATACAAGAGGCCAGGGTTAGGCAAGGAGACTTCTTTCTTAACTTCTTCCTGGTTAGTTTCCTACTCTGTTTGGCATCCTTTCAATAAGTTACACTTGGAAAAATAAATAAATAAAATAAGTTACACTTGGGTTCCACTTCCTCCTTAAAGCTGTCCCCAGATATAGTTGCTGCTGCTGTTGTAAATCATTTTTATTGACCACTTACTATATGCTACGTACCACACTAAGTACTTCCTGTGCATTCTCCTCCTCCTCCCACCCACTTCACTTATTCGTGGTCCCTGCCTGGTGCGATTTTTCACTTTTCAGTTTCCAAACTTGATCTAGGTTTCTTTAATCTAAGGAATTCAATTTTGCCATGTACTCCCCAAAAGGGGCTGTCACTCTCGACTCACACCAGCCAAACTCACAAAAGAGCAATGCATAAATCAGTGCCAACAGGAATTCCCTGGCGGTCCAGTGGTTAAGACTCGGTGCTTTCACTGCCAGGGCCCGGGTTGAATCCCTAGTCAGGGAAGTAAGATCCCACAGGCCGCACGGTGCGGGGGAAAAAAAAAAAAAAAAAAATCAGTGCCAACGTATTGATTGCTGTTGAGAATCAGAAGTGCTTAGGGAAGAAAATTTCATCTTCTTCACCGAGCACATTTTCTTCCTGTTACAGATCTTTACCAGAAAACATAGTATATACTATTGCTGTCCCTCTCACCATCCCTTGCACACTGATGTGACTACTTCTGTAAATACCTGTGATTCTTTGCCAGGGCTTTCTCTGGCTAAGCCAGAGAAAAGCATGCTAAGCCAATGCATGGAGCAAGTCAGAAGTGTCGATGAGGTAATGCCCCCAGGAGTAGTCCTTCAGTGATGACTGCTGTGAGTGAAGGATACATACTTCCTCATCCACATAACTTTGCACACCACGAGCAACTCTGAAGCATGTGCTACCCAGCCTCCCAGCTGCCCTCAGCAAAATGCTACTGCTTATTACCCTTCTCTGTCAGATCCCTCCCCTACTAGTGCTTCATGGAATCACCTGCCAAATAAACTCCTTGCACTGAAAACCCTTGTCTCAGGGTCTGCTTCTGGGGGGACCCAGCTTATGACAGACATTATGAGTGGTCCTGCAACCGAAGAGTCAGATGGGCGATCATAACATTGAGCCCCTGTATTCTAGGGATTTCCCTGATGCACAAGCAGGTTCTCTTGCTTGTAGGTCTAGGAACTCTCTTTTCTGGACAATTCTGGACACATACACTGACCAGTCTGGCCTCCTTGGACTCACTTCCACAGATCGTCAGTTAACACAGTCTCTCTTGAGAGGACAACCCAACTGATCAGCTTTTTGTGCTTTTAATTACAATCCCCACCCAGGCACCTTCCTGACATAGGCAGGAGGGGTCCCTAGGCTCTCCCAACTCATCAATCACACACATACTCCCATCCAGGCTTTAGGATGGGTCATTTACTTTTTTCTTGTAATAGATTTTTAAATACATTAAAAACAGTCCCCTTTGGAATGCCCCTTTCTCCTGCTACCAGGGTCCAAGCTCAGCTCTGAGTTTCCTTCACGGTTTGCGATTCTACTGGCCACGTAGATCTTGGGCTGTGGTTCACCATGCACCCACTATGTTCCTGGTGCACCAGTGGGGCACCTTAAACCATCTGTTCACAGCCAGTCCACAGACTAAGAACCGGAGTCAATAGCTTCTTGCCGGGTTCTCGGACTGCCTGGGGAGGAGCAGCTGTTGCGGGGCAAAAGGTGCTCACTTCAGCTTCATCTCGGTCTCCTCCTTCCTGCTCCCTCCCCTCCAACACCACCGCTTTTGGAGAGGTTGGAAGCCAATTCTAAGCCGTGTGGCTGACGGGGTCTTGGTGCTCTGGCCTCGTGTCAGGCCTGAGCCTCTGAGGTGGGAGAGCCGACTTCAGGACATTAGACCACCAGAGACCTCCCAGCCCCTCATAATATCAATCAGCGAGAGCTCTCCCAGAGATCTCCGTCTCAACGCTAAGACCCAGCTCCACCCAACGGCCAGCAAGCTTCAGTGCTGGACGCCCCATGCCAAAAAACTAGCAGGACAGTAACACAACCCCACCCATTAGCAGAGAGGCTGCCTAAAATCATACTAAGTTAACAGACACCTCAAAACACACCACCAGACGCAGCCCTGCCCACCAGAAAGACAAGATTCAGCCCCACCCACCAGAACACAGGCACCAGTCCCCTCCACCAGGAAGCCTACACAAGCCACTGAACCAACCTCACCCATGGGGGGCAGACACTAAACACAAAAGGAACTATGAACTTGCAGCCTGCGAAAAGGAGACCCCAAACATAGAAAGTTAAACAAAATGAGAAGACAGCGAAATATGCAGCAGATGAAGGAGCAAGGTAAAAACCCACCAGACCAAACAAGTGAAGAGGAAATAGGCAGTCCTGAAAAAGAATTCGGAGTAATGATAGTAAAGATGATCCAAAATCTTGAAAACAGAATGGAGAAAATACAAGAAATGTTTAACAAGGACCTAGAACAACTAGAGAGCAAACAAAAAATGATGAACAACACAATAAATGAAATTAAAAATTCTCTAGAAGGAATCAATAGCAGAATACCTGAGGCAGAAGAACAGATAAGTGACCTGGAAGATAAAATAGTGGAAATAACTACCGCAGAGCAGAATAAAGGAAAAAGAATGAAAAGAATTGAGGACATTCTCAGAGACCTCTGGGACAACATTAAACACACCATTCGAAATATAGGGGTCTCAGTAGAAGAAGAGAAAAAGAAAGGGTCTGAGAAAATATTTGAAGAGATTATAGTTGAAAACTTCCCTAACATAGGAAAGGAAATAGTCAATCAAGTCCAAGAAGCACAGAGAGTCCAATACAGGATAAATCCAAGGAAAAACATGCCAAGACACATATTAATCAACTATCAAAAATTAAATACAAAGAAAAAAATATTAAAAGCAGCAAGGGAAAAGCAACAAGTAACATACAAGGGAATCCTCATAAGGTTAACAGCTGATCTTTCAGCAGAAACTCTGCAAGCCAGAAGGGAGTGGCAGGGCATATTTAAAGTGATGAAAGGGAAAAATCTACAACCAAGATTACTCTACCTAGCAAGGATCTCAATCAGATTCGATGGAGAAATTAAAACCTTTCAAGACAAGCAAAAGTAAAGAGAATTCAGCAACACCAAACCAGCTTTATAACAAATGCTAAAGGAACTTCTCTAGGCAGGAAACACAAGAGAAGGAAAAGAACTACAATAACAAACCCAAAACAATTAAGAAAATGGTAATAGGAACATACATATCAATAATTACCTTAAAAGTAAATGGATTAAATGCTCCAACCAAAAGACATAGACTGGCTGAATGGATACAAAAACAAGACCCGTATGTATGCTGTCTACAAGAGGCCCACTTCAGACCTAGGGACACATACAGACTGAAAGTGACCAGATGGAAAAAGATATTCCATGCAAATGGAAATCAAAAGAAAGCTGGAGTAGCAATTCTCATATCAGACAAAATAGACTTTTAAATAAAGACTATTACAAGAGACAAAGAAGGACACCACATAATGATCAAGGGATCATTCCAACAAGAAGATATAACAGTTGTAAATATTTATGCATCCAACATAGGAGCACCTCAATACATAAGGCAAATGCTAATAGCCATAAAAGGGGAAATCGACAGTAACACAATAATAGTAGGAGACTTTAACACCCCACTTTCACCAATGGACAGATCATCCAAAATGAAAATAAATAAGGAAACACAAGCTTTAAATGACACATTAAACAAGATGGACTTAATTGATATTTATAGGACATTCCATCCCAAAACAACAGAATACACTTTCTTCTCAAGTGCTCATGGAACATTCTCCAGGATAGATCATATCTTGGGTCACAAATCAAGCCTTGGTAAATTTAAGAAAATTGAAATCGTATCAAGTATCTTTTCCAACCACAACGCTATGAGACTAGATATCAACTGACGGAAAAAAACTGTAAAAAATACAAACACATGGAGGCTAAACAATACACAACTAAATAACCAAGAGATCACTGAAGAAAACAAAGAGGAAATCAAAAAATACCTAGAAACAAATGACAATGAAAACACAACGACCCAAAACCTATGGGATGCAGCGAAAGCAGTTCTAAGAGGGAAGTTTATAGCAGTACAATCCTACCTCAAGAAACTAGAAAAATCTCAAATAAACAACCTAACCTTACAACTAAAGTGATTAGAGAAAGAACAAAATGAAAAACCCAAAGTTAGCAGAAGGAAAGAAATCAAAGATCAGATCAGAAATAAATGAAAAAATGAAGAAAACGATAGCAAAGATCAATAAAACTAAAAGCTGGTTCTTTGAGAAGATAAACAAGATTGATAAACCATTAGACAGACTCATCAAGAAAAAAGGGAGAAGACTCAAATCAATAGAATTAGAAATGCAAAACGAGAAGTAACAACTGACATTGCAGAAATACAAAGGATCACGAGAGATTACTACAAGCAACTATAATGCCAATAAAATGGACAACCTGTTAGAAATGGGCAAATTCTTAGAAAAGCACAACATTCCGAGACTGAACCAGGAAGAAACAGAAAATATAAACAGACCAATCACAAGCACTGTAATTGAAACTGTGATTAAAAATCTTCCAACAAACAAAAGTCCAGGACCAGATGGCTTCACAGGCGAATTCTATCAAACATTTAGAGAAGAGCTAACACCTATCCTTCTCATACTCTTCCAAAATATAGCAGAGGGAGGAACACTCCCAAACTCACTCTATGAGGCCACCATCACCCTGATACCAAAACCAGACAAAGATGTCATACACAAAAAAAAAACTACAGGGCAATATCACTGATGAACATAGATGCACAAATCCTCAAAAAAAATGCTAGCAAACAGAATCCAACAACACATTAAAAGGTTCATACACCATCATCAAGTGGGGTTTATCCCAGGAATGCAAGGATTCATCAGTATATGCAAATCAATCAATGTGATACACCATATTAACAAACTGAAGGATAAAAACAATATGATAACCTCAATAGATGCAGAAAAAGCTTTCGACAAAATTCAACACCCATTTATGATGAAAACTCTCCAGAAAGTAGGCATAGAGGGAACCTACCTCAACATAATAAAGGCCACAGAGGACAAACCCATAGCCAACATCGTTCTCAATGGTGAAAAACTGAAACCATTTCCTCTAAGACCAGGAACAAGACAAGGCTGCCCACTCTCAACACTATTATTCAACATAGCTTTGGAAGTGTTAGCCACAGCAATGAGAGAAGAAAAAGAAATAAAAAGAATACAAATCAGAAGAGAAGAAGTAAAACTGTCACTGCTTGCAGATGACATTATACTATACAGAGAGAATCCTAAAGATGCTACCCGAAAACTACTAGAGATAATAAATTAATTTGGTAAAGTAGCAGGATACAAAATTAATGCACAGAAATCTCTTGCATTCCTATACACTAATGATGAAAAATCTGAAAGAGAAATTAAGGAAACACTCCCCTTTACCACTACAACAAAAAGAATAAAATACCTAGGAATAAACCTACCTAAGGAGACAAAATACCTGTATGCAGAAAACTATAAGACACTGATGAAAGACATTAAAGTTGATACAAACAGATGGAGAAATATACCATGTTCAACATTGTGAAAATGACTATACTACCCAAAGCAATCTACAGATTCAATGCAACCCCTATCAAACTACCACCGGCATTTTTAATAGAACTAGAACAAAAAATTTCACAGTTTGTATGGAAACACAAAAGACTCCGAATAGCCAAAGCAATCTTGAGAAAGAAAAACGGAGTTAGAGGAATCAGGCTCCCTGACTTCAGACTATACTACAAAGCTACAGTAATCAAGACAGTATGGCACTGGCACAAAAACAGAAATATAGATCAATGGAACAGGATAGAAAGCCCAGAGATAAACCCACGCACATATGGTCATCTTATCTTTGATAAAGGAGGCAAGAATATACAGTGGAGAAAAGACAGCCTCTTCAATAAGTGGTGCGGGGAAAACTGGACAGCTACATGTAAAAGAGCGAAATTAGAACACTCCCAAACACCATACACAAAAATAAACTCAAAATGGATTAAAGACCTAAATGTAAGGCCAGACACTATACAACTCTTAGAGGAAAACTCTATGACATAAATCACAGCAAGATCCTTTTTGACCCACCTCCTAGAGAAATGGAATTAAAAACAAAAACAAACAAATGGGACCTAATGAAACTCAAAAGCTTTTGCACAGCAAAGGAAACCATAAACAAGACGAAAAGACAACCCTCAGAATGGGAGAAAATATTTGCAAACAAAGCAACTGACAAAGGATTAATCTCCAAAATATACAAGCAGCTCAATATCAAAAAAACAAACAACCCAATACAAAAATGGGCAGAAGATCTAAATAGACATTTCTCCAAAGAAGATATATACAGATTGCCAACAAACACATGAAAGGAGGCTCAACATCACTAATCATTAGAGAAATGCAAATCAAAACTACAATGAGGCATCCCCTCACACCAATCAGAATGGCCATCATCACAAAATCTACAAACAATAAATGCTGGAGAGGGTGTGGAGAAAAGGGAACCCTCTTGCACTGTTGGTGGGAATGTAAACTGATACAGCCACTATGGAGAACAGTACGGAGGTTCCTTAAAAAAGTAAAAATAGAACTACCATATGACCCAGCAATCCCACTACTGGGCATATACCCTGAGAAAACTATAATTCAAAAAGAGTCATGTACCACAATGTTCAATGCAGCTCTATTTACAACAGCCAGGACATGGAAGCAACCTAAGTGTCCACTGACAGATGAATGGATAAAGAAGATGTGGCACATATATACAGTGGAATATTACTCAGTCATAAAAAGAAACTAAACTGAGTTATTTGTAGTGAGATGGATGGAGTCTAGAGTCTGTCATACAGAGTGAAGTAAGTCAGAAAAAGAAAAACAAATACCGTATGCTAACACATATATATGGAATCTAGAAAAAATAATGGTTATGAAGAACCTAGGGGCAGGACAGGAATAAAGACGCAGACGTAGAGAATGGACTTGAGGACACGGGGAGGGGGAAGGGTAAGCTGGGACGAAGTGAGAGAGTGGCATGGACATATATACACTACCAAATGTAATACAGATAGCTAGTGGGAAGCAGCACATAGCACAGGGAGATCAGCTCGGTGCTTTGTGACCACCTAGAAGAGTGGGATAAGGTGGATGGGAGGGAGACGCAAGAGGGAGGAGATATGGGGATATATGTATATGTATAGCTGATTCACTTTGTTATAAAGCTGAAACTAACACACCATTGTAAAGCAATGATACTCCAATAAAGATGTTTAAATAAATAAATAAATAAATAAATAAATAAATAAATAAATAAATAAATAAATGTTCCCCCTCAAAGCTGGCATGTAATGCAGTGGATGCAGAATTAAGAAAAGTTAATTTTGAATGTCAGTGTAATTCTTGTGGGAGAACACGCTTCTATAACTTACCTTCCCCATCTAATAGTGCTTTGACGGTTTCAGGAATTTAATATTTTAGTCATACCCCACATCTTGCAAACCAATCTGCACGTATTTGCTAATAAAAAGGCTATCTTGAGTCAACTATATCAAAGTGCAAGCCAGCTAACTCCCCCCCCCACGCTCATATACAAAATACAAAAATGATGTTAGCTAAGCCCTTGATTAAAAATGGCCTCATCTGGAGGGGACTTTTCATAAAGTCATAGCTTGTTAAATAAGGGCTAATTGGAAAAATGAGCTGACAGGGATGAGGGTGGGGAAGCCAGGGGCAATAGAAAGACAGAGAGACACCGTGGCAGCCCAGTGGTTAGGACATGGTGCTTTCACTGCTGGGGTCCTGGGTTCAATCCCTGGTTGGAGAACTATGATCCTGCAGGCTGTGTGGCTCAGCCAAAAAAAAAAAGAGAGAATTTAGTGTAAAGTTCAGAGAGAAATGGAGAGAAAAGCAGAGAGAGACAGACAAACGAGTGAGACATAGGCAGACAAAGAGAGATATATGAAGACAAAGAGAGAAAAATGGAGATTGAGAGGCAGAGACAGAAAGACAAAGAACTGACAGAAATAGAGTAAGAGGGGAAGAGAGAGGTGGGTGCTGGCTTCCCTTCAACTTTAAAGCCCACACCACATCATCATCATCATCAGAGTAACAAACCATAAACACCCTGTCACCTGGGTTCAGGGTGTCCACCAAGGTCGGAAGCAAGGTCAAAATGAAGTGGGTTGTTAGGATCCCAGGCAAGACAGGGAGAGAATGACCAACACAGCTCTCTGGCAGAAGGTTAGACTCCCAGGATTCTGAGCCTTGGAGGTGGAGGCAGAGTCTTCTGGTGCTTTCTAGGCAAGCTGGTCCCCAAAGCATCCATCTTCTGCCTCCTGCCCAGACAGTGCTAACAGGGAATAAGAGTGAAGTTTCACACAGCTCTGAAGCCTTCATTTTATAAGGGCTAATGGCTGCAGACCAGGGAAATGCCAGGCTCAGGGTGACTTTCAAAACCCATGTGTTCTCTCTTCAGTGTGATCTGAAGGCATCACATACGGTCATCGGTGCAAACCAAAGCTTTTTTGTCCCCCAGACTTCATTGGTCTTCACAACAATGGAATTTGGCCTAGATTTGCTCTATCAACTGATAATTTATACAGTAAAGAAAAAAAGGATAATGATAATATCAGCAAGCATTTTTTAATATTTATTTATTTATTTTGGCTGCACCAGGTTTTAGTTGCGGCACACGGGATCTTCGTTGCAGCATGCAGACTCTTAGTTGCGGCATGCGGGCTTCCTAGTTGCAGCATGCAGACTCAGTTGTGGCATGCACGTGGGATCTAGTTCCCCGACCAGGGATCGAACCCAGGCCCCCTGCATTGGGAGTGCAGAGTTTTACCTACTGGACCACCGGGGAAGTCGGAGCAAGCATTTTTTGACCACTGATTGTGTGGCAGGCATTGGGCAAAACTTTACAAGAATTATGTCATTTCATGCTCACCACAAAACTCTTTGCATTTTAGTAACAGTATTTTTTAGGTAAGATAATTGTAGCTCAGAGAAGTTGTGTTTTGTCTAAGAGCACACTGCTAATGGCTCAGAGAGACAAGATTTGGACCCATTTCCCAGCTCTTCACCACAGTGCCTCTCTTCCAAGTCTCTGCTGTGAAGGTTCATTTAGTTAAAGAATGTAGTTCCAAGTGGCCAAAGAAATGGTTTCTGAAATCCCCCATGCTCCCTTCCTCAGCAGGGCTTTGCATATGCTGTTCCCTCTACCCAAATGCTTTTCCTTTTCCTCTGTCCCCTCTTCTAAGTCTGCTCACTTTTTAGATATCAGTTCAATTGTCTTTTTTTTCAGGGGAACCTTCTCTCATTTCCTTGACCAGGTCAAATTCCTCTATTATGCTCTCTCGGAGTATGATGTACCTTTCCTGGGTTCACTAACTGCAGTTGCAATTTCACATATTTTTGTGTGATTGTTTGATTAATCACAAAACCTCTGCTAGTGAGAAATTCCATAAAGGAGGGATTGCATCTGTTTTTTGCTCATCCCTCCATCCCCAGCACCCAGCAGAGCCCTTGGCCCATAGTAGGCATTCTTTTGTACATATATTTAATTAATAAATTACTTAATTACTGAGTGAGAGAGTGAACGAAATAACTAGAAACATACATTAAAATCAAGATTAGAGGGTTTCCCTCATGGCGCAGTGGTTAAGAATCCACCTGCCAATGCAGGGGACACGGGTTTGAGCCCTGGTCTGGGAAGATCTCACATGCCATGGAGCAACTAAGCCCATGCTCCACAACTACTGAGCCTGCGCTCTAGAGCCTGTGAGCCACAACTACTGAGCCCGCGTGCCACAGCTACTGAAGTCCGTGTGCCTAGAGCCCATGCTCCGCAACAAGAGAAGCCACAGCAATAAGCCCGCTCACCACAACTAGAGAAAAGCCCGCTCACCACAACTAGAGAAAAGCCCGCATGCAGCAACAAAGACCCAATGCAGCCAAAAATAAATTAAATAAAATTAATTAATTAATTTTTTTAAAAATCAAGATTAGAACTATGAAGATGGGAAAATGCTGTGAGAAACAGCTGGGGGGGGAGCCTCCCTGGTGGCGCAGTGGTTGAGAGTCTGCCTGCCAATGCGGGGGACGCGGGTTCGAGCCCTGGTCTGGGAAGATCCCACATGCCGCGGAGCGGCTACGCCCGTGAGCCACAACTACTGAGCCTGCGCGTCTGGAGCCTGTGCTCCGCAACGGGAGAGGCCGTGACGGTGACAGGCCCGCGCACCGCGATGAGGAGTGGCCCCCGCTCGCCGCAACTGGAGAGAGCCCTCGCACAGAAACGAAGACCCAACACAGCCAAAATAAATAAATAAATAAATAAAATTAAAAAAAAAAAAAAAAAAAAGAAACAGCTGGGGGTTGGACACCTAGTAGGAAAAGATTATTTTCAATTGTTTAGAAAAGGAAAACAAGAACGCAAAGTCTTAAAGCAAAACTGAGGGAAAAATTGTATTGGTTCCCATTTATGGTGAAGTTTTAGTTTTAGCTTTTAAAAAGAAAAATAACATCTTAAAAATATAAAAAAGAAACAGCTAGGGGAGTTGAAAATAGTTGCCTCAAGGGATGGACTAGGAGAGAAGTAGGAAACTAATATTTTGTTATAAATGTGTTATAATCTGACTTTTAAACTATGTATATGTATTATGTCAATACAATTAAATCAAAAAAATTAAAAGTAATGACTTTACTGGAATTTTTTTAAATATAAGAAGAAAGATGAAAGGGAAGGAGAGGAGTTTTTCAAAGGGAAAGAGAATGGAGTTGGGAGGGTGAGGGGAGGATGTCAGTGAGGAGGCATCCCGGAGAGCAATCCATGCAGTTCAAAGGATCTGGGTACCCACAGTCTAATTCTGAGAATTAGGAGTCAGTGCTGACCTTGAACTACACAGTGTAATAGAAAGAGACCCTCTATGAAACTGTATACAAAATAAAGTATGTGTGAATTTCCCAGGTTCTATGGCTTTGGTCAGATCATCAAAGGAAGCTATGATGAAAGGTTAGAAACTAGTAAATAAACAAGGTAAATTTTTTTATATTTTTAAAAATTGAAAGATTTCATGAAAAAATCTAGATTTCCAACTTCTGTCCCCCAAAATACAGTAACAATAACGCTGTAATGCCTCGTGGTAATGATTGCCCAGAGCTGAGTTGCAGCTGCTCCCTGTGCAATACAGAAGACCAAATCTGACTCAATACTGGATCTATTTCTTTTACTTTAACCTTTGTATTCTATTGCTTTTGCTACTAATTAAGAATGCTGCCTAGAGCCTGAAATACAGGATAGGCCATTCTCAAGGCTCTGACCTTTAAAGGTGTAACAATTTTCCTTCAAATGGAGATAAAAAGTTGCAGAACAGAGAATAACATTGGTCTTGTTGGAGGTTTACAGGAATATGGTGACCTGATCTAATCGGACAGCTGGAAGAACAAAGGATTCCCACACCAAGAAGTTTGCAGCAACCAGCCACACCCTCTTTTAGCATAAAAGAAGCCTGAATTCTAACTCAGGAAAGATGGGTTTTGTTTTTTGGTTTTTGGCTTTTTCCCTAGGAAGAATTTTATTGTCAAGTAATTCCCTTAGGGAACAAAGTCTTCTGAGAACTCTGAAGTACACTCTCTCTCCCCTTTCCTTCTGTGATTTAAGATGGTTCTTTGGGACACTAGACCACCATCTTCTCGGTCTGCTGGCTTTCCGAATAAAGTCTCTATTCCTTGCCCCAACAACTCATCTCTCGATTTATTGGCCTATTGTGCAGGGAGCAGTATGAGCTTGGACTCGGTAACACCTACAGATGGAGCATATGTTCTCCAACTCACCACATCCTACCACTCTTGTATTTTCCTGGCCCAGCCTGCTTCAATTGTTGACATTTCATGCCTGAACCCTGTAAGCAGTCGAGTGTGCAACTCCTGTCAGAAAGTGGCTAGTTCAGACTAAAATGTGAGTGGCTGATATGTTTTCATGCTTTTGTGTTTTTTTGTTGTTTTTTTTAATAGGAGCTTATTGAACCCATCAAAATCCCTAATGATGGAATTTATAGGAGACATATTTCTGAGTCCCACTCAGACAATGTTTATACTCCTCACTCTCTCTCCCATTCAGGCTGGACCAAAAGAACAGAAATCCAGTTCCAAGCATTCTCCCTCTAAAAGACTTCTGTAGACCTTCCCAGATTTCTCTGCATTCTATTTTTGTTGTTAATTTAGTTTGCATTGGCTGGTTTTTGTTTGTTTGATTTTGGAGTCTTTTGTTTTATTTTTGGATTGGTGGGTTGTTTTTTGTTTTTTGTGGAGGTTTTTTGGTTTGGTTTTTGCTTTTCTAACACAAACTGTTAGCTGCTGGCAATCATAATTTTGCCTGTCAAAAGAATCTTGGCCTCCAAGAAAATGGGGAATCAGTAGCTCCCTTTGATTGACACATACATTTGAAAGCTTTTGTTTTCCTCCCTAGCTCTGAGGTAACAATCACAGACAACCACTATTGCTGGGGTCACGCTGAGAAAAACCCTGTTACCTTTCCATAATAAAATGCTGTGCAGTTTGAAATCATCTCATGCTGGGCCCATTTTCCTAACTGCTTGGCACCTGCAAAGGGACAAAATGACTTTGAATTGAGGGGTGGCAGTGAGAAAAACAAAGGCGACCAAGCCAGAGTCTGTGATGTTCTTTATACTACAAGCTTGAGAACAGTGACTTCCACTGCAACCGAAAGGGAGAGAGCGATTCCTTGCCTGAGGCTGGTGCCTAAGAGACTGAATCTCTACTTTACTTGAGTCAATTACATTTGATTCAGTACTTCCGGAGCATCATTATGTGAAATGCAGTATGCCTGACTTGTGGGGATGCAAAGATGAGGAAGACACAGCCACAGTTCTCAAGGAACTTGAAGTCTAGTAGGAGAGATCAGACAAAAACCCAGAGACTGATAACAAATATGGTTTCCAACTACATAATCTTTCTGATCTTTCCTGACAAATGTTTATTCCCACTTTTTTTGGTAAACACCACTATGTTCCCAATCTCAAGCTATTTGGCCCAGGTTAGACCCTCACCCCCCCACTTCCCTATTGCTTCCTGAGAGAGAGATCAAGTTCCAATTACACTGCTTGAGCCCCTAGATCAAGTCATACCGAAAATCTTCCCCCTTAGTATTTTCTGAGCCTTCAAGCTGTAAAGTCCCTGTTTGTTTGTTTTGCCTAAGCAGGTTTAAGTTATCTTTTTTAACTGAAAAAGTCCTGACTAATAAAAATATATGCAAATACTCTTACTTATATTACCTCATTTCATCTTCAAAACAATTCTGTAAGATTTACAAGAAGGAATTGCTCAGGGACCTGAAGAGGGTAAGACCGGTGTGAACACTGCCAGTTCTATTATGTAATGTAACCAAACCTTCCTAAAGAAAATGCTTCCTCCACTGAATTATCTGGGGCCAGACCTGAGCTTTAGGGTGTTAAAGGCAAGAAATGCAACTATAACATCAAAAGAAGATTGTGAACCTGGAGACAAGAAGACCTATCAGGAAGGAGGCTAATATAACTTGTCCAGGCAAAAAGGCCTAGACAGAGCAGTGCGCTTCTCAAACTTCAGTATGTATATGGATCAGCTAGGGATCTCATTAAAATCCAGAGTCTAATTCAGTAGGTCTGGGGTGGCGTCTGGGATTCAGCATTTATAACCAGCTCCCAAGAGATGCTGATGCTAATGCTCCTAGACCAGGACCACACTTTGAATAGACAGGGTTCAAATCAGAGCAGTGAACAGCTGGAAGTGTTTAGGACAGAAGTGGCCATTGAACATGTTTTATTTGGCTCATACAGTATTTTTAAAAATTAAAAAATGTTACTATACCAGTTTATTTTTGTGTATGTTTGAAATTTTTCATTATAAAAAGTGTTTTTAAGTTTAAATTAATTGTCAAAATATAAAGGTGATTTTACATAACTGTCCCAAGTTCTAGCTTCTCAAGAAATCAGATGATCTGGCCACTCTGGGCCCATAATCCTGCCTGGCAACGTGAGGCTCTCTGGTGGGGCTCCAGTTGGCCCCACAGTCCATTGGCTCAGCACAGCACAGTGGTTAAGAGCCTGGAATCTGGACCCATCCTGCCCATCCGGTCCTGACTTGGTACTTCCTACCCATGTGATTGTGGTCAAGTGACTTTCAGCAGTTTTCCTATCTGTGAAATGGGAGTGACATACAGTGAGAATTAAGTAAATGAATATGTGTAAAGCTCTCCAGACAGTGCCTGGTTCCCAGCTGGGACCAAGTAAGGGTTGGGATCATTATTTATCTCCTGGTCCTTGTATGCACCCAGGTTTGCAATCCCTGGTTTATAAGGTGAAATTAAAAGAACACTGTCAATGGGCAAGGCCAGGAAGCACCCCTCTTACTATGAAAACCACCATCCCTGGGGTAAGAAGTGAAGATGGGGGTAAAAATCTGATACACACAGGCAGATGCCCACTGTCTCTTAAGCGTCCAGATATCAGCACTTTCTGCATCTCCCCTCTTCCTATCCCTTAGAAAGACCCTTGACCAAGGCCTAAGGAGGGAGAGGTATCCCAGCTGATGCCAGGCAACCCCTAGGACCGCTGAAGAAGGCTCACATCCAACACGCGTGGCTACCCGGACCAGGTGTTAACCCCCTGCCCATCTGGGAAAGAGTGACACCACTGGAGGCACCGCCGCTGCGCCCCAGGCACCGCTCGCGCTGGCGACCACCTGTTTTCCGCGCCTGGGCGCTGCCACTAGCACACCCTTTCAGGGACCCGCCCCCCAAATTCCGGTCGGGTCCCGCCAGTCCTGAGCCTTCTCCCCGCCGTCCAATTCCGTCGTCGCCCCAACCCTCAGTTTTAGCGCATCCTCCAGCTACAGCAGCCCCATTCCCCGGGACATCGTCCTGCGTCCCCCCGCTTCCCGCCCCCAGATAACGCCCCCACGACCTCCGACCCAGCGCGGGCTGCAGCTCCGGGAGGCAGGGCCTGCGGTGGCCCGCCCCCCTTCCCGCAGCCCCCGCCCTGCCCACCTTACCCGCCCGCAGCGACTGTGGGCCCGCCGTCCCTCGTCCTCCGCCTCCAGCCTTGTTGCCTCTGCGACCGCCACCACCACCGCGGCAGAGCCACCTGCGCGTGACCCTCGATCACCAACTCCCTCCCCCGCCCCCCCCCCACACGTACACACCCGCGTGCGTGCTCTGACCATAGATGTGGGAGCAGTGGACGAGGGGAAGCTCATAAAGGGTAAGCTCAAAGATCGAGACCACCTCCCTCCCCCTCCACCACCGCCTGTGCAAGAAAAGTTGTCTCTGCAGTTGGGTTTCTCGGCTGGCAGAACCCATTCACCTACTCCTCCCTCTTCCATTCAGTCATTCACTCATTTTCCTGATCCCCAAATACACAGTGGTCTTCGGCCCCTGGCAGAAGGGGGGGATCGCCACTTGCTGTCCCTCTACTAGGAGCACCTTCCTCCCCTCCTAAGGGTCCTCAAAGGGAAAATCAGGAAAGGTGGGGTTGGACAGAGGTGAGGGGGGGGTTCAACTGTCATCTCTAGTCTCAAAAGGAACTGCTGGCTGGAATGAGCAAGATTTTTAATCAGTGACTTATACAGTACCTAAAGTGGACTTTCAGCCAGTTTATTTAACCTCTTTGACCAAATGAAATAGAGTTGATGTTGGAAGTATTAAATGCATTGTTTTATGTAACAGGCTTAGAAAAGTGTCTGGCACACAGTAGGCACTCAATCATGGCAGCTATTATTATTGCCCGCTTGCATTCAGCAAGACACCCATCCCCAAAGGTGGAATGGAAAAGAACATCTTGCCAGTGTGGAAATCATCTCATTCTCTTCCTGTTTAAGGCAAGTGATGTAAACCAGAAGACTGTGGCCAAGGGTGGCCTGCAGAATATGTTCTGTTTGGTTTAGTCAGTGTTTTAAGTGAATTAATTGCCAACACTTAAAACTGAGAGAGCACATAAATATGGGGATTTTCAGTACCTCTTTGATAAACAGAAAGTTTAGGCCATACTAAGCCCACTTTCCTGGAGGCAGGAAGCTCAGGAGCTGTGGGTCCTTTAAACAGGTGTTTCTTCTGACTGGTCAGTTTCCACTAGGCCCACGTCGCTCGTTTACAAGGTCTTCTTGGAGCCTGTGGATCTTTTGAGTTCCGCCTAAGGTCTAATGCTGAGTTTTCTCCAGTTTCCCCAAGAAGTAATTTTCACTATCCCAGGAAAGTGAGGATCAGAAAGGTCTAGTGAATCGTCCAAGGTCACACAGCTAATAAACAGAAAAACTGAAATTAGAACCCAGTTTTCATATCCCAGATGCCTGAGGGGTAAGGGGAAGCATAAAGGGGAAAAAGTGCTTTACACCAAACCATCTTTTTGAAAGGAGCATTTTTATTGACAGCCTGCTTGAATGCCAGTTTGGGGGGATTGTTTAATAAGAATTTAAATTTTTACCTTCATCTGAATTGGCAGTGCCCTTTCCCACACTCACTCCACCTCCTTTTTCTTTCTCATTTAAGCACTTTGGAAAATTTCTAAAGGTTTAACTAAGAACGAAAATATTTCTTATTTCATCCATCCTTAATTACTGGCAACCATAAGTGTTCTTTCTTTTTTTTTTTTTTTTGGTTTCTTTATTTATATTTTACTCTGTAGTTTATAAATTTTCAAAATCAGAGTGTCTTTCCTGTTAAGTTTTCAATTAGGGTTGTGCGGTCTTTTAGCTCAATAAACACACATATAAGAAAAAATGTGTGCTGTGCACATACCAGTCTATCTATATACACTCCCACTCCTCCTAGCAGGCTCTTGGTGTCTCTCCAGGTATCACTGCCTGCCCCCAAATATATTTATAGCTCTTAAAATTAAACACCAAAGTCACTAAGAGTTTTTTTTAAATAAGCATAATTTTATCTTTCACATGAAAGTTTTAGAGTTTGGTTGCAACCACTGGCCCTAAAAAAATGATCCTATGGGCTTCCCTGGTGGCGCAGTGGTTAGGAATCCGCCTGCCAATGCAGGGGACAAGGGTTTGTGCCCCGGTCCGGGAAGATCCCACATGCCGCGGAGCAGCTACGCCCGTGAGCCACAACTACTGAGCCTGCGCGTCTGGAGCCTGTGCTCCGCAACAAGAGAGGCCGAGACAGTGAAAGGCCCGCGCACCGCGATGAAGAGTGGCCCCCGCTCACCGCAACTAGAGAAAGCCCTTGCACAGAAACGAAGACCCAACACAGCCAAAAATAAATAAATAAATAAATAAATAAATTTATTAAAAAAAAAAATGATCCTATATTTACTGTCATTTGTGCATGTTGATAACTAATTCAGAAGAATCTTAAACAGTGGAGGCAACCCCCTTCCCCCCAAAAAGAGACACATATCCAGGCCAGATTCAGCTAGTTTATGCCTTCTGTTCTTGACTTTTAGGGCACTCCTTAAGGTGTGTCTACCCCTATGAGGTCAGTTGGAAAGCTCTTCTCCTTAGGCCTTGGACCACTTTGATCCTCTATAGGTTGACAATGTGGGCTGTCAATCATTCCATTCTGTCCAATTACTCTGCAGCGTGGGATGGGTGGTTGGACAGAGGAGGAGGGAAGGGCTTCAGAGACTACAAATTGGAAAAAAGGGAGGAGTAAGAGGTCCTCACTGTGGTCTACCTTCACCCTCAAGCATCTTTAAGGTGTAACTGAAAGTGTGGTCCCCAGACCAGCAGCATCAGCATCACATGGGAGCTTGTTAGAAATGCAGATTCCTGGGCTCTTCCCTAGAGTACTGAGTCAAACACTCGGGGTGAGGCTCCCAGGGAATCTATGGTTAACATGTCCTCCAGGTGATTCTCATGAATACTAAAGTTTGAGGTTAACCTCGTCCTGAGTGCTTTATGCTACAGAGATTTATGCTTTTAATCTCTCTTTCTCCACCTTAAGTTACATTACCAAAGGCTCCCTTCTCAGTTATCCTGGCCAGACCCCAGAGAGAAAGGGAGGCTAGGAACCCCTCCCATCACACTGAGAATCTTGAATAACTTTATCCCTTGCCTTTGGAATATATCATCTTATAATTCAATATTATGCAAATAACCCAATTAAAACGTGAACAAAATATTTGACAGTTCAAAAAGAAACGTATAGGGCTTCCCTGGTGGCTCAGTGGTTAAGAATCTGCCTGCCACTGCAGGGGAAATGGGTTTGATCCCTGGTCCGGGAAGATCCCACATGCCGCAGAGCAACTAAGCCTGTGCGCCACAACTACTGAAGCCCGTGTGCCTAGAGCCCGTGCTCCGCAACAAGAGAAGCCACCACAATGAGAAGCCCGCGCACCGCAAAGAAGAGCAGCCCCCGCTCGCCGCAACTAGAGAAAGCCAGCATGCAGCAAAAATAAATAAATAAATTAATTAATTAATTAAAAAAAAAAAAAAAAAAAAAGAAACGTATATAAATGGCCAATAAGTGCATGAAAAGGTGTTCAACAGCATTAATCATTAGGGAAATGCAAATTAAAACCTCAATGAGATAACCACTATACACCTGCCAGATGGGCTAAAACTAATAAGACTGACAATACTAAGTGTTTGTGAGGATATGGAGCAACTGGAACATTCATGAACTGCTGATGGGAATGCAAAATGATACAACTCTGGAAAAGAGTTTGGCAATTTCTTATAAAGCTCAACATACACTTATCAAACGACCCAGTATTTCCACTCCTGGGCATCTACCCAAAAGAACTGAAAGCATATGCTTATACAAAGATTTCCACATATCAGTGCAATTCATAATAGCCCCAAACTAGAAGCGACCCAAATGCCCATCAATATATGCATAGATAAACAAATTCTGGCATTTCCATATAATGGAATACTTTTTAGTGACGAAAAGGGAATGAGCCACTGATACACTCAACAATGTGGATGAATATCAAAAACATTATGCTGAACAAAAGAAGCCAGATAGAAAATGTTACATATTGTATGATTTCATTTATATCAAATTCTAGGGATCTGTCGTGATAGATAGCAGATCAGTCAATGGTTTTCAGGGACTGACGGGGTGGTGATTAAGGGCAAAGGGATATAAGGAAAGTTTCTGGGGTGATGGAAAGGTTCTGTATCTTTACTGTAGTGGTGGTTATACAGATGTAGCTATCTGTCAAAACATATCAAACGGTCTTCCCTGGTGGCGCAGTGGTTGAGAATCTGCCTGCCAATGCAGGGGACACGGGTTTGAGCCCTGGTCTGGGAAGATTCCACATGCCATGGAGCAACTAGGCCCATGAGCCACAACTACTGAGCCTGCGCGTCTGGAGCCTGTGCTCTGCAACAAGAGAGGCTGCAACAGTGAGAGGCCCGCGCACCGCGATGAAGAGTGGCCCCCGTTCGCCACAACTAGAGAAAGCCCTCGCACAGACATGAAGACCCAACACAGCCAAAAATAAATTAATTAATTAATAAAAAAAAATATATCAAACTGTCCACTTAAAATGGGTGCACTGTTACACGGAAATCACACCTCCATAAAGCTGATTCTTTTTAGCATTATCACACATCAATGACAGTTTGATACGAGTGATTTTTTTTAATAAATTTATTTATTTTAGTTATTTATATTTGGCTGCACTGGGTCTCCATTGCTGCGCGTGGGCTTTCTCTAGTTGTGGCCAGCAGGGGCTACTCTTTGTTGCAGTGCATGGGCTTCTCATTGCGGTGGCTTCTCTTGTGGCAGAGCACAGGCTCTAGGTGTGCAGGCCTCAGTAGTTGTGGCACACGGGCTCGGTAGTTGTGGCTCACGGGCTCTAGAGCGCAGGCTCAGTAGTTGTGGCACACAGGCTTCTTCTCGGACCAGGGCTCAAATCCGTGTCCCCTGCATTGGCAGGCGGATTCTTTACCACTGCGCCACCAGGGAAGTCCCAAGAGTGATTAATCTGAAGTGCCCGTCTGGCCCTGCTGTGCCCAGGAGGGAATGGCTAACACCAAGAGAAACAGAGGTGTGTCTCTGGTTGGCTTCCAGTCCATCTTAGTGCGGAGCCTGTGCTCTCTCTGTTCCCACTGCAGCTTAGAGGCAGTTCAGCAGTGCAGACAGTTTTCCCACATCAAATAAATTCAAATGCCCAGTAACTGGGAAGCAAGCTCCCTGGCTCAATGCAATTACCAAGCACTCCTCACTCTGCCCTTTGAACCAGCCCGACAACCCTAGGATAGAGATTCTGTAGGGAGCGAAGAAGCCATCCTTCCGGGGTTGCCTGGGGACTCTCACCAGCCACATACAGGCACCTGTGCTCCAGTCTCTAACGCTGCTTACCTAATTGGAGTCAGGATCATCAGAGCTGTGTTCCTGAGCCTTTTGGCCAGAGAAGAAAGCCACAGGCTTGGGGACTCCAGCACATCAGATCCATTTCTGACCGCAAAAGCGGAGCTGCCACGTCTCACAACTCTAAGGGGTGCCACTCGTGTAGAATAAATACCATGTAAATGGCGTCCCCAGAAGTGGGCCACACAGCGGCCCCTCATGAGACATGGAACTAGGCACCAGCAGCAAAGGTCTCTGGCATTAGCTGGAATAATCCCCATGAGGGATCATTCTTCTCTTCACAGGCCTTTTTTCTTTTTTTAATAAAATTCATCTAGCATAAAATTAACCATTTTAAAGGGTTCAAGTCAATGACGTTCACAATGTTGTGCAACCATCTCCACTATCTAGTTCCAAAACTCTTTCATCACCCCAAAAGGAAACCTCTACCCAGTGAGCAGTCACTCTCCATTCCTTTTTCTCCTCCTAGCCCCTAGCAACCACTCATCTACTTTCTGTCTTGATGGATTTGCCTATTCTGGACATCTCATATAAATGGGATCATATAATATGTGGTCTTTCATGACTGACTTCTTTCACTTAGCATGTTTTCAAGATGCATCCATGTTGTAGCACAAATCAGTATTTCATTCCTTGTTATGGCTGAATAATATTCCATTGTATGGATAGATAACACTTTCTCTTGATCCAGTCGTAAGTTAGTGAACAACTGGGTGTTTGCAGGTCTTTTTACAGCCCTTATCTTAGTCCTTGGAGGTGAATAGGACTGTGAGTTCCTTGGAGGACAAATCCATGCCTTTTGAATTCCTGCTCTAACAGAATACCATAGACTAGGCTGCTTAAACAACAAACGCTTATTTCTCACAGTGCTGGAGGCTGGAAGTCTGAGTTCAGGGTGCCAGCATGGTGGAGTTCTTGATGAGGACCCTCTCCCTGCTTCTGTCCTCCCATGGCCTTTCCTGGGTGTGTGCACAGAGAGAGACCTCTTATCTCTCCCTCTCCTTATAAGGACACTAATCCTGTCACGAGGGCCCCACTAACCTAATCACCTCCCAAAGGCCCCACCTCCAAATACCGTCACATCTTGGATTAGGATTTCAACATACAAATTTTGGGAGGACACAGCATTCAGGCTGGTAGGTGGCAGTTTTAACAAGCAAGGGAACTTACTTCCGAGGCATGTCTTGGGGGAGATCTCCACACCTGCCTGCCAGAGTCTGAAACGTTTATATAGAGGCCACAACTGGGCTCAGTTATATATACTGTCCAGACGGTCTCAATCACACCTACTCTCTCAAGGCTGGGCTGTCCTTGAGAATGGCTCTCACTGCAGGAACAGTGGGCAGAATGTACACTGCAAGGTCGGGGAAGAGGGTGAGGAGCCTCTGATTGCCTGGGACCACCAACCAGTGGTCACGTCCTCTCAATGACCTCCTCCAACAGCTGACCCTGACACAAAAATGTGAGTGCAAATAAATTACTTGGGGAGGTGGCCTCAGGAAGCACTGGGAGAGGAGAGGGGAAGGCAATGGAAGGAAGCAAATAAAAGTGCATCACTGAGCAGACTGCCATTGGGGTAACAGAGCTCAAATCCCCACTCAATGTATCCTCAACCAAGGAGCAAGGGATCTGGGATCTTATTGTTATCCCCCAACTATCACCAGTTGTGGGTTGATACATGCTCCAGGAGAAGGGAGGGGTGCTAACTCCTGCCACTTCTAGCCTGCCCTGTAAATAGCCAGAAGAAGCCCTCGCCTAGGAATCTTAGGTGCGGCTGTTGGAAGCTCTCAGGTCTGCATGCCCAAAAATGGAGTGTGCCAAGCGGATATGAGCAGGGCACCCACAACATCTGCTACAGGGACTCACTGAAGGATTTTAAGCAGAGTGAGTTTCAAAGCTCACTCTGGTCTTTGGGAGGAGAAGAGGCTGTAGGCGACAGGAGTGGAAGCACAAGTGCAGCTCGGATCCTGCTGGCAGTGGTTCCAGCAGGAGATGGCCATAGTTTGGACCAGGATGGTGGCAGTGGGGGTGGAGAGAGTGGGAAGGTTTGAGATATATTCAGAAGTAGGAACTGCAGGGTTTGGTGATGGACTGGATATGGGGAAGAGAGAGAGAGGGCCATCAAGGATAGCTCCTAAGTTTCTGGCTTTGTCAACTAGGTGAATGAAGATGCTATTCTCTGAGAGGGAACTGGAGAAGAGAATGTTGGTATTATTGTGGAATTGGATTAAATTAAGGAGACTGCATCTAACCTGGGGCCTTCCCTATGCTAGGCACTCGGTATGGTTCTGTGTTTTTCCTCCCACTCCCATGTTCTTTGAAGACAAGATCAAAGCCTGCTGTGGCCCACAATGAGTGAAACATTTAATCTCTGGGAAATAACAGATAATAGAAACAAACCTCACAGCTCACCTTGGCAGGTTACTGGAATTCCATGTGACATCCCAACCCCATTCTGGAAGCAGATTCCAGAAATTACCTTTGGTCCTACTATACCAGGGGCAGATCTTTTTCCTGACTGGCAGCAATTATGGCATAATCTGAGTGTCAGAGCAATGCGGTCATTTTCAGCTGGCAATGTGCTTTTAATTCAGTATTTTCAAATGGCTCAGAGTTTTCTTCTTAACACATGGTCCAAAAATAAACATGGGAGAGCAAACATTTGGGATTTGTTCCAGAAGATTTGAATCAGTCATTCACGTATTCAACAAACATTAGCATTGATTTCAAGGGAACTGGGAGAGAAAGAAGAGCTTTCTCAAGAGCTAAATCATATGGGCGGAGATGAAACTGTTCAAAACAAAGAAAGAAACTGCACTGAGGGGGTCAGAAAAAGCGGTGATTATGTCCACAAGCGGCTTTACAGGGAATACAGGGCCATGGAATGATGCAATAGACTTAGAGATGGAGAGACATGCAGAGTTACCTGAACAGGAGTGCAAACTGGTACAACCAGTTTGGAAAACTGTTTGGCAATATCTATTAGGACTAAACATACATATACACTGTAATCTAGCAATTCCATTCCTAGGCATATTCCAAAGAGAAACGCAAGCATTTGTTCACTAAAAGACATGTGCTAGAGTGTTCAAGGTTGTGCTATTCATAATAACAAAAAATCAAAACAAAGAAACTGGAAACAACCCAAATGCCCACCAATAGTAGTATGAATGAACAAACTGTGGTATATTTACACAATGGAATATCGTACTGTACAGCAATGTAAATGAATAGTTTACAACAACATGCAATAACATGGATGCTTCCCATACAGTCATGATTCTAATAATAATACTTTGCATTTGGACATACTGTTAAATAATTTCAAGAAATACTGAACAGAACAGACACTGTCCTAGGTACTGGAGATACAGACAGTAAACAGGACCTTGAAAAACCCTTGCCTTCATGGATCTTACATTCTAGTGGGGGGAACAGACAGCAAATAAGTAGTATAATCCGAAATCTCCAAACATGTTTTAGTTTGCGTTTGGCTTTTTAATGGAATTAAATAACTTAATGGCCAGGATTGATCTAAATGAACATGATGCTCTAAACCGGGAGGTGACGGACCTTGGTGTCGGGGGGTGACCCTTGATGGACATCAAGGGACCAACGAGTCTCCTAGAATTATATGTAAAATGTTGTGTGTCTGGGGATTTTTCTGGGGAGATGGTCCAAGGCATACTCAGTTTCTTAAAAAGGTCGCTGACACAAAGGGAGTTCAGAATCTCCAAATTCTCCCCAGTGTTGTTTAGGGAGCATACAAACATTCTCAGAGCACTTGCCTATAATCATGGGATCAACTGTATTTTGCTCCATTTGCTCAACATTATTTCTCTGAACCAGCAAATGTACATACAGCCACAGCCTATGTGTCATTCGTAAATGCTACAAAAGATCACGCTGCTTTACACTCTGATTGCTTAGCGGAACCACTCCCCGAACATCAGGCATGGGGTTGTTTCTCCTTTCTTACCATTCCATAAAGGCTGCTGTGAGAGCTTTGGAAAGATTGTTTATTCCTTCTAAAGGGTTGTCTTGGAGTGTTTTTGAAAACTGCAAGAAGTGGGTCAAATGGTATCAATGGTTTAATACTCCAGGATGGCTATTGACCACGTTTTCAATATAGCAAGAACAGCTATTAAAAATCACCTACAGGATATGACAAAGGGATCGTTTTAGCTTTAATTCATCACTGATCTTCCTCTCCCCTGCACAATAGTAGTCATTTATCCGTGATGAAATAGGAGAATGAAACATACTTATTACAATAATGGAAAAATACCTATTTTCTGGCAAGATATTTCACGCTTCTATGCCCTTGGAAGTGAAGTTCCTCTCAAATTTTTTTCCTATCATTCACCATAACCAATGTGTCAGTTTCAGGGTAAACAGGCAAGATGGGGGTGGGGCGGGGGGTGGGGTTAAAGGGTGGAATGTTGCCATGGTAACAAAGGATTTCAGTGATGAGTATCCATGGTGATTGTTGCTAAATTCTGAGAGGTTTTAAATGCTTTATTTAAAATACATAACAACTGTGCAGCTGCTGAGGATGTTATGAGGGGAAGAGAAGAATGGGCTGTTTATGCATTTATGGATACATGCTTGGTGTGGTTCAGAAGGAAAAAGATAAGGCAGTTCAAGGACAGACGTGCTCCCTGTGTGATGCCTTTTAGCAGCTATCAAGGACTGCTATCCCTCTAACACAGAATGCTCTCACACCCCCGGGTCCCAATTTTACCTCGATCGCCTACTCAACAGGGTGACATCTAAGATAGACTCAGGCAGGAACCAGTCCCCACCCTGCTCCTTCCCTGGGTACCCTGCCCACATCACTGCCTCAGAATAGAAATACCCGGCACTTCTGAGCAGAACTGAGAGTTCCCAAGGGGTGAAGCCCATTGGAAGCTTAAAATGAAAGCTGAGGATTGTAAAGTAGAGCCTATTTTTTCACCCCCAAATTTGCATGGAATACGAATTGGAGAAATGGGACTAGAATCCAGGTCGTCTAGTTAGTAATCCAGAGTTCACTTGTTCTCCTTTTGTATTAGAATGAACTTTGACTATGAACAGCAAAGACCCAACGTAACAGGAACTTTAACAAGATGGAAGCTCATTTCTCTTTTACAAATCAATCAATTAATCAAGCACTAAATCCAGAGGCTCAAGAGGCCAGGCTCACCTTGTTGCTCCACTAGACTCCACTCTCATGGTCACTTCATTGTCCATTATGGCTGCCTAATTCCAGCCATCACAACCAAATTCCAACCAACGGGAAAAAGGAAAAGATGAAGAAATAAAAGCAAAGGGTCCAAATGGTTGTCTTTTTAAGACGGTTCCTGAAAGCTTCTACCTGATGCTTCCCCTTATACCTCATCTACTGTTACCGAACGCAAGTTTGTATGCCTGACAACCAGTGAGGCCAAACAATACCAAAACGTTGGAGTCTGGAGCAGAGAAATGTTTATTTCAGGGTCATGCAAGGAGATGGGTGGCTCATGCCTTAAAAACCCCGAACTCCCTGAAAGCTTTAAGCAAAGCCCTTTTATAGGAAAGGTAAGGGAGGGGCGTGGTTAGTTGCTACAAACTTCTTGGTGTCAGACCCTTTGTTCTTGAGGTCAGGGCACGGTCAGGTCACGATCTTCCTGTAAACGCCCACCAAAACAAAAGTTATTCTCTGTTCTGACAAGAGAGGGCAAGGTCCCGAGGCTCAACTTTCGCCCTCTGAGGTCCAGGCCCTGGCTAAGAGGAGGGGGTCCCTGCACCAGCCGGTTACCCTGACGGGGAGCATTGTTAGTCCAGCACCCAGTCTCAGTCTTCCTGCCAGTGCCCAGGCCCAGCTGAAGAGACAGATCTCAGCTGCTGGCGCCCTCAGGGGCAGGTCCCCAGATCCTGCCCAGCCGTTATCACTGAGGGAGCCGGGCGCCCAGGACCCAGCTGGCCCTCAGGCTTTTCATTTAAACTGAATAGAGTCATTTGTATAGGATCAATAGGAATACATGTTGTAGCAAATACCAGCTGGGTTATTTCCCAGCTCACCCCAATTGCCCTTCTCTGAGAATAGCCCCAACTGTTAGAGGAACCACTGACCAAAACTGCCCACCCTGGCCAGGCCTGATAGTAACCACTTGCATAAGTTATCTTACAACAGGGGGTCCCGGTGAGGAACATGGAACCAACAAGCTACCACCAAGTGGAAGAATTCGGGAAAGGTCAAAAGGAGGGAGGAGACGCCAGTCCATATGTCCTACCAACCTCCCAGAATCCTTCTCGCTGGATTCCATCCTGGCTGAGCGATGTGCGCACCACCAGGAAGGACCCTGAGTCAGAATGACTGGACAGAGACGACCCGGAAACTAACCCCATCACCATTAAACCCGAGACTGCGAGCCACGTGGCAGAGCAGTTCTCCTGGGTTCCCTCACCCTGCTGCTCTGTGCCTGGGCGCCTCTTCCCAATAAAGTCTCTTGCTTTGTCAGCACACGTGTCTCCTCAGACAATTCATTTCCGAGTGTTAGACAAGAGCCCACTCTCCGGCCCTGCAAGGGGTCCCCCTTCCTGCCACACAACCACAGAGGTGGACCTGAAGTAATGATGTGCAATGTCCTTGCAACTTAACCCTGACCTCTGGCCACCTCCTAGGGGTAGACAACTGATCTAAGCTGGACCAGTTTTTGAAATTTGAACGGAGAGACTAAAGCTGGTTGAAGCCGTTACCTTAATGGCAGGGTCCGTATACTCCGGTTTCTGAGGCCTCCACAGACTGCGCCCCATGGAGACCGCTGCCGCCGCCATTAGGTTGCAGAGGCGGGGATGGCGGAGGTCCACTGCTGCCTCAAGGCCTGAGCCCAGCCAAAGGGCGGCCGTGGCAAGGGCTCTGAAGCTCTGCTGGACACAGCCCTCAGCCTTTCCCGGGGTCCCCAGCTCACCCGCCAGCCCTGAGGCCGGAGAGCCTGAAGGGCCCCGGGGAGAAGGCCGCCACCTGCCTCGTACCGCACTCTACCGCGCGAAAACCACCACCGGCCAGGACGACCGTTGGCGGAGGGATACCTCTAACCGCGGCTCTGCGGCTCTCGTGCCAGAGGTCTCGCGGTAATACTCATGGTCTCGCGGTAATGGTCATGGTCTCGCGGTAACCGTGGCAAGCTAACGGCTGAGTGCCCACCTTGCCCCTATTACAACATCTGCTCCTGGGCCTCATCTCAATGCAAAGCGGGGAGAGAAAGAAGGAAAGAGAGAGAAGCTCTCACAGTCCAGATTCATCTAAAGTGAGAACTGTGGTGGTGCTTGAGATGATTTTACATGGTACATAATCACCTTGGCAGAAATTCATCCCTTTTCCATTCCCTTCCAATCCTGAGCATGACAAGGAGGAAGTCTCGGGTTGGTACCACAGGTTCTGTACGCCACTCTCACACTTGCTATTGCCTTTTTTTAACAAAGAGAGGGGGAGTCTCAGCCCAGAGTTCTCAGGAGCCCCAAATATCCCTAAATACTAAACCTGATGGGCAGAGCAGATGCCGACTTTTGTTTTACATGAGTTGCTGTCGTATCAATCACAGTTGCCTTACTAGAGCTTTATAACATGATTTTGCTTGTCTTGTTTTAATTGTCATTTATTTTCTATTTTTTTGAGTAATAAGATTTTCCATTTACATTTGTGCAGTGATTTCCTTTTAAATAAACACCTTTACATTTTTTAAAGTGAATTGATTTAAAGGGAAAAACATTAAGTGAAAATAGTATAGAGGGTACATGGATATGTTAAAAATGTGACTGAAGTGTGGAACACACAATCTTAGTGGAAAATACAACTACTGAGGCTGGAAGGGGCTTGCATTCTAATCCCATTTCTGCCACTGATTTGCTGTGTGGCCTTTGACAAGTCCCTTCACCTCTCTGAGCCTCCATTTCTTTACATGTAAAATGAAGAAAACTGGACTCAGCGGTTGCTAAGATCCGTGCTCTGGGGTCTACAGAGGACCCCAAAATATAACTTCCGAGGCCCCCAGACATCATTCCTCTAGCGATACCAGCTTTGCCTCGGTGAGCATTTGAGAGTACATAAAGCAGCAAATGCTTAGCTTAGCGCTGGAGATTAAACTATATTCAGAACATTGCAAATAAATAAAGATTTTTAAGCCAGTGGAGAGCCATCTCCCAAACATGCAAAATTAGACTTAATTATTTTTAAAACAATACATCTCTTAATTTGCAAATGAGCAGAACGGCATGCTAAGCATGGTCTTATTTTGGATGCTAACTACAGTAGCTTTTTCAATTGAAGATTTACATACTCTCTCTTCACACTTCCCCTCAACTGTTATTAATAACTCTGCCTTTTCCTTGGGTTTAAATTATCCCTAAATATTAAAGCCGGTGTGCAGAGCAGATGCTGACTTTTGTTTTACATAAGTCACTTGTCTTATTATAACCCAAAACAAAGACCCATTTCCCATTTTATCAAGAAATCCCGGGAACAGTTCTCAGAGATTTCTGAGATGCTCCTCCCAGGTTATGATCCTCTAATTTGGCTTAAATAAAATTTTCCATTTCTTTCTTAAAAAAAAAAAAGAAATCCCGAGAGATGGTCTACTTTGGAGGTCTGGACTTGACCGAGGTGGGGGACACAGCTCCATTGTTCCTCAGACATGTTGACACCTGAGTTCCCAGGCATATCAAGAAATGCACAGGAAAACCACAGTGAGATACTATTTTATACCCAAGCATTGGAGAAAACTGAAATGTCTGACTATAGCAAGTATTGGCAAGGATGTGGAATTCTTACAGACAGGAAGCCAGTCTAGGGAAGCAGTATGTGTGGTGGACAGAATGATAGCTTTGGAGTCGTTCATTCAACAAATATTTATTGAGCACCTACTGTGTGACAGACACTGTTCTTGATGCTGGGGAGGCAGCAGAGAGCATGACGGACAAAACACCTTGCTTTCATGGAGCTGACGTTTTAGAGGGGAAGGGTGAACAACAGACAAAAATAAGTAAGAGATAGAGTGTGTTAGATAATGAGAACTGCCAGGAAGAAAAATAAGGAAAGAGGGAGAAATCAGGGGTAGTGGGGAAAAAATTGCAATTTTTAAAAGGGTTGTCAGAGAAAGGTCAGTGAGGTCACTTTTGAGCACAGACTTGAAATGAGCCTAGGTGGCTCTTTGAGGAAGAGTATTCTAGGCAGAGGGAACAGCCTGTGCAAAGGCCCTGAGGTAGGAGTGTGCCTGGTATGATTAAGGAAGAGCAAGGGGGCCTGTGTGATTGAAGTACAATGAACAAAGGGATAAAGAGCAGGAGATGAGGACAAAGAAGGAACGTAGGGGGCTTGTCAGCCAGGGTGAGGCTTTGGGCTTTTACTGTGGTAAGATGGGAGCCATAGAAGAGTTTTGAGCAGAGGAGGACTTAGTGTCCCTGGGGCTGCTGTGATGAGAACAGACTGGAGGGTAGAAGGTGGTGGGGAGGACATAATCAGGAAGACCAGGGCAGAGGCTACTGAGATGTAATAGTGGCTGGACCAGGTGATAGCAGTGGGGTTGGGGAAAAGTGTGCAGGTATTTATTTTGAAAGTAGAGCCAACAGATTATGCTGAATCCAGATAGAGCTGAGTTCAAATCCCAGCTCATCCACTCTCTTAGGCATATCACTTATCCTCTCTGAGCCTCAGTTTCCGCATCTGTAAAATGGGGATAATCATTCCCATGGGGGGCTGTGGTGGGAAGTCAGTGAGGGAGCTGGTGCACAGTAACTCAAAGCTATTATTATCATCTACTCCAGCCAGTGTCCATCTCCTCGTGACTACACTGACCGCCCCAGAAAGACTTAGAGACCCCTGGGGTGAGGGGGTGGGGTCACAGAGCCATGTTCTGATATGGAAAAGGGAAATGGGTCTGACCAGAATGGACCCTAAGAAGCTGATGCCACCGGCAGCCTAGAAACATGGGTCACAAGCATAGGAGGGAGGGGACTGACCAGCACATGACCCATCTGTCCTCAGCGAGAGGCCAGGAAATACTTTTTCTGGGCTCCACCTCTCTCTCTGCCCCTGCCAGTCTCCTCTCCTCCCTCCATTAACTGCAGCCTCTTATTCTCGATGGAGAAGTTTCTGGCTGCCTCTGATGGCCTTTCTGCACACTGAAGATGTGGGAAAAACAAAATAATTAAGCCCTGCCTTTCTTGGTATCTTTCAGCTGGGAACCCAAAGTGCTTTTCCAACATTAATGAGACTGTCGAGGCTCCCAGCAGCTGAGCATGGAGGGCAGGTCACAGACAGAGCATGGACCGGGCTGTCAGGGTCTCTCTGCTGCTTTAAGAGCCCTCCAGGAGGAATATGAGCTAATTCAGAGAAATGTCCATGCCATTCTAAAAGGATGGATGAATCTGCCCTTTGGGTCACTTCTTTAAAAAATGGTAAAATTCAGCACAGAAAAAGGAAGCCAGAAAACCGTAAAATGTTTATGGAAGAAATCTTATGTAATTCGCACAGATTACCAACAATCAGTTTATCGGGCTTCCCTGGTGGCTCAGTGGTTAAGAATCCGCCTGCCAATGCAGGGACACGGGTTTGAGCCCTGGTCCGGGAAGATCCCACATGCCGCGGAGCAACTAAGTCCGTGCGCCACAACTACTGAGCCTGCGCTCTGGAGACCACAAGCCACAACTACTGAAGCCCGCGTGCCTAGAGTCCGTGCTCTGCAACAAGAGAAGCCACCACAATGAGAAGTCCACCCACCACAACAAAGAGAAGCCCCCGCTCTCCGCAACTAGAGAAAGCCTGCATGCAGCAATGAAGACCCAATGCAGCCAAAAATAAATAAATTAATTTAAAAAGAAAAAAACCAATCAGCTTATCTGCTTCTGCCATAATCAAGCTGGAAATCAGCATAATGTCATTAAGTCAATCAACAAACATTCTGTCATTTCACATGTCGCTCAGACATGTTTTTTTCTGATCTCTGTATTTAAAATAGCATCCCGCCACCCCCCCCACTGTTTCCTTTATTTTTTGTTCCTTTATCCTATTTTATTTGTCTTCTTGCTCCTATTACTATACGATATTATGATTATCTATTTCCTTATTTACTCTTTTCTTCTCCACCTGCAAATAAACCTCGTGTCTGCCTTATTTGTTGCTCTGTCCCAGCGCCTATCACAGTGACTGGCACATAATAGGCCCTCAATAAATACTGAATGAGTGGGTGAATGAATGAATGAGGGAACAACCCTTCGAGGTAGGTGGGACTGGTATATCTTTGCCATTTAACAAATGAAGAAACTGAGGCTTCTCCAGATTAAAGCTAATAGCTCAAGAAGGGGAGGGGAAAGGGACCAACATGGGTGCCTACTATGTTCCAAGGAATGGGCTAGGTGTGCTCTCATCTGAACCCTTTCACAGCCCATGAAGGAGGCAAAATTATCCCCATTTTACAGATGACCAGCAAAGTGCAGATACCACCTTGTGATATGCAGAAAAATAGACCCCCTAAAATGTCCACATCCTAATCCCTGGAACCTGTGAATATGTTACTTCACATGACAAGGGAATTAAAGTTACAGACGGAATTAAGTTTGCAAACCAGCTGACCTTAAAATAAAGAGATTCTCCTCGATTATCTGGGGGCACCCAATGTAATCACAAGGGTCCTTTACATGTGGAAGAAGAGGGCAGGAGAGTCAGTGTCAGTGATGTGACATGAGAAAGACTCAACCAGCCACCACTGGCTTTGAAGCCAGAGGAAGGAGCCATGAGCCAGGGAATGCAGTTGTCCTCCAAAAAGCTGGAAAAGGCAAGGAAATGGATTGAGCTCCAGAAAGGAACACAGCCCTGCTGACACTTTGATTGTAGCCCATTTTGGACTTTTGGCCTCCAGCACTGTGAAATAATAAATCTGTGTTTTTTAAGCCACTAAGTTTCTGATCATTTGTTACAGCTGCAAAAAGAAACTGATACATACCTCCTGATCATTCAGGAGTAAATCCTTGCAATAGATCCACAAATCATTACTGCCCTCAAGGGAACTTGCCCAGCTCTCAGACAGACTCTTCTGTCCCTAGCTGAGTGGGCAGTGGGGACATGACCCCTCCCCAGCTGTGGCTGATTGGACCAAGCAAGGGACAACTGAACCAAAATAGGTCAAATAGAGTTTCTCCCTCCTAGGGATTGGACTGGAGACAAAAGCCTCAAATTAGTTTCTGTTTAGAGCAGCTTCAGGCCAAATCTGGTTTGTGAATGGGATTTATTGGGCCTGCACTGTGCTTTATTTATTTATTTTTTAAACATCTTTATTGGAGTATAATTGCTTTACAATGGTGTGTTAGTTTCTGCTTTATAACAAAGTGAATCAGCTATACATGTACATATATCCCCATATCTCCTGCACTATGCTTTAAAATCTTTTTTAAAATTAGTTTCCAATGCATTTAAATCTTTAAATGTCATATCTTCAAAATCTGGATTACCTGCTGCTGTCAAAACTCAGAGCACCTGGCAATACTAGCCCACACCCTTGAGGGTGATAATTGGCCAGAGCTGGGTTGCAGGTCCCATCTTCAAAAGGGGTCTGCACACTCCTCTTTGCCCTGCATCCCACCACCCCCCATTGTTTCCCAGCACTAAGAGCAGGAAGCCATCAACATCCACCATCATGTCTAGGTTACTGTTTGTACTCACATGTGTCACACTCCAGAGGCTGAGCCTGTGGGTGGCACCAATGGGCTCCTGTGCCCTCTGGATTTCAGTTGGGTGTGGCCAATGGGAGGTGCCAACAGGAGATCAGAAGGCAGAAAGAGCATGTGATTGTATTATTTATTTTACTGGCTCTCTCCCTGTGGGGTCACTAGGACTGACTGTAACCCTCCTCTGAAGGCCACAACTCCTGCCCATGTGGTCCTCTCCATCCCAGATTCCAGAACCACTCCCTCCCCAGTCTTTTGGATGCAGGAGTGGTTACAGCTCTGCTATACTGGCCCTGATGTTCTGCGCTATCCATCCTGGCTTCCTACAGCCTGCCCGAACCTTTATAAATAGTCCCTTTATTAAACCCTTATCCTGATGAGGGTCTGCCAGCTGTTTCCTGATGGGACCCTGACTGGTCAAGAGTGAGGACACGAAAGGTGGACCAAGAAGGCCATTGCTTCCACTGACATCACCTGCCTGGGCCAAGGGAAAGCTGTGTGTTGGGGGTAGAAAACAGAGCTTGGATGCATGGACTGGGCATCTACCCGAGGCCCCTTGGGGTATGGGACAGAGCCAAAGTTTAGTAGAGAAGGGTGAGTGGGCCATGAGCTCTTCCTGAGTCATCACATTCTGGCCCATGACTCTCAGGAATCCAAGATTCTAAATTCAAACCCATATATGTGCCAAGGTATAAAGATAGTTCATATTTTATTAAGTTTATTTGCCTGATGTATAATTTTCAAATACAAATAAATGATATATGGGCCACCCTTTGCACTCTTGCCCTGGGGCCTGCAAATGTTAGGGGTGCCTCCATCACCCCAAGCCAAGAAGTGAGCATGGAACCCATGCTGAGCTGACTGGATGTCCCCTCTCCCACAGTCTACATCCTGAGCTTTCTGATTAATGCCTTTGACTTAACTGAGCCCGAGTTGGTTTCTGTTGTTTACAACCAAAGAACCTGGACAGATATACACCAGCTATGCCCAACCCCAAATTCATTGTTCCTTCCATTAGAATAGGAGGTAAATACTCACCAGGTCTGCATCCACAGAAGACATAGAAGATACAGAGAGGGAAGAAAGGGAGGGTAGGCGGGAACCCTCAGGTACATCTCACAAGAGGTATCCAGAGACTGAGATGGAGCCTCCAACCCCAATTTCCCCACTCCCCACCAACTGACTCAGGGCAAATAGTGCGTTAAGAGCCACTGAGCCTCATACAAAGGTTATGCCTTCTGCTGCAGCCTCCACCCTCAAATGTATCCAACAAAACAAAGCAAAACCATTTTTTTTTTCATTTTTTGCTAGAAATCATCAAAGCTTCCGCACTTGATTCTCTGTCTTTTGTAAATATTTCTATCACATCCCTAAACAGTGATCTCACTGAATGGATGAATAATAATCTAGACAGAGGACAGGAGGAAATTTACATCATTTAAATGAGAGCCTCTATCATGCAAAATTATTATTCAAATCATGTAAATATCATCCTCTCAACTGGATGAACTTGCTGGGGGGGCAGGGGCAGGCCACTCTGTGGAGCAGCAGGAGCGAGGAAGCAAGATAATCAGGACCCTAGAAGAGCAGCTAGAGGGAACTAAAGCCTGGAATGGTCCACAGTGGGATGGGCCTTTGTACATTAGGTTTGCTTGTGCATTACTCTCTCCTAAAAATATGCAAAAATCTGAGTCATTCCCCTGCAAATCACAGGAAATGCACCCCTCAGATGTGGGATTTCCCTCCCAGCAGGGTGTCTTGTAAAAATGAGACAACTTGAAAAAAAGTTAGCTTTCAGGATAAATGGGGAAAGGACAAAATGTTCGATACAACAGAGACCAAGCTCCATTATTATTACTGTGGATGCCAATACCCTTAATAAGAACCCCATTCCTTTGCCTGAGAGGCAAAGGGTCTCCTTTCCTTCTTTCTTTCCTCCTTTCTTCCTTCCTTTCTTCCTTCCTTTCTTTCTTTCCTCCTTCCTTTCTTCCTTCCTTCCTTTCTTTCTTTCCTCCTTTCTTTCTTTTTCTTTCTTTCTTTCTTTCTTTCTTTCTTTCTTTCTTTCTTTCTTTCTTTCTTCCTTTCTTTCTTTCTTCCTTCCTTCCTTTCTCTCTCTCTCTCTCTTTCCCTTTCTTTCTTTCTTTCTTTCTTTCTTTCTTTCTTTCTTTCCTTCTTTCTTTCTTTCTTTCTCTCTATTTCTTTCCCTCCTTCCCTTCCTTCCTTCCTTCCTTTCTTGATGATGTTCAAAGTTGGGTCTAGATGGCCAGGCCTTCATATTCCACCTTGAGCTGTGGGCTGGCCCGGGAAGGGAAAAGAGCAAGGTGGCTCTGCAGCTGAGGGATCCTTGAAGGGATTAACAGCTAAGGGCCATCGGCTGTCAGCACCCTCCAGCAGTGAGGGCAACAAGCCCTCCATTGAATGGGGATCTGGGTGGCACATGGAACTGAGGCTTGATGAGGTTATGGAACCTGCCCAACGTCTCATAGGTAAAACACAGACAAATAGCAGAGCCAAGATTTGAACCCAGATCTGTCTGATGCCAACATTTCCCCACCGCCATGCACTTTTTTTTTAAAACTGCTAGTCTATACTGCTCAGTAAAAAGCAAAAAGCAAAGGAGTTCATAATGACTTGGATAAAGGGAATAAAAGAGAAAAGATTAAAAGACCAGTCTGAGGTTTGACAGCCTGGGAGCCTGAGTATACGATGGCATCCCTCACAAATGGGAAAGTTGGGGTGTGGCACCAAAGGAGGGAGGCGAGGTGACAGGTTCTGATCTGACCAAGCTGCCTGTGGCAGAGGCAGCTAGAATGAAAAATTTTCATTCAGGGATAGATGACAAAATCACCATTTTTTGAACTCTCTGAGTTGGCAAAGGGCCAAGAAGATAAGCCAGCGTTTGTTTGGAGCATTGCGTCATGGGAAATGCCGTTAACACTTGGAAAAGATGAAATGCAGCTGAAGAGATTAAATAACAACACTGCACTTTCTTCCAGGGACTGTGAGGACTTGGGCTTGTCCCCAGAGAGAGGCAGCAAATGAAGACAGTTTCACAGATGATGACAAAATGGAACAAGCACACCATGAGGAAGCAGGAGACCTGAGGTTCAGCTCCAGAATTGCGTTGACAAACATACTGTGTGTCCTTGAGCAAGCTGCTTGCCCTCTCTGAGCCTCGATGTGAGTTACAGTGAGTACAGTGAGTGAGTTCTGCCTTACGGACATAATATAGAACAAAATCAGATAGGTTTGTTTCCTAACGATGTCTTAGATAGTATTCTTTTGCCACAGTCACACATCGTTTGCACATTAAAGCTTTAAGAAGAGCATTATTTCCACAAAGAAAAATGTTCATTCTTCATCTGCTTCTAAAACAAGGGCCTCTCGATCTGCCTTTTGTTCTTCCCCTCTCGAAGGGGCATTAGGTAAAAGAAATATTTCAGTTTCCTCTTTACTGTAACAGCATATATGTGCTGATACATGGCAATTAATGACACTCCATCTGCAAGTTTGAGAGGCAATAGGAAGTGATCTAGGATGTGCCAGGAAGGCAGGAGGAGGAAGAGATCCGGGTGCTTCCTTCTGGCCCCTCCCTGCTCTGACAACCACCCCCACCCCTACCTCCTGCTTCTATCAGCGACCCCTTCTCCACAGCGCCACCTGTCGCTGGGTCCTCCCAACTGCACTCCCTCCCTTTGCCCGAGAGGTGGTAACACTCCTCTCTCTGCTAGCCCTTCAGTGCCTCAATATGCCCTTTAATTCCCTTGACCACACCCACATCATTGTATATAGTCTTTTTACCAGACTCTGCTCAATTACCCAGTTAAAGTGTGCCTTCTCTTTCCTGCTGAAATCCTAGCTGATATAGTAGGTGCTCAATAAATACAGGAGAAAAAAATAAATGAACGAGTAAGTGAATAAATGAGTGGATAAAAATGGTAACTGTGTGAGGTGATGAATGAATTAATTAACTTGATTTTGGTCATCATTTCATAATGTATATGTATATCAAGTCATCACGGTGTAGACCTTAAATATATGCAACTTCTATTTGTCAATTATACCTGAGTAAATCTGGAAAGGGAATGAGCCGATAAACGAGCAGATACAGGGGAGAAGCGGAGGATTCGGGTTGAGGTTAGTTACAGTAAGGTCAGTGTTAGGGTTTGTTTGCAAAACAGACGGAGATGGGACTTCCCCGGTGCTGCAGTGGTTAAAAATCCGCCTGCAAATGCAGGGAACACGGGTTCGATCCCTGGTCCGGGAAGATCTCACATGCCACAGAGCAATTAAGGCCCGGGCACCACAACTACTGAGCCTGTGCTCTAGAGCCCGTGAGCCACAGCTACTGAGCCCACATGCTGCAACTACTGAAGTCAGCGCGCCTAGAGCCAGTGCTCCGCAATAAGAGAAGCCACTGCAATGAGAAGCCCGCGCACGAAGAGCAGCCCCCGCTCGCTGCAGCTAAAGCCCGCGCAGCAATGAAAGACCCAATCAGCCAAATAAATAACTAACTAAATGTCTTTAAAAAAACAAACAAACAAAAAAAACAGAGGGAGATGGGATGACATAGAAGGTGAGGAGCGCTGCCCACAGCTGTCTCTGGTGCTGTGTGCAGACCCCTCCATCCCATCTCTGCCACCCAAGAGGACGTGAGATGACTGTACTGTGCAAAAAAACCCATTAATTACTTTGGCCGAAGGTCAGCCGGCACACCCCACACTCATTCCACAGACAGTACATTGAACCAGCTGCCACATGATGGTCCTTCCAGAGGCGGCCGGCACCTCCACGAAAGGACGCTAGATCTCAGCCTCGAGCAAGGTCGCATTGAAGGAGTCCGGCACGCCTGACGCCCTTAGTGGATGCCACCAGGCTCCGTGGCTATGAAAGGAAGACATTTCTCATTTTCTACAAGCAATTTTGTGAGCTACCACTGCTGTGGCTTAGAATATACTCAGGAGGCCCCATCTGGCTTCTTCCCTGATGCAGGCATTTTCCTCGTTTACAGAATTCTAGGTTTCTAGAGTGTTCAGCGTTTCCCAAGTTTCAGTTATGCAAAGCCATGGTCACAATTTTACTGTGTCCTTGTCATGCTTGCTTTATTATCTATTTTATATAATTGACTCTCACCTCCCCCCCCCTTTTTTTTTTGGTACATACGTTTTAAAAGGAAACATTATGTCATGCATCAGCAAAGTAGAATGGTTAAGAGCACAGGCTCCGGAGGCGGAGTTCCTGGGTTCAAATCCCCCCTCTGATATGTACTAGCTGTGTGACCTTGGGCAAGTGCTTCAACCTCTCTGTGATTTGATTTTCTCTTTTCTAAAGTGGGGAATACTAATAATAACTTATCTCTTAAGAGAATTGAATGAGTTATGCATGTAAAATCTATAGAAAAGTTCCTGGAATTAGTAGGCACTATGTTAGTGGTGGTGGTTGCTAGTGTTATAAATAAATGGAAAACTAGTTCTCACTGGCTACATAGACAAAGGGAAAAGGAAAACACAAATACTATATATATATATATATATATATGTATGTATTTTATATATATATATATATATATATATATTCACACAATGGAATACTACTCAGCCATTAAAAAGAATGAAATTTTGCCATTTGTGACAACAGGGATAGTCTCGAAGGGTATTGTGCTCAGTAAAATAAGTCAGACAGAGAAAAACAAATATTGTATGATATCACTTATATGTGGAATCTAAAAAATACAACAAATTAGTGAATATGACAAAAAAGAAACAGACTCAGAGATATAGAGAACAAACTAGTGGTCACCAGTGGGGAGAGGGAAGGGGGGAAGGGCAATATAGGGGTAGGGGATTAAGAGGTACAAACTACTGTGTATAAAATATGTATAAAAGAAATAAGCTACAGGGGTATGTTACAAAGCACTGGGAAGATAGCCAATGTTTTATAATAACTATAAATGGAGTACAGCCTTTAAAAATTGTGAATCACTTTTTTTTTTTTATAAATTTCATTCATTTATTTATTTATTTTTGGCTGCATTGCGTCTTCGTTGCTGTACATGGGCTTTCTCTAGTTGCGGCGAGCAGAGGCAACTCTTTGTTGCAGTGCACGGGCTTCTCATTGAGGTGGCTTCTCTTTGTTGTGGAGCATGGGCTCTAGGCACGCAGGCCTCAGTAGTTGTGGCACGTGGGCTCAGTAGTTGTGGCTCACGGGGTCTAGAGCACAGGCTTAGTAGTTGTGGCTCATGGGCTTAGTTGCTCCGAGGCATGTGGGATCTTCCCGGACCAGGGATCAAACCTGTGTCTCCTGCATTGGCAGGGGGGTATTTTGTACACCTGAAACTTATATAATATTGTAAATCAACTATACCTCAATTTAAAAAGATAAAATTTTTAAAAAGAAAAAAACAGCAATGTTATTAAATTTTATTTGTTTGAAAGAGAGACTAGCCAATGCCAGGCATTAAAACTATATTAGCACCAAGCTGGATGTTTCTTCATGGAAAAGACTGAAATAGAATTGAACAAGGAAGGGAATTCCCTGGCAATCCAGTGGTTAGGACTCCACGCTTCCACTGATCGAATTCCACGGGTTCGAGCCCTGGTCAGGGAACTAAGATCCTGTAAGCCCTGGGGCACAGCCCAAAAGGAAAAAAAAAAAAAATCGAACAAGGTAGAACACCTTAACCAGGTGATCCGGTGATATTTAAAGCTCCAAACTTGTATCATCTAAAATTATCCTTCGTATCATACCCACTATTCCAATGACAGGGGAGAACAGAGGTCATGAGGATGGCCTGCCCAAGGGCACAGGCAAATTAATACAGATGTCATTCCCAGCCAAGCTGGAGGTTCTTTGGACATAAGGATGACTGGAATCTCTCCTAGACGTGCAGAACCAAGAGCCCCAGTTCAGCTCTGTTAAGTAGGTTCATATCTTCAGGCGCTGGACATGGAAAGCCCTGAAATGTAAAAGAAGGCTTTTATAAAATTTCATAAAAACTTGAGAAGCAGTCAATGGCCGTTACACAAAATGATTTGCAGTAGCTTCAACTATTTTCATCTTCTCCAAACTGCCCTTATGAAAAAGACAGCCATAAACGTGAAGATTTTAGCAACCCTCTCAGGGCTTCTGAACACTGGTAGATTTCAATCAGTGTCACAGTTAGCCTCAGGAAATGCAATTCTTTTCGCCACTGAAAATGCCTGCAATATTCTCCTTTGGTTTTCAAAATAAATTCAAATGAGCATCCCTCAAGACAAAGGGAAAGTAACAAATAAAATAAAAATAAAAACATCAGGCTTGGGGGAGTGAAACCAGGAGACAGAGTTTGTTGCTGTGGGAGGTGAACCAATTATTTTCTGTCTTACAGGGTCTGTGCTCCTCACCTGAAAAAACAGGGAACTGAAACTAATGGTCTCTACATAGAGAACAGACTTGCGGTTGCCAAGGGCCGGGGACGGGGCAGAGGGAGAGGGATGGACTGAGAGTTTGGGGTTAATAGATGCAAACTATCACATTTAGAATGGATAAACAGCAAGGTCCTACCGTATAGTGCAGGGAACTATATCCAATCTTCTGGGATAAACAGTAAAGGAAAAGAATTTTTAAAAAGAATGTCTATATGTATATAACTGAATCACTTTGCTGTCCAGCAGAAATTAGCACAACCTTGTAAATCAACTATACTTCAATTAAAAAAGAAAACTAATAGCCTCTAATGACTGCCACTTACACCACACACACACACACACACACACACACACACACACACACACACGTGCGCACGCACACGTGCACGAGCTCTAACAGGGCAAACTAGCTGCTCCTCCTACCACCCAGCCCTTCCCCACATTGTTCCTACTTGAAGGTTGTCCATCCTCCCAGGAACCCAGACTCCAGACTTGAGGCCTCCAAGTACCTTATCTCCACCCCATCCATCCACATAGCACACCAAATCTTGCTGACTCTCATTTTGTTATTTCTTTTTGCTTTTATTTATACAATGCTTATTATCTTCCAGAAACAATGGGCTAGGGGTGCTTCAAATATGATCTCTTTAAATCCTTACAACAGTCAGTAATGAGCACTGTTTTTTTGCTGCCCAGCACCCACACCCTTTCTTCTGGTAATGGCACCCCGTTTTCTTTTGAGGACCACCCCCACTCTCAGTCCATGAGGCTTAGGAAAGGCCAACACACACCCCCTTCCAATGACCCAGGTCTGACCAGTGAGTGTGTGTATTCCATCCGCCTGGCCATACGGATTCACTCAGGAATGGGTATCTGAGCTGTGGTGATCCAATTAAAGTCAACCTCATAATTTTTATAAGAACTATTAGGAAAGAGGTACTCTCTTTTCATAGGATTTGCTGAGGGAGTATGATGTAGGCTTGGAGATATTGGCAGCTATCTTGCCACCATGAGGAAAGAAACAGCCTGAATAGAGCCAACAATGAGTCAAGAGATAAATCTCCAGTGACTTTACTAGAGCCTCTGGATCCAGCCATACCAGAAATTAAGCCAGTCTCTAGTGAGCATACAACACAAGTAGTTACCTTAGTGGGAGAATGAAAGCAGAACATCTCAGGTAGAACAGTGAAGCATATGCAACGGCCCTGAGGCAGAAGCATTTTTGTGAAACAGAAAGAAAACCATTGTGGCTGGGGTGCAGAGACCAGGGACAGGCAAGAGTGGAAGAAAATAAGTTCTGAGTGAAAGGTAAGGACCAGACCATCCAGCGTAGGCCAGAGTAAGTATTTAGATATTTATTCTAAAGACAATAGGCAAAGTTTAAAGAAGGAGAGGGTTAATAATCTGATTTGAATTTTGAGAAGTTCACTGGGGCTGCTTGAAGGAGAATGGACTGGGGTAAGGAAGAAAGCAGGGCAGATGTTGGAGGGACCATTTGGGGACCACTGTAATCATCAGGGGAGAGAAAGGGTGGCCTGGAACACGGTGGCACGTGTCCAAACAGCTGCCCTTAGAAAGGCCATAGAGAGGAAGGGTGGCTGGCCACGTGCTCTATCTTTCTAGCTACATGAAGTGAAAACGAATGCAACGGCCAAGGCAAGATTTGCCGCCCCCAGCAGCCCTCCCGAATCGTGGAAAGCTAACACAGTCAATAAATCCACAGCTGCTGGGCGAGGGTGCTGCTGTGCATATAGTCACGAAGCAAGGAGCCGGGAGCTCTGCACCAGTTACATTCAGTTACGCCTGAGCTTGCAAGAACTTGGAAGCTGGGCAAACTGTCTGCCAGACAGGACCCCTTGTACCTGTTTGTCTTTTCCTGTTTATACTCTTCAGTGATTTCTTCTACTGAATGATATTTCCCTTGAGTTAAAAAATGGCAGATGTTCATTATGAAGGGGAAAGATTCCTTTTCAGGGGAGAAATTAGACAATATCACCTTGGCCAAGTGATCAAGGTTAACATCATCAATAACAGGACAAATGACACCATGTGCCTCTTAATGGGACACACCGAGAAGGACACAACGTTGCCCACGTCGTTTTTGCCAGAAATCTTTAACCCCAATCTAATCACAAGAAACAATCAAACAAATCCAAATCGACAGACTTTGTACAAGACAAATGGCTTGTGCTTTTCAAATACCAATGTTGTGAAAGACAGAAAGAGGGAAGGGAACTGTTCTAAATTCCGGGAGACTGAATCAAAAGGACTGCTCAATGCCATGCGTGATCTTTGATTGGATCCTGCTTCCCAAAAAAGCAAGACATTTGGGGGACAATTGAGGAAATTAAAATACTGACTGTATGTTAGACAATGGTGTTGTGTCAATGTTAAATTTCCTGAGGGTGAACACGGTACTGTAATTACGAAGAAAGTTGAGGATGTTTTTAGGACGTGGGCACCGCAGCGCTGAAGGATGAAGTGTCATGATGTTTGCACCTGATTCTTAGGAAAAATAATGATAGAGATAGAGATAAAGATAGGTAGGTAAATGGGTAGATAGATATAGGAGGGTAGGTAGATAGATAAGATAGGTAGGTACGTAGGTAGGTAGGTGACAGATAGAGGGCATAAATGTGGCACCATGTCAAAAATGGCTCTATCAGGGTGACAATTATGTGAGTGTTCATTGTACTAATGTATGATTCTTGCATTTCTTTTGCACGCTTGAAATCTTCAAATTAGAAATTGTGGGAAAAATCAGTAGCACTCACACATATAGGACATGGCCGGTGTCCTGCTGTCACTGTGATAAAGAGTCATCTCCCTGATGGGGAACGCTGGGATCACCATGCACCCTGGTTTGCCCAGGACAGACATCATTATTAACAGCACCCCCTGAAAAAATGCTCACCCTAGTTATGTCCAAGATGGTTGCCCAAAGTGGAGAGAAAACATTGCCATCATCTGACTTTTAAGATATCAGTGTGTATCACTCATTCATCCACCAAATGTGTACTGAGCACTTGATGGTGTGCTGAGTACAAATGCTGAATAAAGTCAGGAAGTTTCCTGCCCTCATGAAACTGATGGTCTACAGCCGAGTTTGGCAAATTACAGCCCACGAGCCACATCCAGCCTGCTGCCTGTTTTTTAATAACTCGTGAGTGAAGAAAAATTTTACATTCTAAAATGGTTGGAAAAAATCGAAAGGAAAAGGAAATTTTATGACACATGGAAATTAAATGAAATTCAAACTTCGGTATCCACCAATAAAACTTTATTGACACATAGCCCCGGTCATTCATTTACACATTATCTCTGGCTGCTGTCGTACACCAGCTGCAGAGTCGTGACAGAGATGGCATGGCCCACAAAGCATAAAATATTTACTCTCTGGCCCTTTGCAGAAGAAGTTTGCCGACCCCTGGTCAAAGTTGTGTTTTCAGTGGAGTTCCCAGGGTTGCCAAAAGATGAAGTAAGATAACGCAAGTGTAACAGTACAGGACCTGGCACTTAATAAGTTCTCAGTTGATGTGTGTTGGCTAACTGCCTCGATTTACTCATCTGTCAAATGAAGATAATAACTGCACCTGCGGGGTGTGGTGGTGTGTGGATGTAGTCAGAGAATGCAGGTCAAGCCGTTGGCACGGTGCCTGCATCTGGCAATCACTCAACAAACAGCAGCTACTGGCTGTTACACACGCTGACTTGAGCAATGCGCTATTCACAAGGTGCTTGTCACATTTATTAGCGTAATCTTTTTAATGTTTCATCCTGAAATATTTCAAATGTTCAAAAGAATATATGGGACATATAATATAAACATATTATAAAATGTTATAAAATCCATAAAAAATGTGGAACATATAATCTTATAGTGTAAATACATTATAAAATGTCATAAAATCCAAAAGTATACGGAACATATGCTCTTATAATGTAAACAGGTTATATAATAAGACATACAAATTAATAACATGAAAAAACAGCTCAAATAAGCATCTTGGAAGCCATTGGAACCCCACTTGCCCCTCTCTGTTCTCATCCAGCCTCATCCCTTTCCAACGCCAAAGCAACAACTATCCAGAGAGTGGGGGGTTATCGTTCCCATATTTTCCTTCAGAGTTTGACTACAAATGATTTTCTTCTCCACACATTGTATTATTTGTTTTTGCATGTGGCTGAGCATGCAAAATAAATGATCTCATCCCGTTCATCTTCTCCCACGATTTGCTTGTCCCTTTGTTACGATTCGTCCATGTTGACATGATCCACTCCTTTCCTCTTCTTTCCCTACACATCAATCAGTGCATGGAAAACACCACAATCGATCCCATCCCTTCTTCTGTAGAGGGGCATTTGAGGGTCTTCCATTGTTTTGCTCCTACAAACAATCATTCTTGTATATGTCTGTTAGCTCATTTTATCTGCACAGGCAGTATATTATGATTGTCACCCCATTCTCAGTGAGGTTCTGAAAGTTTAAGTTACTTGCCAAAGTCACGTGTGCAAAACGCATGACCTGGTCTTTACTGTCAGCCAGTCCCCATTCTCAGCTCTTTCAGATCAACCTCCTTCCCAAACTGAAGCAATTTCCCACTTACTGACTAATAAAAGTAAAAGGTTTTTGCTCAACCATTACCTCTTGGAAGGGCTGTGTAAACTCTAATGCAACCCATGAATTTCGTTCACATCATCCCTGCTACGTGCCATCAGCTGGTAAATTCATATAACACAGGAACAGGCTATGTTAAGGGCCTGCAAGACATTCCCAAGCCCTATAGGAAGAACATAGATGTTTACTGAGCACCTACTATGTGCCAGGTCACCCACTGCCATTAAACTCCTCAACAACCCTTCACAACAAGGTAGATTTCCTAAAGAGGAATCTATGGATCAAAGGCTTGAACTGACTTGTCTTAAGATCCTATAGCCAGGAGGTGACAAAAAACCAGGAAACAAACTCAAGACTGTGGGATTCCAAAGCCCTGATTTTTCCCACTAAATCAACATGCCTGGAATAGAATGTTCCATCTCCTCCTGGAGCCTAAAACTCAAACGTAATTAACACCTTGTATCAAAACATATATTTTAACTTACCCTTAGCAGAAACTTGATGGTTTATTCTTATATCTAAAGAGAGGAATTAGGACTTCTATGACGGTCCAGTGGTTAAGAATCCGTGCCTCCACTGCAGAGGGCATGGGTTTGATCCCTGGTCAGGGAACTATGATCCCACAGGCCGTGTAGTGCGGCCAAAAAAATAAATAAATAAAAAATAAAGAGAGGAATTATGTGGTCCCAAACAAGGATCTTAGTCCATTCTCAAAAGTGGAAAAGGTACTAAACGCAGTAAATCAATTCACAATAGGCCACTGCTAGAGGCTCATTTGTATGGCCGAAGCTCAGGAGTCTTTTCTGTCCATAACTCAAACCTTTGTTAGATATTTTCTAAAGCCTTCATACAAACTAACATTTGAGAGAATCCACCTTTAGAAAGAAGGAAATTGATTTTCGTATGAGAAAAAAAAAAATAACGGTAATAGGGGAAGCAACCATCAAACATGTATGAATGAAGATGAAAACAACTACTTTTTACAAGTCGAGAAATCTGGACCCAGACATCTGTCACCTCCCAAACAGACTTTAATTTTAGAGTTTGCTTCCTTTACATTTTTTTTCCCCTTCTCTTCCCATAGTTAGATGGATTTAACATATGCTTGGGATTTCACAGACTCGGTTTTGGTAGGTGCGATGTCTAAGAATATCTGAAGCTGTTTTCAAGACCTTATGGGATGACGTTTGTCTTGTTCTTTGAGAGCCAGTCTTTGGATTTTTCTTACTCTTCATGGCTACTCTTGTGATATCAAGTGATTCCCAAATCTCTGTCTGCAGACGTGAACTGACCCAAGCACAGGTATAATTTCCAACGACCTTTCTCTCCACATGGAAATCCTCCAGTGCAGCTCATCTCAAACGTGCCCACGTGTCCCCTGCTGATCTTGTAAAAAAAAATACAGGTTCTGAGTCAGTAGGGCTGAAGGGGGACCTGAGACTCTGCATTTCCAGCAGTTCCAGGAATACTGTTGCCCTGTCTCCTTGACCTTCAGAAACAGCAGTGGCTTGACTAGGATGGCAGTAGTAAAGGTAGGGAGATGCAACAGGCCAGGCATAGATATGCTTTAGGAGAGTGGCCAGAACTGTCTGCTGGGTTGGACACGCAGTGGGGGAGGGGTCAGGGACGATCCCTAGGTTTCTGGCCAAAATAACAGGGTGGTGGCCATGCCAGGTCCTGCACCAGTGGAGTAGATGCTGAGACTGCCGGCCCAGATCTTAAAGGGGCAGGTGCAGCCTTCCCCTGGTGCCGGGAGTGACTGCTCAGAGCTCACAGCTGCCCCCAGGGAATCAAAGTGAAGCTACCTCCACCTGTGACCAAGTCCTGCTTTTCCCCACCCTCCCCTGCCTCCCTCTCTCCCCTTCTCCGGAGGGCGTTCCTTCTGCAAATCACTTGCCCAGGGGTTCCTGTTGCAGGCTCCACTTCTCGAGAACATGACCTAAGACAGATGGGGAAGGTCTCCCTGAAATCTTATGATTTAACCCAAAATTTTTGATTAAAAAGGCTTTGGGGGGTTTTTGCCTAGGTATAAGAGGGCTGGGGGCGCTGGGGAGTGACAGCTGAAGGGAACAGGGTTTCTTTTGGGGGTGATGCAAATGTTCTAAAATTGACTGTGGGGCTGGTTGTATATACCTGTGAATATACTAAAAACTGTTGAATGGTACAGTTTACACAGGTGAACTGTATGGAATGTGAATTACATCTCAATTTTTAAAAAGCAGTTTTAAAAAAATAGTTGTCCATCTTCTGCCCAAAACAAAAAACAAAAAAGGCCACCTTCTTGGTCGAGGCCCCAGGTTGCCTTTCCAACCTTACCTCCCATTCCCGCCTCCAGGTATGGGCTCCAGCCAAGTTGAGCCCTCCCCCTCCCCCACCCCCAACCATGTGCTCTTCTGTTCTGTGGCTTTGCCTGCCCACCCTACCTCCAGGAATGCTCCACTGGGTCCCACCTCCAGCTAAGTGTGAAGTCTCTCCCGGGATTCCTCAGGGGCCAGTGTGGTGAAAAGGAGGGGGCATGGACTTTGGAGTCAGACCCACCTGGGCTCAACAAATCCTAGCTTCCCACTTACTGAGTGGGACCTCAGATAAGTCAGTTCGTGTCCCTGAACCTCAGTTTACTCATCTGTAAAATAGGGATCAGCCATTCATCCTACAAATACTGAGCTACCCAGGCACCATGCTAGGCACTGGGAACATGGCTGCGAGCAAAACAGATGGGGGAGGGTACCTGCCTTGCAGGTTTTGAAATCATCTCTGGTAGTGTTTGGCACATTTAACTGTCATTTAGTAAATGAAGGGTATTATCATCATTTCCTTTTACTCTTTTAGTCTTGATCCAGGGCTCATCCATAGCTGTTTTATTTTCCATCTTGTATTCAGCCTGTGTGTGTCTCCTTTCCCTAAATGGGCCATCAAGTCCTTTAAGACAGGGATCAAGACAGATACTTGTTTTTTATTCCTCACAGCACCTAGTCAATGGCTCACTGTACTCATTAAAAAGTGGTTGAGGGGCCTTCCCTGGTGGTGCAGTGGTTAAGAATCCACCTGTCAATGCAGGGGTCACGGGTTTGAGCCCTGGTCCAGGAAGATCACACATGCCGTGGAGCAACTAAGCCCGTGAGCCACAACTACTGAGCCCGTGCGCCACGACTACTGAAGCCCGCGCGCCTAGAGCCCATGCTCCACAAGAGAAGCCACTGCAATGAGACGCCCGCGCACTGCAACGAAGAGTAGCCCCCACTCGCCACAACTAGAGAAAGCCCGTGTGCAGCAACAAAGACCCAACGCAGCCAAAAATTAAAAAAAGAAAAAGTGGTTGAATGGATGCACGCATACATTATTGTTTGGCACTTTTGAATCTGAAAGAAAATCTGAAGTAATTCTCAACTCACTGGCCCAGATAATTAAGACCAGTCTCACATGGTAGCTGGTATAGAGCTTTAGCATCCTGGTGATGGCAAGAATGGTTTCGCTCATCCCCACTGAGAATGACAATCACAGCAAGGCCCAAACCAAAATGCACAGACAGGTGTATCCCATATACACCTAAGGAACGTTTTATAGAAATTGATCCTGGTGACTCAGTAATTTCAGTCGTCAGTCAGTCATAGAGAATTAAGTATCTTTATTCCTAAACTCAAAACAAGACAGACCCAGAACTCGAAAGAAAAGAAAAAGGCAAGTGACCTAAAGAGTTCACAGAAAAGCATACACAAAGCATTTGAAAAGATGCTTGGCCTCCTTCTTAAGAGAGATGCAAATTTAGTTACACTGAAGTATCTTTGTTCACCTATCAGACAGATGAGGGCTCAAGTCTGAAAGGTAGTTTGATAAAGGTGTGAGGAAAGAAGCTGGTAGGGCTATAACTAGGGTCAGCCTCACTGGGGGACAATTCAACATTCTACATCCAAGTAACAAATGTAAACCCTGGGAACCAGCACTTACAGTGGGGCATATGTTCAAAGTTGCTCTCGGTCCTTGGGGATAATGAGAAAGACTGTTCACGGGAGACAGGTGTGAAGGAGATTTCCCACTGTATGCTCTTCTGAACCTTTTACACTTTGTTCTAAGTGAACATATTACCTACTCAAAGAAAATACACACAATTTTTAAGTTCAGAAGAGCTTTAAGCCTAAGGGGGGGGAAATTTTTTTAAGCAGACATATTGGTTAATGGGTACAGAATTTCAGTTGTGATGATGAAAACAGTTCTGGCAACGGATCGTGGTTTAATGTTGCACAATAATGTGAATTCCCTGCACTGTATACTTAAAAGTGGTTTAAATGGCCAATTTTGTGTTACCCATATTTTACAATTAAAAAAATTTTTTAAACAAAGTAAAGACAAGCACACGAAACCTCATGAATCATGAGGCCACATTCAAATACCATCACCGGGAATTCCCTGGCGGTCCAGTGGTTAGGACTTTGCGCTTTCACTGCCGAGGGCCCAGGTTCGATCCCTGGTCCGGGAACTAAGATCCTTCAAGCCACGTGGTGTGGGCAAAAAAAAAAAAAAAATACCATCACTTGGAAGACCTAGATCACCTGAGTTATCTAGGGTAATCCTGAATGAACAGATGTTATCTTTCTTAATAAAGGATGATTCATTAATTGTAAAACTAAATTACAATGTAACTTTATTGACTGTAAATTTATATGAAAACATTTACAATGCAGGAAAAAAAATCCTTTGCCTTATGACATGAACTTGATATTTCCCTTGAAAAATGTTATCTCAATAATGATTACATTCAGAACGAAATGGCTCATTCCAAACCATAATTTATACTCTATACTAGGAAGTCCTAGCAAAACTGGCCTAGATTATCCAAAACAGTGAATTTATATTTCATCAAGAACTGAATGGTTAAAAATGCAGTAAATAGATGCATGGACAGAGAATAAAGACACTCATAAAATATGTACTATATTTTGTTGCAAAATGTGTCCAAAAGAGTGCTAGAACTGCCATTGGTATAGATCATGACAGAGAGAGTTACTCTTTGTTCAGAGATGAATGGAGAAGCAAGAGCTGAACAGAGAAATAGCTATTTGCCTTGCATGTTCATTTCTAAAAAGAGATCCAAAGAAACTGGCCTTGACTGAACCCATAAGAAAATGAAAGGACAGTTTCCCTCTTTCTCTACACACACACACACACACACACACACACACACACACACACAGGTTCCCCACTGATCAAGAATAAGCTTAAGTGACCCTCACCATTGAATCCTAACTCCCTGTAATTCACTCCTCTATGTAACCATCAATTTCAGTTAATACCCTTATTGTTTACTCTAATCAAATTATAACTACCTGTATAACTGTTTTATTCATCCATTTCCCAGTCCCTAGCCTCTAGTGGGGATTTAATCTTTGCTGAATGGAAGAGAATTTGTACCCAAAACGGTCTATGGCCTTACCAGGTAGAGACGCGACATCAAGTCTGAGCAACACATGAATTTCTTTGTCCATAAACCACCCACAGATTCTTTTTTTATATATAATATTTATTTATTTATTTACTTATTTGGCTACGGGTCTTGGTTGTGGCATGTGGGATCTTTAATTGCGGCATGCTGGCTCTTAGTTGTGGCATGCGGGATCTAGTTCCCTGACCAGGGATCGAACGTGAGCCCCCTGCATTGGGAGCGTGGAGTCTTAACCACTGGACCATCAGGGAAGTCTAATCGTGTCCTGTATACGTTATACAGACATACTTTTTACTCGCTCTTTACTCATAAGTTCTTCCAAATAAAATTCCCTGTCTCCCAAAGCTACTCATAAAATAGGCACTCAATAAATGCTTGAGGAACTGATTCATTCATTCTGAATTCCAGGTTCCCTTCTAGATAAGAGCTGCAAAATGTCAGCATTTGGCTAGTGTAAGAGGTTGAGGGACCTGTAATCCCAGTTTTTCCTGGACATTTCAGATGAAGTAAATGACAAATACCATAATATAAGAAAATGGTTTTATTCCTAATTTTTAGTTCCCATACAGTTTACAAATACACTTTTACTCTAATACGGCTTTGCAACTAGCAAAGCAGTTGAACTAACACCCATAAATACAGGTGGGGAGACAATTAACATCCACTAATGTTTCTCTACATAAACTATTCTTTTAATGTCACTTTTTTTTAAAACAATTGCAAATAGACTACATAATATACGTGGGCAAAAAGGCAATTAAGTGAATCTCTTGAAACACTAATGTATAATAAACAGTGCATATTATCAACATTTACATGATTCACATCAAAATGATGACATCCTAAAACGTATTCCTTTTAAAGGAGAGATTTATCAATAAAATATTACATATCTTTTAATACTCTGGTACAATACTTCATATACTGCAGGAAAATTAACTGTAGATCTAGTCATCGACTTAATAAAGGATCCTTTTCCATTAGCTTTTATTAATAAAAGAATCACAATTAGGTCATAAATAAACAGGCAAATTATTAATTACATAATTTGAGGTTTAGGATGAAAACTTGTAAAAATTAGTTTGATATACAGCAAAGTTATACAACACACTAAAACCAACTGTTTAATATTTTTGCCTTATGTGAACTGCCCATAGTAAAAAAGGAACAAACTTTTTAAGGATGGAAGATATAATAAACTATATTTTGGAACTTATTTTTCAAGAGGAAGAGGAAAAAAGATTTTAACGAAATTAAGGGCTAATACAGATCCTAATAAAGGCGTATTGAAATCAGGGAGGCCATGTGCTTACGATGTAAAACTTTATTCCCCCAACAACATAAAAAAAAAAAAACTGCACTGGGTTTGTACTTACGTCTACAGTCTAAGTTTCCCTTACGGATTAACAAGCTACAACAGAACACTTCACAATTGCATACCTTTTTCCACATTCCTCTGAACTAGAAATAACCCAGGACATTATATTAGTTCTTAAAAACCCTAGTAACCCCTTAATAACCCCTAAAAATAATCTTGATGATTTTCTTGGCTGTTCCAAAGCAACTGGGCTCCGTAAAGAATGCACGAACACCAAGAAAGTAGTACATGTATTTTCTCATCCTCATTTAGCTACATTTGTAAAGTTACCGATTTCAAAGGGAGAGATGACCAGAATTTTCAGGAGGGCCACACACTGGATACAAGGTGTCTTTTTGTTTTGTTTTGCTTTTTTTAAAAAAAAAAACAGGCTATTAAGACTCTGAAATTTGGCTTTTTAAAAAGACCCCAATACCACATGCCAGATAATTTCTTCACCCCAAATATAAAATCCTATGCTTGTAATTTTAAAATACTTAGCCAGCTATGGAAATATTGTGCAAATTTAATGTCTACCAGCAACCCAGAAGCAGACTGCAGACATGTAGCTATCACACCTATTTTCCAGGTAACCTGATTCAACTATTACTGACTGCTGTGGTCCCAGGCCCTCTGACTTCCTCAGAAACCACCTCTTTGGAACTTCCATTTCCACTGTTTTTTCACACCCGCACCTCGAGCTCACCTCCCCCTCCCCCATCTTCACAGCCCCTCCACCTGAATCCATCCTGTGTAATCTTACCGGAGAACCTGCAATCACCTTTACCAAACACATGACAAACCTTAGCAACCTAGGGACTATTAATCTTGTCTTGGCATCAGTTTACACCACATAATAGTTGCCGACTTCGTGGAGGGAAATCTAAATGAAATCAATGTCCTATTACAAACGAAGCTGGCCAAGATCAGGTGTTTCCAAGTGCAAAAACAACTGATCTTAAGCTACAGGCAGAGACGTTAATGCAGCAGATATATTGTACAATCAAACCCTTGTATGCTGGTGAAAGACCTTGCCCCCAAAGTCCAGAGTCAAAACATTATCGCAAAAAGGAGAACCATTCAATGTGACAATGCAATACAAATAACAGGATTCAAGATCCTTGTTGCAAGTACTGAACTGGAATCTCTTTACAGGCTTGACAAGAAGACAGCAGTCATTTACATTCCTCTTAGAAGGTAATTACCTTCAACAATTCTAAGTTCAATGGATGGATGGGGGGAGAGGTGGGGGGGGTAAGTCACGTAATTTTGTCTGTGAAAATGGCAGCCAGGCTCTCCCCAAACAACCTCAGGGTTTCAAAGGAGGTAAAGACCTCAGAAAGGAGCTACTAACAGGGTTGGATCTAGTCCTTCCTTTTCTGGAGACAAAGCAAGAAGAATCCAGTTAAGAAGATCATGACTTAATGGCAAAGCTGCCATGGCATTTTATTATCTTTACAAAGTCCACCAATGATGCTTTAATTGAAATACACTCATTGAATGATGATTCAACACACAGGGCAAAGAGGGATGTCTTTGGAGAAGGCACTTCAGGTAGAACATTAGCAAATCCTACTGCTTGGTTAAAACAAAAATGAGCTACTGCTAATTCAATCTGATTAGTGGCCTCATGAGAACTGCTCCTCCTCACTGCAGCCTTGACTGCGTGCATGGGTGTGGGGCCCAACTGAAACCAGGGGCGTGAAGAAAGCACCCCATTCACCTCTCTCTGCAGCGGCCAGGGCAATGAGGTGGTTCTGCTTTCAAATGCTCTGCCCTTCCGAACACACCCATCCTTAAGAGACCAGTTTCCCAAAGCGGTGGTTCAGAACATATGCTAAGAGCCAGCAGAACTGGTTCAGGAAGCTCGCTGAAGGCCCTCTGTTTCTGCCTGACTTCCAGCTTACACCAGCTATCATAACCAGCTTCAGCTTCCCAAGGTCACTAGCAGCTTCTACTTTTGCTAACCTCTTTTTTTAGCTGTTTTTCCATGGCACTGGTTCTGACAGTCTGTTACACTGGGGGCCTCCAAGGAACCTCACCTCCACTTCATGCCCTCGTGCGGTCCCCTCTTCCCAAATCGGGGCTGGGCCTGGGACTGACTTTAATCAATAGAAGGCAGTAGAAGTGATGCTGTGATACTTCTGGGTTTAAGTCTTAAACCTGGCCACTACTGCTTTATACCCTTGGGACCTCTGAGCTGTCATAAATGTGGTCCAGCTACTCTGCGGGCGAGGCCACGTGGAGAAGGTGAGACCTGAGGACCGCATGCAGATGGAGAGGCCCAGCCATCCTGCCAACCACGAGTGACACCAGCAAGACAAGGAGAGGAACCGCTCAGCTGAGTCCAGCCCAGTTTGAAGAGATGGGGAAAAGCAAGTTGTTGTTTTAAGCCACTCAGTTTTCAGGTGGTTTGTCAGCAACAAGTGATAACTCAAAACTGGTTATCCATAGATGCATTTTTTTCCTAAATACAAGACAATTACTCAAATGAAAAGAAAAGATGACAAACGTTTTCCCACCACGAGTTTCTCAGTCAACAGGCTGAATGGTAAACGGTCAACTGCTAAGAAGAAACCATGCCTTTTATCCTAAGTTCCCATGATTCCCGCCCCCATGATTTTTTAATGGCAATGCAAGGGGAGACAGTCTGGGGCACTGGCTTAATTATTATTTAGCCAAAATAAGAGGTCATCAAAATGAATTATCCACTAAGTGGATAATGATGATAAATGAAATTGTTCTCACTTCTATAGGGTGTTGTTACTTAATTATCCCCAATCATGTTTCCTCTTACAAGTGCCCTATCATCCCCCACAAAGCAGGGGGGAAACTAAATTTGTTGAGGTTATCAAAAGAAAAAAAGGCCAATAACTAGAATTTGAATCACCATCATCTGGAAAATATAGAGCACAATTTAACTGCTTCCTCAATTTAAAATAAAATTCCATAAAATATAACACTGTCTACATCATAGAGATGATTTCTTCTTATCTGAGGACACGAGTAATTGGAAATCAGGTATTGTTGAGTTAGAATACAGTGGTCTTTAAATGGTTTCAAATTTTGCTTATCAAAAGGTAGTCAACCACAATGCAAGCCTTCCAAATTCAAATTCATTCTTCATGTAAACTTTCTTGCATCATTCTTGATCTTTTCAGGGAGAGGGTGAAAGTCCACATCTGGCAAAGAAATAAGTTAGAATTCTTAAGGAGCATACATCTAAAAGTTTGGCAAGGCAGTAAACCATTTGAAAGTAGATTTAGAGCTTTTAAATATACTATTCATTGAAATGGGAATTTCGACTTGAAATGCTAAAAACTTACCTTTTAAACATACATCACACAATTGGGTCCCTGTCTAAAAAGGTGATTGGAAGGAAGGAGACGTACAAGGGAGACGAATTCCCAGCATCAGAGCTGGAAGGGATGTGGAGTTGAGCCAGTCAGAGGCCCAGGAAGTCCAGTGCCCTGTGTCATACAGCCAGCCAGTCAGAGGCCCACTGGGGTGAAAACTCAGGCATCCTGACTCTGACCATCCAGTGCCATGTCCCCACAGTCCCTAGATCCCTACAGATCATCTCCCAGCACAGCGTGCGTTAACCTACTTTAATAAAAATTGCAGGAATGATGATACCTGCTCTTCATCACCAGTATCACCATTTTTCTGTAAGTGCTAACCCTGCCCTTCACAGAATTAATTCTGTATTTGATTTCAATGTTTAATGAATCCAGCCTGGAAAAAGAAATACAGGCAGAAGAAAAAAGAGGCTGGTTTTTAAAATTCAATTATGGTTCACTTTGTTAAAACAGTCACAAATTATTTGCCTGCTTCAAAGTGCCACAAATGATATAAACAATTAACCAGTAGAGCACTTCTGTTGAAATACCTATTTCTGTGCTTGAAGTCTTGGCGGGTCTTCTCATCTGAAACTTTTCTGCTGCTGCATCAGACCCACATTTTCATAGACTCTAGCATTATCTTCTCTCATTCTGAAAAGAAGAAAAAGAAGACGACACTAATAAAAACGCAGACATACTGTTGAACCTTACATGATAGTTATAATGCACATACTCTATTCTCTGGGGACCGTATGCGGCGCAGACATAGCTCCTGCCCCCAGGAGCTGACATTATAGGAGAGGATATCGTACAGAAACACACAGCAAAATAATTCTGAAGTAAGAGCCTCGAGTCCCTGTGCTCCCGGGGTTTGGCGGAAGGAGAGTTGTTTTCCAGGAGGGTGGAGCGAGGCAGGCCTGTACGATGAGGCATTGGGTTAGACCTTGAAGGAAGGTGGGACATGTGCATAGAGAAAGGAATGGTATTCACTGTGGGCAGAAGGATCTGAATGGGCCAGAGCAATGTAAAGGCAAAGCGTGGGAACGGTCAGGCAGGGACTACAGATCCATTCAGCCCCCAATCCGGCGACCTGAAGGTGAACATGAAGCTGACCGGCAGTTTAGGGCCCCAGGGTGGAGGGCCAATGCATCGGAGCCCAGACTCTGTTTTGCTGAGCAGAGTGGAGACCAGAACAGTCCAGGGGGACGAGGAACCTAGCAGCTCTGGGCTGGTCAGAGAGGAACAAGCTGAAACAAGCAGCAGGGGCCAGGGTCTCCTGGGTCTGCACCCTACAAGGGGGACAACGGGAACAGAGAGGCAGAGAACCTATTAGTTAGTCACAGGCAGGCCACTGGTAAAAAGGGAGTCGTCAGAGCTAACTGTTGAGCCAACATGTGGGGAAAGCTTTCTGGCAAGGACTCGGAGCCCTGACATGCTGGTTCCACTGCAAATCACTGCAGATGGCAATTTAAAATCAACTTTCCCCATCGGTCCACTGGGAAAGAAAAAAGCAGGCAGAAGGAAGAGGCAGCTTGGTGGAGAGCATACTTTTGCTATATAATTTCATTTCAATGTTAAATAGAAAGCAAATGTAAATACGAGCCTCATATATGTTATCAAAAATGTTTATATAGAGTATTAAGGCCAACAGGGGTTTAAAAATCCACATCAGAAGCAAACAGGGATAAGACTCTTAGGGGAAAATAAAAAGTAAATGTTATACCAGAGAGTGACTTTAGCATATACAGAAAAATAATAACTTACAATTATTATTCACATAATCGATTTAACAAATATTTTCTTATCACATGTTTTAGTTTAAACATGGAGTTGGCAAAGTTTTTCTGTACAGGACCAGACCGAAAATAATGTAGTCTCTGTGGGCCATACACAGTCTCTGTCATGTATTATTCTTTGTGTGTGTGTTTTTTTAATAACCCTTTAAGAACCATCCATGAGCTGTACAAAAGCAGGCCATGGCCCAGATTTGGCCTGGGGGCTGTAGTTTGCTAACCTGGTTTAAATACCCACAGTAGATTTCTGCTGACTGTGGAAAATTAGACCATGATTGTGTTGACACATTGATGGTCAATTTACTTACTTTTACATAGCGAAGAGTCTTGACTCGTCAAAAAGGGTGTTACCTACCTCTGCAACAATCCACACCCCATCAAAAGAAAAATTAGATTCTTGGGACTTCCCTGGTGGCGCAGTGGTTAAGACTCCGCGCTCCCAATGCAGGGGTCCCGGGTTCGATCCCTGGTCAGGGAACTAGATCCCACATGCCGCAACTAAGAGTTTGCATGCCACAACCGAGGAGCCGGCAAGCGGCAACTAAGGAGCCCGCCTGCCGCAACTAAGACCCAGAGCAACCAAATAAATAAATAAATAAAATATTTTTTTTAAACTTTTTTTTTTTTTTAAGTTTTTTTTTCCCCGCAGTTGCATTTTTAATTAATTAATTAATTAATTTATTTATTTTTGGCTGTGTTGGGTCTTCGTTTCTGTGCGAGGGCTTTCTCCAGTTGCAGCGAGCGGGGGCCACTCTTCATCGCGGTGCGCGGACCTCTCACTATCGTGGCCTCTCTTGTTGCGGAGCACAGGCTCCAGATGCGCAGGCTCAGTAGTTGTGGCTCACGGGCCCAGTTGCTCCACGGCACGTGGGATCTTCCCAGACCAGGGCTCGAACCCGTGTCCCCTGCATTGGCAGGCAGATTCTCAACCACTGCGCCACCAGGGAAGCCCAATAAAATATTTTTTAAAAATTAGATTCTCCTTGGAGAACCAGCACTTGATATACGTACAGTCCCGTAGACTCCTAGCCAGTGTGGCAAGCAGCCTTCAGTTTAGGTCAACTAAAATTTAGTTTAGCTAGCCACTGGCACACTCAAGAACCAGTTAGGCAACAACAATGTGCACCAAGGAAAGGCATGTGCTGCAAAGACGTATCATTTTTTTAAGCTTTTCTATAGGATTATGTTCACGTAAAAAGATTTTCCTTCATTTCTACTTACTCTGCACAGGACGGCGTTGGGGTACAAGGCGGGAGGGGACTCTGATCTCCACTTGCCTGGTCCGTCAGGGAATACTTAATATTTGTGTATTCGTGCCCTTTCCTCTTGCTTTTCTGAAAAGTGAAGATTGCATATATGAAGAACTGTGACTTTTTTGAGGGAATGAAGAAGTCAAAAAGGCATTTCATTAAAAAGAAAAAAAGAGAGAGAGAGAGAGAGTTTGACAGACAGACAAGTTGGACCCTGAATACTGGTATGTTGACCAAATGTCAGGGAATTCATCTCCTTCATGTAAATACATCATATGGGTGAAAAGGACCTTTGAACCATACAATTCAAAAGCAGAGAGTCATGCATTAACAACTTACTGTATTAAACGAAATGTACCTGTTTCTGAACTAAGAGAGAATTCACACGTTCTTTGCCACATTAGCATCTAATCATTTCATAGTTCACTTGCAACACATTTAATGATTTTCAAGTAAACAGGTGGGAAAAGAGTTTCAGAAATAAATGCACTCCAAGTAAAAACTGCACACAGGTACAAAAGATGGCAGCACTCTTAGCAGAATAATACACTTTATCATATCGTCCCCACCCCACCCCCACTCCAGAAAAAACCCTAGCACATTTAAAACTTTATTTTCAGCCCAATGATACTCTGGGGGAAAAAAGGCAGAGAAAACCAGTAAAATGTAATCTCATCTCAGATACAGAATGAACTGCATTAGGTAGGACTCCTAGTTAGATGATTTATCACTTTTTCCTCCTAAATTCACCCAGAAACAACCAATTCCGAAAATCTAATCCATCAAGTTATCTTCATAATATAATGCTTATAATGCTGCCTTCATTACAGGATTATTCAAGAAACGGTAAATGTTAGAAAAAGTATCCATATCAAATACTGACGTACAGCAGTGACTTTCATTCACTGTTGTTGAGAGGGTGAACTGGTGCCATCACTTTGGTACACAATTAGTCAGAACTGATAGTACTAACTAGTTAGTATCTGGTAATGATGAAAAGGCACATATATTTTACAACCTTGAACGTTTATTTCTTGAGAAACTCACGCACCCAAGCCTAGAAAGAGCTGACAAGGATGTCCAGTGACGTGCTATTCCTAACAATGTTCGCCAAGAGAACACTGAATACCTCGCAATGAATACCTCACATTCGTATCACGAAATAATATGCAACAGTGAAGAGGAAAAGTGTGTGTGTGTGTGTGTGTGTGTGTGTGTGTGTGTGTGTGTATCAAAACAGATTACATACACAATGTTAGGTGGAAAAACACAAATTGCAAAACAATGAAACAGTATATCATCTTGCTAAACATTCTAAACATAAAAACAATGTCATATATTGTATACAGATATTTGTATTAAAAAATTTTTAAATACAAAAAGAGATTGCAAGGCTAGTTACTGCCTTGGGGTTCCGAGGGTGAAGATGAGGGATGGTCCTGGGGGTGGGTGTCAAACGGAATCTCAGCCATATAGCTGTTACACTTGATTGCTTTTAAAAAGAAAAAAGATTTGAAAGAAATGTGACAAAAGGAAATGGTCTATTATGGGTGTGGTACTGAATGTTTTAAATTTTTCAAAATAAAATGTAAAGCATAAAAGAAATTTAAATCCACCAGGGGAATTTCTTTTTCCTCAAACTTTTTGCTCAAAACTCACCAAAAACAACAGCTAAATAAAAAATGGGAAATCTTACTACACATAAAACAAGGGAATGCTACAACTCCAATCTATAAACTATAAAGTGTCTCTGATATAGTACTGTGAAAAGTGGACCAAAATAAGAAGGAAGCTGAGAAGCAACACATACCCCTCAGGTGGTAGCAGGAAAAAGAAACCCCTGAATGTCGCTATCCCAGGAGTGAAAGGCCTGGGGCTGAGCCATGGCAGGCCACAGGAGAAGTGGGGGAAGCCTTGTCAAGAGCCAGTTCAACACAGTAGAAAGGCCCACAGTCTGAAGAGCCCTTTCTGCCGTCCACTGCCACCCTCCCAGCTGAGGTGGCCTAGAGGAGAGGCAGGGTAGGAGGAAGCATTATTAACCCCTCTGACCCTACAGGCATTGCAAAGAGTCAGAATGACCCCCTGAACACCAACACATGGATGTGCTCCCAGGGCAAAGGTAACAGGGCACTGAGACAACAAACCCAAGCAGAGCTGTGGACCTCCTCAGCCACCTTGCCTCCCCTCGCTATGGACTATCCGATAATGAAGGGGTCAGCACAGAACCTATATAAAGAAGGGGGGAAGGTACAAAAAGGAAAAAAGGGAGCAAAGAGCAAAAGGCAGATGGAGAAAACACATCAAAAAAGAACCTAAACAAAGAAAGAAGAAAAGATGAACACAAGTAGTTCTGCCTTAATATCATAGACTTTAGAGACATGAGCTTTCTTAAAAAAGAGTGTAAATAAGAGATTATATGACAACAGAGGAGATGAAAAGCAAGCTGGCGAAGCAACGAAAGGAAATAAAAGAAGAAAGACACGAAATATAGTAAGTTCAAGTCTAATTAGAGGTAGCAAAAAATTAAATGATTAAAAACATAGAAAGGGACATTGTAAACAGTCTAGAGGAAAACATATTTTTTAAACTATTAATTAAATACATAAAAGTGATGGAGAAAGCTATTAAGAGATTTGATATATATTATGGAATTCCTGAAGATGGGAACAAATAAAACAGAAAAAAGTATTCTAGAACATAATGCAAGTAAATATTCCTGAAATCTCAAAGGAAAAAAAAAAATCTGAATCTGCATTTTAAAAGGAAAAACTTCACAATCAATCTCCCAAACATCAACGATAAGGAATATCCCTGGATTGGATCTCCAGGCAGAAAAAGTCAGTCACATATAAGGGGGGATAATCAAATTGACTTTAGACTCCAACACAGCCACGTAATTCCAAAAAATCCTGTGGGGAAAAAAACCCCCAAGAATCTTATACCCTGCTAAGTTACCCTTTAGATATAAAACCAATGTTTGGACATTTTTAAGCATGCAAAAACTTAGAATGCAATTATCTTAAAAAAAAAAAAAAAAACAGCTAGTAATGAAATCTAGCCAACAGAGATAAATCAAAATCAAAACAAAGAATTCAGAGAAACAGAAACCATGATAAAAGGACTAGAGTTTTGATCTAAATACAGCACTAACACTGAACAACTGTCATAATTATGATATAAATGTCATAAACAATGACAAAAATCAGGAGACAAAAGAAAAATATGCTAATTCTCTTTCACAGAGTTAAATATCAATTATTATTACAGTAAAAACAGTTAAAATTTTCTAAGCACTGGCTTTGTGTCAGGCACTATTTGAATATATTACTCATTTTAATCCTTATAACAACCTTTTGAAATAGATACTATTATTAGCCCTATTTATTATTTATGTTATTTATTTACTTTTTTTGGCCACGCCACACGGCACGGGGGATCTTGGTTCCCCTACCAGGGATCGAACCCGTGCCCCCCTGCAGTGGAAGCGTGGAGTCTTGACCACTGGACCGCCAGGGAAGGCCCAGCCCTTTTTAACAGATGAGGAAGTGGTGTGCAATTTCTAGTCATAACCTTAAAACAGGGGTTGGCAAACTAATGGCCTACGGGACAAATCTAGCCCAGACCTTTGGCAAGGCTTGTAAGAATAGTTACTTCATCACAAGTTTAATAGTTTTTAAAGGGTTGTAAAAAAAGAGAGAGAGTATGCAACAGAGACCATATGCAACTGGGAAGCCTAAGAGACTCACCGTCTGACCCTCGACAGAGAAAGTCTGACTCCTACGTTAACAGGCAGCTGCTTGCCCTCCACTTCCTCCTACTCTCTGCAACCAGGTGGAAAAGGAAACGTCCTAAAGGACAGTAGAGGGACAAGACCGAATGTACCTGGGTCCCTGGATGAACTTAGGTCCCCGCCCTATACCCTCTGATCCCCAAATTGCCTGCCAGCTTGGACTTTTCTATAGAGAAATAAGCTTCTATCTTGTTTAAGGCACTATTATTTAGCCTCTGCTAAAGCAGCCAAACCAATTTATTATAAATTGCAGTCATTACAGAACTTATAGTCTAGGGAAGAAGTTGCAAAAAAGAAATCCGAGGAGAAAATGTTTCACTGAGTCTATATAGTATTTGAATTTTTTGAACTGGTTTTAAAAATTTAAAGCCCTTGTGAATAATCACCTCTGAATAGCTAACACACACTTTTTAGCACTGAAATGCTGACTTACATAAGAAATAATTTTTTTAAAGATACAATATAATTTAAAATTAAATATTAGCTGGAAGAATTGACAGAGAACATCACTTACTTAAAAGTTTTAAAATCCTAACTCATTTTTTTAAATAAAAAATTTTAATATACAATAAATAAACTGAAGCATAAAGATGCTTTCTACTCAACACTTTTTTAAAAATTGTGGTTTAAAATAAAACACATGAGAGGTATCCTCTTAACAAAACGTTATGTGTACAGTATAATATTGTTAACCACCTGCTATTGGTGTACAGCAGATCTCTAGAACCTCTTCATCTTGCATGACTGAAACTCCATCCCCCCATTTCTTTCTCCCTACTACACACTTTCTTGAAAATCAAAATCAATATTTCTACATGAAGTGATGACAAAAGAATTTTCCAATGAGGAATAATTAATGCAAATGGAACAGGAATTATTTTTAAAAATCATAGCAGCTTGAGGAATAACATAAAAATGCTGGAGCTTTTTAGCTTATTTTGGAAAAACAAGAAATAAAACTGATTCACAAGTCAGATGGGTTTGTTTCTTGGAACCATGACAGCCCAGGCTGTCTTATAGATCAAGAAAAATTCTCAGGGGGTAGGGGCTGTTTTGTTTCATTTTGTTTTGTTTTGCTTTGGGGAGTGGAGGGAAATTTATTTCAGAGGAGGTCTAAAAAATGATCTGAAATTGATCTATCCTCCACTGGAATTCAATGACATAGCATGGTTACCAAGTCTCTTGCAATGTTTATAACAAATCTTACGGTCTTGTCAACTGACACACAGCCAAGGTTGAAAGGAGGAACCAACCATGAGGCTCTAAAATCATCTGGTATTAACTATCTTTCCACGTGAGTAACCCCAGTTACATTCTTAAACCTTAAATTACAAAAAAGCCCAAAAGCCAAGAGCAGGGAGAGAGTAAAATGAAAACGCTCTTGTCTAAGTTATGGAGCAACACGACGATGCATCCAGGGTGCTCTGGGCTCAAATGTCAGGATTACAAACACCCTGGCTCCTTCCACATCTAATCACAGAATCTTACTGGTTCTACTCTCCCTGGGCTCACTATCAGCCCCTGCTATCCCGTCCAAACCACCATCAGTTCTCACTGACGCTGGTCCCCCTGCAGCTGCTCAAGCCTCGTGCCCACCCAGTCTTCCCTCTCAAGCCAGGGCCCTCTTTTTAAAATGACGATCTCTTTTTTTCATAAATTTATTTATTTTTTATTTATTTATTTTTGGCTGCGTTGGGTCTTCGTTGCTGCACATGAGCTTTCTCTAGCTGTGGCGAGCGGGGGCTACTCTTCGTTGCGCTGCACAGGCTTCTCATTGCGGTGGCTTCTCTTGTTGCGGAGCACGGACTCTAGGTGCGTGGGTTTCAGTAACTGCGGCACGCGGGCTCAGTAGTTGTGGCTCGAGGTCTCTAGAGTGCAGCGTCAGTAGTTGTGGCACACGGGCTTAGCTGCTCCGCGGCATGTGGGATCTTCCCGGAGCAGGGATCGAACCTATGTCCCCTGCATTGGCAGGGGGATTCTTAACCACTGTGCCACCAGGGAAGACCCGAGGATCTTTTTATGTCACTCCCCTGCTTCAAAATCCTCAGTGATTTCCCATTTTCCTTAGGATAAAGTTTTAAATCCTCAATATGGCCTGCAAGACCTGCCCCCTCGAAATCTGGCCTCTGCTGACTTTTCTAATCTCACCCAACACGCCCCATGCTCTCCCTCTAACTCCTTCTACTCCATCATACGGATTTATTTCCATTTCAGGAACATGACTACTTATATTTCCGGGATCTGGCACAGTGCCTGGCACATAATACAACTGACTTTAATTAATGCAGGAATGAATAAACAAATGAACAAATGTGAAAACACCTTTTTATTCAGCCAAGGAGATTATGGAAGATATGTGAAGAAGCACAAGGCTAGGGAAACAAATAAAACAGTCAGGACAAATGGAGACATGGCCTCATGCATATATGTATGTATACACATACACACACACACACACACACACATATATATGTGTGAGAGAGAGAGAGAGAGAGAGGGATTATATAGAGAGAGCTGGACAAGAGGAGTAATTAATTTGCTAATTAGCAATTCAAAGAATATTATACCAGTACAAACAAACATACCCAGTATCCACATCTTGGCTTTGAAATACCACTCTTCAATAAGAAGAATCAGGGCTCCTTAGAAAAATGGCTGGGAAAGTACAAGATGAACCTAGATCATCTTGTGGTGTCAAAAAGAGTAAGGAAGTAATAAAAAATGGGAACATATCAAAAAAACACAGGAACCAACTCGAAAAGGTTCCCACTAGGCAAATTTGGGACAGTTTAAGCAACAGAATAAGTAACAGTAATGGACTATCACCCCCTCTGACATAAATAAATAAATAAATAAATAAATGAGTAAATAAATAAGGGAGATGGGAAAGCTATTCCTTATAGGAGGCTTCCAACTAATAAATGAAAAGGGAATGGTGGAAAGAGAAAATCACCATTGGGCAAACGTCACAGTGGTAATTTTTCCTGGCAAGAATCGTGAATGAATGTAAAACTGGTAGGCAAAAAGTATGATGAAAAATTGTTCATTTATATAGTTTCTTGTATCTACCTACAAGATATTACCTAAAAAGGGAAAGACAGCAACTTAACAGTGGAGAAATCAGACAGACAACACCTTAATCAAGTGATCAAAGTTAACACCGCCAGGAGCGAAACAAACCAAGAGGGAGCTCATGATGTGATGCACCAGGAAGGACACAGCATCACTTCTGCGACCGTCCTGTCAAAAATGCATGACCTGAATCTCATCAAGAGAACACATCATACAAATCCAAACTGAGGAGCATTCTACCAAGCAACTGGTCTGAACTCTTCAAAAATGTCAAGGTCATGAAAGATAAAGATTGAATACTGCTCCAGATTAAAGGAGACTAAAAATACATGACAACTAAATGCACCACGTGACCCTGAACCACAGGAAGGATATTAGTAGGACAAACTGGCAAAATCTGAACACGGTCTATAGATTTGAAAATAGCTACTATATCAGTGCTGATTTCCTGATTTTGATAATTTTACTATGCTTATATAAGAGAATGTCCTTATTTCTAGGAAATACACATCAGAGTATTTGGAGGCAAAGGGACATTAATGTTTGCAACCTACAAACATTTCATTTAAAAAATTATATAGGTATATATAAAGTTATTTATATATGTGTGTGTGTATATATACATATGGAGAGAGAGACTATGAATCAGTGATAAAGTAAATGTGTTAAAATGTTAACAGTCAGGAAAGATGGGTGAAGGGAATTCCATTATACTGTTTCTGCAAATAAAAAAAAAATTGTTTTAATTCTGAAATGGAAGTTAACAAAAGAAATCTACTTCCAAGTAAACAGCAGAGTGTGAGAAGATCCATTTATAAAGAGCTGAGAATTTTCTCAGTCTTGCTCATTTGCATTTCCTCTAGATTCCCACCTCTGTTTCTGCATTTCCTCCTTCCAATGCTGTCTGTTTCTCTACTGCCTTTTCTTTTTTTCATTTATCCCTCTGTAGCAATTCTTCCACTCCCAAAAGTCCTTAATGCTTCATAATTTTGGAAATGACTGTATTTCAAAATAATTAATTATCCTAAATGAGTTTTGTTCTTTTGCTTAATTTAAAAATCAGGTGGTTTTAATGTTCTTAAGTCTGCCACTTAAACCTTCTGCTAAAATAAAGTACTTCTTACTTTACCACTAAATCAAGTAGCAAATTCCTACACTGAATCAAACAATACAATGCAGAAAACAACATATCACGGGATCTAAGTTTTAAAAATAAATATAATCTAAGCCTACATATATTTAGGCTACATAAATCCAAAGGCTCATATACCAAATAGTAGTTCATGTGCTGACACATATTGGCACCAAAAAAGTATTGGCTGAGTGGATGAATGCATGCATGCATTCTAGTACTCTTGGGATGGGATTACCAGGGACATTCAGTTTCTATAGTCTACATTCTGTAGACTATATTCTGTCTACATTCTACCTCTCCTACCCCTCACCTCCAATAAAAGAGCAGCAACAAAGGTTTTTTTTTTTTTTTTAAGTAGTTCCTAAATCCAAATTACAACTTCAAATTCAGGGTCAGAAGGACCACATATGGTAATGGGAAGATCTGAAGTGCCAGAAAAGCTGGGAGGGAAAGTCCCTAAATTCTCCAAAACAAGAAGAAAAACCAAAGCTTCTGAGTGAAATAGAGAGCTTTCCCCCCAGCTTTTCTGAACAAGACTACATTATGTTCTTCAAGATATTCCCGAATAACTTCCCATTTGTACCAACTGTACTATACTCTCTTGTATTTATTAGGAGTCCTTCTCTTTGGGCAACTTTATGCTTTAAGTATTCCGGGCCCAAATTAATATAACTGGAAGACAAATATAAAATAGCCTACAGTAACCATCTAAACAGTTCATAGCACTTACAATCACACAAAGTCAGACTTAAAGCAGTAAAGTTCAAAACCAGTAGCTTGTTAACTATTTGACGGTACCTTTCTATACACACACTGCTTCTGAAGATGTTTTTGTACAAGGAAACAATCTAGTGAGTATTTCTTTGTGGACTGAGAACCTACTAAACTAACTAACTTTGGCTAACCACGCTTTGATAACACGGCTGCTATGCTGCTAGGCTAGAAATCTTTCAATCAGGTGGCGGGTCCAATTTTGAGAAGCTGAGTTTTCTGGAAGGTAATAAACAGGGTAAAGCAGGCAAATACTGTTGGTGTTTAGACACTATGCAGTCTGCAGCACAGCGACAGGGCTGGGGCTGGGGCTGGGGCTGGGGCTGGGGAGGGAGATAAGCCTACGCTCCCAAAAGAGCAGCCTCCTCAATCCTCTTTAACTCAGCTTTGTGTCTGTTACGAAGAGCTTCCAATGGAAAGGCACCAATGCCACATTGTTCTTCATTATGCATGGCTTATTAAAATTGAAATTTTACTGTTTCCAACTCGACCAAATTGGTGGTTCAAACCCCCATGTGCTATTAAGAGTGAGGCGTTCATTTAAGAGATGGAATCAGGATGAATATCGCCTGGACCAAAAGTGGAACAGGCTGGAAACTTTGAGGCTTTGCGTTCTAAGCTTGCCACGTGAGCCTGGGAAAATCCCAATTTTTCTGTGGCTGTTTCCCCAATCTGTCAGGCCTGGTGCCCCTTCCTGAGCTACTCCATACTGAAAAATCAGAGCTGTGAAGTAGGGAATAATTCGTTTCCAGAGAGGCCCTTCCTGGTTGGGAACTTGTTTCTCCCTTTCAAAGAAAGACAGTTATCTATCAGAGCCTGTCCTTTTGCATGGAAGGAGAGTATAACCAAGCTGCCCAGAAAAAACCACTGAAAATACACACGCCAGCCTTCTAGGCTTGGTACCTGCTCTTCTTCAATCCTGCGCTGTAGTGTTTCAATATAATGCTGGACGGCCATGTAGATGAATCGGTACTGTGCTTCTGTCTGGACCATCCCTGACCTCTGAGACCGCACCATCTGAATGGTTTTGGGAACGTCAATGTCACAGTCGACACCTACAAAGCAAACACCATGGAGTATCAGGATAAACTGCAGAGACAATGTGAAGTGGTTTAATGCACAACTGTTAGCAGACTCAGAGATAAAGCAAATTTAGTCTTTAATGTTCTAACCGAACATGTTCCAAGGGCTACAGCACTGGCCTTCTGACCAATACCAAGGATCCTAGAAATTTACAGGGTAAAGGGTCAGCAGTGAGGGGTCCCTCACGTTCCAACAGCACCGTCCCATACCATCAGCAAGGATTAGGCAGCTGCATGTTCAACAAAAGACCAGAGCAGTGGCACCCACAGCTCCTAGGCTTTGTTTTATGCCAAAAGCTCAAACAGCATCACTTCTGTTCTCTGGCAAACATACTGAAAGCTGAAGTCTCCGGCCTAGATTTTTGTGAAAATATTTTAACATTCAATTCTCTTCTACAGGCTATTTTCACTAGCACTTTCCTTCCATAAACTGAAAACAGGAACCGTAGCTTCTTGTCCTCCAGATGACCTACCTTTCTCTCTGATGATGTCAATAAGAATATCAATCACAATGAACGTCCCTGTTCGGCCAATTCCAGCACTGTGGGCAGAAGGATGAAGAGCGAGGACAACTGAGTCATTCATGAGGGTTTTATAACCAAAACCAAGCTATTAATATTAACAGAAACAATGTCTGCTCTTGGGAGTGTTTATAAGATTGTCTATTTATATTTGCAAATATATTAGCAAAGAGCACATAGCTTTGGACTCAGTCCATCCTACACTTGGAGCCCAGCTTCTCCAGCACAATGTGCCTGAGGCAACTCCCTTAACCTCTCTGACCCTCAGTTTCTTCATCTATGAAATGGGTTGTTGTGAGGATCAAATATGAGTAACGGATGAAAAGCACTGAGCTCAGATGCTGGTACAGAGCAAGTGCTCAATAAAAGGGAGCTTTTAAAGAACTGAATAAATAACGTTTCACACACATCTACTTGCATATGAAAGAGATTTCAGAAACCAGACTTTCCGCAGTATAATCATGAAACCTAAGCTTGGGTACCAGCAGCCTGCGAACTCTGGTACAGAGGCCATGGGCCTGGCTTCTAGAAGCCTGGATGGGGAGCGGTCCAAATCTTCTGAAGCAAACAAGTATATTGTCAGGGGAAAAAGTATACCTTATTTCCGTGGAAAAAGAGAACAGAAGCACAATCAAAGAGATGAATCCTAAATTACTATATTAACAAAGAAAACCAAGCAAACATTACCAGACTAAGGGCTCCTTGAGAATAAGGACTGTGTTTACCACCCTCTGCCCCACCACCCCCAGGTACACGATGGTCCCGTAGGATCTAGAAGAAATGTACTTTGGGTCAAAGTGGTCCCTTAATGCCTCAAACAGAGATTAAATTTTTCCCTCAGTTAAAGAGCTGGGGATGGGCAGGTAAAAACAAGCCCCCTGGGCGTCAGGACACGGGACAGGCAGCGTCATAGAGGTGGAAGGGTTGGTCACCTGCAGTGAACCACCACAGGCCCCGCGTCCATGATGCTCTCCTGCTTATGGTGGACCTCCTCCAGGAAGTCCAGCACGCCCCCGGGGTCACTGGGCACTCCGTGGTCCGGCCAGGTCCGAAAGTGGTATTGCCAGACCGTTCTCTCCGTATTCCCCTGGAGTAGAGCCAAGAAAAACCAGAAAAGAATTAAATAAATCAAGGGGTTGAGGAATCGTCTGGTCCCCATCTTTCCCAGATCCTACGTGAGCCAGGGGACCGGGCCCGCACAGAGCCTCCTCACACACTGTTTACAGGTCCCCTTCACGAGTTTCCCAGATCTCTCCTCCTTTTGGGTCTGGCTGAGCAATCCTGGAGGCAACCCTTGGCCTCTGTCATAAGAACCAAGATGTCTCGTACGGCTATCTGTTCTTCAGGAAACTACAGCCTGAACCAGTCTCTGAGTCCTCAGCCAGGGGCAGACGAGGTCCCTGATCCTCTTCATCCAAGTGCAGCTCTACCTGGGAGGCAACTGAGGCCTCAGGGACTCAGGGCTCTCGTCCCACCGGATGAGAAAACGGGTATTCCCTCAAGCACTTGTTCCTCTTTGTCTTTTTGTACCTGGCCCTCCTCCCCTCCCCCAACACACACTTTTATTATAATATATTTAAACCTCTGTTTGGTGCAAAGCAGATAAGAAGACAGGCTTTGCAATCAGATGGGTGGATTTAGGCCCAAATCTCAGGATTCACACTCACTGCGGCCCCTGGGCATCTCTAAGCCTCAACTTCTTCATTTGCCGGTGGAGATAAGAATCTCTCAGTCACGACACCATCGTGAGGAATAAACAACCTCAATTAAACACACAGCCACTGCGCAACAGACAGTTAAGAGACTCAGCACACCAGTGCTCTTCTGAGGACTGACATTAATAAAGGTCAACAAGTGTACCAAGACCACAAAAAACCAAAACGCATCGTGTTCTGGGTCTACCCAGATTGGATCACTGTAACAGCACTATTCGTCACTACATCTTCTTCCTACATATCTGGAGACAATCCAAGCTAAGTAACATTTTTAAAGGGGATTTAAAAAAAGAGAGAAAGAGTAACTAGACCAGTGTCCACCACCAGTAACCTTCAGAACATCCAGGGAATCTGAACCACAATCAAGATCCTTTCTTGAATTATGTGCATTTAATCTGCTGAGTCAGAAAAAGATTTTTCTGTATGTTACCAGTGAGCTAAAAATCAGGGGGCTACCAGGGTCACAGAAAGGACAGGGAACGAGAGAGATCCAGCACCCGGAGCACCCTTGCTCCTCCTCCTTCGTAAATGGCCACTGAGGTCTCTGCTCCCTCCCCTCCTTCCCAGGCAATTAGGAGGCTTAAATGAGATCATGTGATAGCACTTTAGAAAACACGGAACGAGCTCTACAAAAAAGCAGATAATCTGTGACCAGCAATTCCGGAGAAATGATCGGTCCCATGTCAGCACCTGCATCCGAGGGTGCAAAACACAAACCCTAACGCCAACATTTCCCGTACCTGCTCCTCCCAAATCTCCGATAACAAGAAGATGGATGGTTTATCACTAAAACTGAAGAAAAATCCACCTGCTACTGAGAAACACCTGATGATGAGAAGATGGGTAGTTTATCACTAAACCTGAAGAAAAACCTATCTGGAATCTTTGTCTGATGTCCTCTAAATCTCTGTCTCATTTCTGCTTGACGACTCCTCTCTCAGTCTCTGCAATCGATTGAACCTCCACCCTCTCCCCACAACTGCACCCCCGCTGACATCAGAAGGTTGACATCCCACCCTGGACCACAACTGCCGAGGCTTCCAGCTCACTTCAGTCCCCCGACCACCTCCTGGAACTCACCAGACCACTGAGCCCCTCCTCCACCCTCCGCCTGCCTCCTCCCGCCCCTCGCTGGCGGCGTGCCCAGCTCAGATTCCACGCAATCTCCTGACAGTCACTCTCCATCACAGACGTCCACTCCCTCCACCCTCTCTCCATCCACTGCACACACAAACACACACACCCCGCCCCGCCCCAGCGAAGCCCCAAGCCTGGACGAACCAAACCACCCACTTTCCCTGTTTTGTACCCAAGGAACAGAGTGTCCTTGGAGAAAACTCACACCAGGTGACTGGTATCACTGAATGTCCATCTTCACCACCTCAATGGGCACTCAGCACTGCCCAGAAATTTACTGGATTTCTTGCCTTGCTACACAATGACTATTTCATCCTTTCCTCACTTTCCTCAAACATTTCGCCTCTTCTTATTCCCTTTGAATGTCAAAGGATGGCCTTGCCTCAGGTCTGATAGAGAATTTAGAGCAAATCCCTGTCAGCTCCCCTCCCTGTATCTGTGGCCACCTTCTCCTCTTTCCCTCCTGTGGCCAAGAAGTACTATCCCCATCGATCAAAACCAACCCATCCGTGATGCTCTAGATCCCATCCGCCTCCTCGTCCAGCCTCCACCCTTGCCTCCCTGGCATCCTCGCCTTGACGTCTGAAAGGCGTCTCAAACTTTACATGTCCAGCAGGTTGCGCTTCCTCCTCCCTCCCTCCTCACATCTGCTGCAGCCCTCGCCCCTCATTCACGCCATCATCAAATCCCTTCACATTTACATCCACAATTATCTCCAGTCGGTCCCCTTCTTTCCATTGCCCCTACCATCTTTTACCCAAACGATTCAAGCCCTACCATCCTGTACATCTTCCAGCTTTTCAGACCTCTGCCACAGTGCCACCGTGCACTCAGACTCAAAACCCCACGATGTCTGATTCCTCCTCCTCCTCCAATAGCCAAACTATCCCTACACACCCTGCAGACTTCACCCCCCCCCCCCAAGGGGTCTGTCACATCCCTCGCGTCTCTATTCTAGAGTTTATTCTGGCATTTTATACCATATTCATTTCCAAAGGAAGGAAAAAGAAGCAAAACGTGGAGAGAGGCCATCAGACCTAGACCTCTGCAGAGCCCTCCTGGTTACAGGCGTCCTGGCCACTGGAGTCACCCCATCCCACTCCTCCCTCGGGGGGCTGTAGGACACCTTCCTGGCACCTGTCTCCACACATGTGTCCACTTGGCACAGGAACCGTCACGGGTCCTACACCAGCCAATGAATAAAATTTACATTTCTTTTTTTTCTTTTTTTGGCCATGCCTGCGGCATGTGGGATCTTAGTTCCCCAACCAGGGATCGAACCCAGGCCCTCTACAATGGAAGCACAGGGTCCTAACCACTGGGCCAAAAGGGAAGTCCCTAAAATTTACATTTCTTCATATGAGAGTTAAGGCTCTTCCCAAATTGGTCCCAACCTCTCTCAACCCAAGTTTACTCCCTCAATTCCCCACTTGCCTTCATTCCCTGTAAACCCCACTTCCTTGACGGTGGCACTTCAGAACCCTGGCTGACAACGACACTTCATCTGGGAGGCCCTCCCTCCACCATCTTCTCCCACAGAGACCCCGCCCTAAAGGCCCACCCTCTTCTGAGACGGTCTCCCTGATGCCCCAGCTGGAAGGAAGCCCAGCCTCAGCAGAACCCCAGCACCTTAGACGGGTGTGACAGCCGGTGTCTGCTCGACAGCGCAGGACTTTGTATACGTGGCTTCTCTCGGCTACACGACTGCAATTCCCTGAGAACAAAGGCTATTTCGCTTACCTTTCTGTCCCCAAAGGACCTTGAGAAAGTAAGCCCCTCTCACCATGAAATTAAAATGAATCCAAATCTTGTTGGATTCAAGTTAGTCATCCCAGGGACAAACCTGAACTACAAGCAATTAAAAGCTGATGCCATGGAATCTGGTCACTAAATAGGCCCCAGGGCCTTTGCACTGGCTGCTCCCTCTGCTTAGAACACTCCTCTCCTGACCCCCTGGATGCTGCTCTACCTTCAGGTCTCAGCTTGCGTGGCACCCCCTCAGAGAGGCCCTCCCTCTTTACTCCATCTAGGGTACCCAGTCACTCTCTAACACACCATCCTGTGGCTTTCACAGCTGGAGCACAGTCGGAAAGCTTAGTTGGTTATTTACTCCTTAACCTTCCACCTCCCCAGGCTCTGTGGGGGCAGGGACTGTGCCGGTCTGGTTTGCGATGTATCAGTAGTACCTTGACGGTGCCTGGCACGTAGAAGGCGCCTGATAGATGGATGTTATTCAGTGAGTGAATGAAGGCCTGAAGGTATGCAGACAGGAGTAACCGCACAACCCTGGATTAGTGTACACCACGCGCAGTTACTAAAGTCTCTAAAGTACGACAATATACTTACTTGTCCAACCTTCGAAAGTTTAAGTTCTCTTAACGTATAGTCATGAGCAGCACTTTCTTTGACGTTCCGAACGCGCATGACCCCGTATTCTTTTAGCGCATACTCATCAGGCCAGTATTTGACACATTTACTCTGGAAGGGATCAGAGAAAAGACAGTTAATCTCTGTGAAGTCTGACATGAAAGCCGAAACCAAAAGAAAACCAACGTTCAAGTCTTCCTTGATGATCACTAACATGGAAAATGGCCTGTCTGGTATCTAACTGTTGGGTTGTGAAAGAAGGAAAGAAGAATTCAAAAAGAAAAGCAGGTGTGTGGAGAACCAGGGAGAAGTGGGAAGAGAAAGCCGCTGCTGCAAAATTGTCTAATTTAAGCCACAGGTCCAAGGAGAGTCAGTGTTTGTTTATTTCTCTCTAAAGAACCAAAGAGGCAGAAAGAAGGGGACTACCCTGTGTGAAGGTGCTGTCTAGCATGCGCTCAGTCCTGAAATCCGGAGATCTGCCAGTCACTCTGCAGGGAAGGCAAGCAGGGGCTCTGGAGGTGGATGGGCTGCCCAATGAGCCAGACTGTCTGGTTCATTTCCGTGCCGGTGTAGGAGGTCTCCCCGCCTTACCTAACCCAAGTGTGAATAACTCCAGCACAGAAAGGCAGCTGATGGGGTTTTGAACCAGCTGCTTTTTCTATATCCAGATCCATCTGATACCTGCTACACACGTCACCTTCGCTTAACTGGGTGCCTGGGAACGCCAAGCCTGCAATAGCTGCTGGCTTCAGAGCAGGCAGATTGGAGAATATGGCACCAAGGGAATCATTCTGGCTGCCAAAGAGGAAGATATTTTGCTCAATGAGAGATGAGTCTGCCCATATTTGGTGATGTGTCCTGGGCAGAGAATGCCTTTGTGTCTTGTTTTTTCCTGGGAGCAGTCACCCACACCACTCACTTTCAACAACAACCAAGACACGAATATCAGCAAGAGAAATCTACCTTGTACATTAGGAAGACAGAGAAATTCACTGTTATAAAACAAGAAATCAGAGAGCAGCTGCAGACATCCCCAAAGTCAATGACTAAGGGAAAGAAAAAAAACATGGCAGGAGGAAAGGTCAACAGAAGAATTAATGGACAGTGTTTACTTTTCTGCTTGGCATGGCTTATGTGGTCTTTTATGTATTATTCTGAATTCAGCTTTCCCTCCACGATTCTGTAGATCCAAAAACCTCTTTGACAGATTTGACACAATTTTTATTATCCCCAAATAAACACTTTGACTATTAAATGTATGCAATGCTGTCACTCTCCAATCAATTCTGAGGACTGCTGGTCGCTCAAAAGAAGACAAATTAAATCACAACTCCTAACATTGTAGCTGACTCTGCATATCTGCAATCTACTGTGCCCTCCTCCCAGTTTCCCAAACTCTGATGTAAACCTTGGCAAACAAATTCTAAAATGTGAGTGCTAATACTTTAGCTCTTAAATTAAAGCCCAGGAATCAAAGGGAATTCAGAGTCTGGTTTTTCTTCTGTGCACTGGAGGGGATAACAAGCGAACAAGTTACCAGAAACGCTCGCAGGGAGACTGAAAGCCCATCATGTCCTCCTCTCCAGCAGCAGAATACAGAGGAAGAATGAGAAAACAGACAAAGGCCGGGAGAAGGAGGTAAGGAGCGGGGGGCAGAGTGACTTGGCCCAACGTCTGTCTATTCTAGGAGTTTCTGGCAGCTCTTCTGAGAGGGACCAATCCTGATCCCTCTGAAGTGACCCGAGAACCCTCTCTTCACAGCTCCCAAGTCCTCTGAGAACAGGCGGCCTCCTACAACTGCAATCGGGCAACAGGCAGGACGGAGGGCTCAGTTTTCCTTTCCATACTTAGAGCAGGTGACACTCACCTGAAGCAGAAACTATGAAGACATTTTAACTTGTCCGTTAATTCAAGAACATCTACTGTTACTGCAGGCAGCTGCTAGCAGAAGCCTTTGTTTCACAATGACCAGACCTGGCCTCAAAGGTATTCAGAAGTGTAACAACTAGCAGTACAACAACGAAAATCTTACAAAATCACACTGCCCTTCATAACTGGTATGAAAATTACATTAGAAGGGCTAAAATCCAAAATCACCCATCTGTCTTTTTATAGGGTATGACTGCTACATTCCATGCAACTTTTACATAAACCAGTTAAAGTATATCTAAAAAAAAGAACTTTGACTAGAACACAAACAAAAACAGAGAACCTTTCCATATTAAAAAATCCACAATGGATGGGTTCACTTTGGGATAACACATACAGCTGTCACTCAGTGAGATTTGTCTGCTTCTCTATAGGTGTGGGATGTTATAATTTTTAAAAACCTGAAGTGTCATGAAGAGTGCAGGGAGATGGGTACTAGGCATATGCTGCTTGGGGGGAGTGTACACTGGGACAACCACTCTAGAGGGTAGTTGGCAGAATTTATTAAAATTTGCAACATGCAAAAGCAAAAACAATAAATAAACAAGAAAAAATAAACAAAAAAATTTCAAAAACAGAAAAAAGATAGGAGAAAAAAAGAAAAATAAAATTAAAAAAAATTTTTTTTTAATTTATGACATGCATATCCCCTATGACCTAGCAATTCTTCTTGACATCTAACCTAGAGAAACACTTGCCACATACAAAAGCAAGAACAAGATTGTTCACTTCAGCACTGTTTATAAGAGCAAAAACTGAAACATTTAAATGCCTAATATATGACGGTTAAACAAATGGTGGTACATCCATACCATGGAATACCATGCGATTACTAAAAAGAATGAGATAGGCCAATATGTACTAACAGAAGAAGTTAGAACATATATTTACTGGGGGGAAAAAAACCCAAGATACACAATAAAGTTACTGTATGACAGCACTTTTTCATACAGTACTTGTCAGAAAATAGCACTATATACTTCTATAGGTGCATGTATGTATGTAAATACATGTACATGTGCAAATGTAGGTATATAATGCCTATTATACACATGCATATGCAAATGCCAAGAAGACAGTGTCGAAGAATACACATCAAACTGATAAGAGGGTTTATGTTGGAGGAGGGAACAACTGGGTGGACGAGGGATGGTGACAAAGGTAATTTTAATTGTAAGGAGTTTGAATGTTTATCTGAATATATTGTCTGGATAGTTCAAATTAATTTTTTAAATGCTTAGAAGTCCTGAGTATAGTTCACATGACAAGTGAAATCAATGTTTATTGATTAGTCCTCTAATCCCCTGAAGGTACCAGACAGGCCTTCTTACACTCCCTTTATGACCTCTGCTTCTGGACACAATGGGGTAACAGAGACTGGATTTACTCTCCTACCTTAAACCACTAAAATGGAAAAATGAAATGACATATATAATAGGATTAGTAACAAGGACATTTAAAAAGTTATTATAAATATATTTCATATGTTCAAAAGGTACAGTAAATGATGGACATGTTAAGAAGAGAGACATAGAATATATTAAAAAGACTCAAATAAAACTTAAATGAAAAGGACAATGTCTACTGTGAAAATTACACTGGATAGGATGAACAGCAGACTCTACACTGCAGAAGAAAAGATTAACTGAAACACGTAGAGCAAAAGAAACTTATCTAACTTATTCCAGACACAGAGGGAAAAAAGTGAACTGAAAAAAAATGAAGAAAGTCTCAGGACAACTTCAAACAGCCTAATATGTGTGTAATTGGTATCCCAGGACAGGGTGGGTTGGCAGTTCATATGTGAAGAAATAGTAAACATTGTTCAAATTTGAAGAAAACTATAAACCCACAGACCCAAGAAGCTCCATGAACCCTAAGAAGAAGAAACATAAAGAAAACTACACCAAAGTACGTCATAATCAAATTTCTCCTACTCCCTTTTTCCCAGAGGGTCAGAGTAAGCTTACTGTGTTTACTCAGCTTTTTTTTTTTTAAATAAATTTATTTATTTATTTATATTTTATTTTTGGTTGTGTTGGGTCTTCGTTGCTACCCACGGGCTTTCTCTAGTTGCGGTGAGCAGGGACTACTCTTCATTGCAGTGCGCAGGCTTCTCATTGTGGTGGCTTCTCTTGTTGTGGAGCACGGGCTCTAGGCGCGCGGGCTTCAGTAGTTGCAGCACATGGGCTCCACAACGCAGGCTCAGTAGTTGTGGCGCACGGGCTTAGTTGCTCTGCGGCATGTGGGATCTTCTGGGACCAGGGCTCGAACCCGTGTGCCCTGCATTGGCAGGCGGATTCTTAACCACTGCGCAACCAGGGAAGTCCTTATTCAGTTCTTAACATGTTCAACCTGACATGTCCAATACTTCAAAAAAGTAGAGTATATAGCATACCTTTCCTCTCTCCACTTCTTTTGTTGTCATGACAATCACTCGGGAGTTCTCTTGAAACACCATCCGCCAAAAGTCATTCACGGTGTTTTGCAGGCAGCCTTGTGTGGCAATGTAACTCTTTTTGGGCTTTGAGTTGTTGCACTTGGTTTCAAATTCAGGCTAGAAATTTGGGAAGAAAATACTTCAAACATTTGAAAACTGCTTTCAGGCCATGAGGAAGGATTTAAAATACAAAAACTGGCTAGCAATATACAGTCAGAAAACACCACAAGAAACAAAGTTTACCATGATAATGTTTGCATTGATGTAATCTGAAACAGGCTCATTGGGATCACCATCGTGTAGGACAACCCTGGTGTGATCAACTGGAAGAAAAAGAGACCACGGTCACAAAGGTACTGAGACCTCTTCAGGACAAATCAGTTCAAATCAGTTCATCCTCAACGAGTCCAAGTTTTGTTCATTTCATGATAAAACAACATTAAAAACTAAATCCTAAACAATAATCTGAATATGATGCCTCATAATGCTTTCTTTAAGAGAATAAAGTAGCAATGTCAATTCCCTGGTTTTGATAATGTACTATGGATATATAGAATATTATCATTGGGAGAAGCTGGGTAAAGGGTACATGGGAACCCTCTACATATTTCTGTAACTTCTTGTGAGTCTAAAATTATTTCGAAACAAAAGGTATTTTTGGTTTTTTTTGGTTTTTTTTAGAGGAAGAGTAAACTACAGGTAAATGACATGATGTCTGAGATTTGCTTCAAAATAATTCGGGGAGAGAAGAGAAGTGTATCAGAATATAGATGAATCAAGATTGGGCAGGAGTTGACAATTGTTGGAGCTGGGTGATAGGTACGTGTGGGTTCTTTATACTATTCTGTCTACTTTTGAATATATTTTAAACTTTCTGTAATAAAAAGGGTTTTCTTTTTAATGAATTAAATTAAATAGAATTAAATACAGTATCTAGACAACAGGATTCTGATGATAGTATCTACTGACCAAATTTTATACAAAAGTACGTTACTGGTTTTAAAAAAATCTGAGTGTTCTACCTAAGCAACACATTTTACACTGAGAAATAGTAATAAAGTTGTATGTCTTACTAGAATAATGTTCTTTTGCTTCAGACTCCCCATCTTTAAAGAATATGATGTTAATCAGAAGAAACATCTGATTGGGATCTTTAAGGGAGGAAAGGGCAATAATATTCTATTTATCAATAGATACTTCATACCACTGTTCCCTTCATCTTTTCCTACATCCCCACATCTTACTAATGAGTACCATTTAGACCTCCTGAGCAGAAATGAAAACTTAAGACATAAAGAGGGCAACGCTTCCCCAACGTCATTAGGACCATGCTGTGGCTCAAAATGATTCTCTACGAATTCCTCATTGTCTCTCCTCAGTATTAGAAATGCCTCCACTTTCTCCCATCCTCACCTGCACACATTACAAATATCTATATGGATGTGATACACATATACACTGTGTGTGCGCACCTATGTGTGCAGAAAGACTATGCCACACACACACGCACACATGGGATGGGTGTACAGTATCTGACAAAATAGCTCTGACCTGAGGAGACATTAGAGCAGTGCTCTCCAATCTGATCATGCTCCCCAATAAACTTCAATAATAAAGTTTTTGAACACTGAAATATATATACAATTATAGATACACACAAGCCTTTTTTATTTATTTTTTTTTAAAGAGCAGGTGATATACAAGCTGGCTTTTTATTTTTTATTTTTTTTTATTTATTTAAACACTATTTTATTTATTTATGGCTGTGTTGGGTCCCCGTCTCTGTGCGAGGGCCTTTCTCTAGCTGTGGTGACCTTGCTAAAATGGTCCCTAAAATGGGGATAATAAGAACTCCTGCTGTGTGTGCATGGGATATGGATTAAGAGAGACACGGACTCGGAGTCTGGCACAGAGACAGCACTCAGGGGAGCGGAGCTATGACAACCGCGTGCTGCCATTTCCGGGGTCCTCACCCAAGGCCTACGTCCTTCTGGGCCTCCTTCTCACTACAGTTCAACTCAGGCTCTACCTGGTAGCATCTGGGTGTTAAAGGAGGTACTGCTTTATGAATATCACAAGGTCTGCTTCTGAGCAAAAGCATAGGCATGCACCTGAATCTCCAGTAACTCGAGCTCAAGGGATGAGGGATGTCGGAAAAGATGAAGGGAACAGTTGGAAGAACCCCCAGGAGGAGCTCGTCTGTTCCCCAGATGAGGGAACAGAGCCCCAGAGAGGAGGCATGCCGTCCCCAAGACCCAAGGGCTGGGCACTGCAAAGCAAGGACACAAGCCTGGGACCCTTGAGGCTGATGGTGAGACCCTGGGAGATGGCAAGCCTTGAGATGATCTCTCCTACGCAGACAAAATTAATTAACAGAAGGAAACAACCACACACTAAGCCTCCCAGTGGCAATTTTACTCCGTAATCAACATCACAGGATCTCAGTGAACGAGGCCATCCATCCCCAAAACAGCTGATTATTTTGGAAACTACTTACAATTAAAAGAAGCTAAGGCCTTGGATCCGCTGAGAAAGCACATGGCCCCCAGAAAAGTTACTGAGACACTGGGAATCAAAACCTCCAAGAGTGACTATTATGGAGAAATATATTGATACTTACAGGGCAGGATGTTTTTATATCTATTTTTGTTTTTATTCTCTTGCCTCTGACCCTCTTTTCGGCTGTAGAGAAGTTTGCACTCCTGTTGTTGTAGTGTCTAGAGAGAAACAAAAGTAAATATTACTATGCACCAAAAGCTTCAAAAAAAAAAGCTTGACCCAGCACTTCCACTTTAGGGAATTTATCCTAGGAAATGTTCAAGAGTCGTGGGCAATAGCTACAAGAAAGCTCACCTTAATGCGATATCAAGAGTGGCAGAAACACTGGACACAACATAAATGTCCAACCAGAAAGGGCTGCCTAAATAAACACTTTCGGTCATTCATACAAAAGATGTTCTACAGACATTTAAAAGATATCCTAGGAGAATATTTAATGCCTTGGAATGATGATCAGAGTAAGTATTAACTGAAAAGCAGGTCAAACTTCCAAAACAGTGTCTTACATAAGCCCATATGTCTGCATGCACCTGTGTATATAAGAAATGGCAGAAGGATATACACCAAAAAAGTAACGGGGATTATTTTTTTCAGAGCAGTGGGATTATGCTTTTTCTTTTTCTTTTCTTTCTTTTTTTTTTTAACTGTTTTTTGCCTAAATTTGCTATAATAAATAAATATTTATAAGAAGAGAAACCTTTTAAAATAACAATTATTAAGAACGAAAGCCAGTGAGCATTGGTATACAGCATCCAAATAATACATGTGATCCATGTTCCTGAGGATGTTATGATCTGCCTTTTACCACTGATTAATTCAGAGCAAGCTGAAAGTCAGTTCTCGAATTTGGATCCTGGGGGACAGTAGAAGTAGTTCTGGTACCACTAGATCATGGGCATGCAAGCTTTGTTAGCAAGGCTTTAGAGTCCTCCTATGCCTCAAACCCGTGTCAGTGCCCTGGGCAGCCAGCCTGCGTCTGCACGGACACCCGCTCCCCTATGCTCTGAGGGGAGGGGGCCCCTATCCTCTCCGCAGCCAGAGGCGGAGGAGGAGAACTCTCGGGCTCCCAAAGCGAGGGGTCAGGAAGGACACCTCTGCAGGGAAAGGAGGTGGGGAACGCGGTCAGGGCAAGAGCCTAAGCCAGGCAGCCACAGCGGAGCTGGCCCCAGGGGAAGAGAGGACGTGGGGACGTGGTGAGAAGCACCAGCTGCAGAAGCAGACAGGAAGGTGGACAAGCCAGGCTGAAGCATTTTCAAGGAGTAGGTTTCATTTTCAAAATTACCAGAAGTGCCTCTTCAGGGGACCCTTGGTTTCAAACAAGCCTAATTTGAATGGGAAATTACAAATGGGGCAAATCAAGAAAGTGAAAGGAAGACTAAAAAGGGGGGGAAAAAGTGTTATATATATTTTTAATATATTTATATATGCTAAAATGATTTTCCCTTAGAGATTTCTCTACAAGGAGAGGCAGAGTCAGTATTTCGTAACACAGCAGCCCTGTTATACTTCCATTTCATTTATCTGAATTTCACAGACAGGTATGAAAGTCAGGAGTTTAAATTGTTAGTTTTGACTCTCAGTTTCAAAATGCAATATTTGGCCTTGACACACAGCTCATAACCAAAGTGTTTAGCCAGTGGAAACCTGGACAGAAATAAAATACAATGTATGCAGAACTCTGACAATCAAACAGTCACTCAAAATTCTTAAATGAGTTCACTTTAAGTAATTATAGCCATTTGCCTCCTTGGAGCTGGCATTTCCTCTGAACTGTGAGCCAGCCTTACGGTGCAATATTGCTGTGTTAGGAAGAAGTTTGATCTTGATTATTAGACATTAAGGTGAGGTTCAAACACTATGAACTGAATCAATCACTTAAACATCAACCAAGTGAAGAGAAACAACATCAACAAAAGCTACAACGGGGTGGGGGGAGGGCAGGACACATGCTAGGAAATAACTAGGTGCTTGATTCAAAACAAACTTGACAGCAAAGCATTCAAGTGTTCACTTATGAAACAAACTTCAAATGATGCTTCACTTGTGGAGGGCACACTGCCAGAGCATTCTCTAGAAAAGGCAAATTTCACCCAGTCCCACCCTGTTTAATCACCTTCAATTTCTCCTTCTGCCTTCAAGATCAAATGCACGCTTTTCAGAACAACTCAGGAAACCTTCTGTGAGCTAATGGAGGCCTGACTCTAACCTCAGCTGCTGCTTCACCAAGTTACTATCCTGTCCGTGCCTCAGTGTTCTCAAGTGTAAAGTGGGGCTAATCCTAATTACCTACCCCATAGGGTTGGTGTTAAGAGTTAAGGCGCACTGTCTACACTCTAGCCACACCAAATATACACAAGGGTCTTGAACTCACCATATTTCTTCAGGCCTTCATGTTCTTATTCATGCCATCCCCTCTGCCTAGAATTCCCTTTCTCTGCCTTGAGTACCTATGAATGGTTACATTTTACTTACTCATTAGGACCCACCGCAAATACCTCCTCCTCTGGGAAGCTCTCCTGACCTGCTCAGCACGACCTCCCTGTGGCTCACGATACCAGTGCAAGGGCTGCAGCACCTCCCTCCGTGAGTACACTCATCACACTGAATCCCAGCTACGTCTTTACAATCTGTCTCTTCTATTAGAGAGCATGGACCACCCTTGTTTGCCTGCAAACAGCACAGCATCGAGCACAAAGTAGGCACTCAAAATGTATCCGCTGAATGAACAAATAAATACAGAAGGGGGTGGAGGGAGACATACAAACCACAGACCATCGTGGCGATGGCCTCGGCACTACAGGGCCCACACTCAGCATCCTATGCTGACACTGTCGGCCTGGCCTTCAACGTAAAGGAAAACCACGTAGGCAAAATATTAAAACCGCATTTCCCGATCTTCAGTCATTTGAAAAGCATCTTCAAGATGCTGTGCCATCTCAGCACATCACCTGTTATATCAGTTGTTCTCTTAAATTAACAGTCTCTTTTTTCCCCTTCAGAAAATGTATTTCAAAAAGAAACTGCATGTTACTAGCACACATGAAAACCAGTATCACTCACCATTTATGCAAGGTAACCAGAAAAAGGAATATAATAAAAACAAAATGTTGTCAAATTCTACCTGGATACTGTAGCATGCCTGAGACTCTGTAAAGAAAAAGGGACACTGGCAGGTGTTAGAGGTAGGTGTTAGAGGCATACTAAAACTGTACTCAGACCTTCTCCTAAGCCACGTCAAAAGGAATGGGTAAGGGTTAAAAAGAGAAAAACCTTCCTCATTCACTAATTCGATCTTACTGTAATGGGGTGCCACCGAAAATCATCTCATACACCAAGAAAACTTTTCTAGAGTAATCCAGAGTTCCAGGCCAGGGAAATCCTCACCAATACCCATAGCATGTTGGCTGGACCATCTACTCAGCTCAGCCTCTGGCTTCCCTCATCCTGCATTAAGTTACCAATTGCTTCTTCCATGCGGATTTGAGGTTTGAACAGCACACAAGTTGAAAAGTTTCGGCCCTGGAGTGTTCCAGAAAGGACAGGCCCAGAGGCACCGTGTCCCGGGCGCAGTAGGGTGCTAACTGCCGGCGGCTGGCAGCTGTCACGTATTAGTAATGACTAACAGTGTGCCTCTCCCCCTCCAGCCCCGCTCCTTCCTCAGTGCCCATTAGCCCATTCTCATCTGCGCCTGGGGCCCAAGTCGCCTGAACACATTTCATTTCCCACAGTGGAAGGCTGCCATCCTTCTCAAGTGAGACTGAAAATAAAAAGAACTCAGAAGTTGTCACTTTCCATGTTCTGCCTGCAGAGGCTCCCCGACTGCACCCGAGATAATCAGCTACCGCCTGCTAAGGGGCGCTTCCTCCCCAGCAGCAGGCTGATAGCCGGAAGAGAAAGAATAGCCAACAAGCCCTGCCCCCAGGAGGTTACAATCCCTTCAAGGTTGATCTTCCACAGCCTCCCTCTCAGCTGCCCCCAGGGCACCAAAAGCTGTGAATGACCTGCAGCTGAATGTCACTGTTTCCATCCCCATTCTCCACTGGGCCTGGCAGGATGCCAGCGATAAGGCGTGGGACAGGCAACTAGAAAGCTGGGGCACAGGCTGCAAGATACCCCATTTTCCCAAGTAAAACAACCAAAGGGTTTGCAACCAAGGATGAACCCTCAAAAAGGACCTGATTACATGAATCAACGGTGATCAACAAATGGATTACATCAAACTTTTAAGCCTTTATAAAAGGCATGAAGAGAAAGGCAATCCCCAATCCACACTGTACATTAGGCGTGCCCAGCAGCATGACCAAGTGTGGATGGAACAGGTGTTCACAATGCAGGACGGTCCCTCACATCTATGGCTGTTGAACATCTGTGCTCCCCACACCTGGACCTCTGCCAGCCTCCAGCCTAAATGCCAGTAGCGGCATCCCTAGTCACCGTGATGACCGAAAGAGACCCTCACAGGCTTCCAAAGTCCTCTGATTAAAGACCACTGGAACCGGCTCTTGACCAGAATGTCACGAATGCAAGTGGAGAAACAGGATCAAAGAAAGACAGACAAACAACAAATGAATGGGTAGAGCCAGGCAGGCCCATGTGCCAGGACAGTGGCCTGAGAACCATTTGCCTGCACTGCTCTGAGCAACGGGGACAAATTGCTAAAGGAAAAAAAAAATAACGCCACTAACCATTAAGGCCAGACCAAACTGTACAGTATTTTTAAAAACAAAGCTACAGGGACTTCCCTGGCGGTCCAGTGGTTAAGATTCCGCGCTTCCACTGCAGGCAGCACGGGTTTGATCCCTGGCCCGGGAGCTAAGATCCCACATGCTGCGCGGGGTGGCCACAAACAACAACAAAACAAAAACACAAAGCTACAAGGGGAGGAGACAAGATTAACAAAATACTGTAAGTGTTACAGCTGAGTGTTGGGAAAAAGAAGGTTCATTGTCCTATTTTCTTGACTTCGGCGTGTGTGAAAACTTCAATAATAAAAGGTTTTTATAAACTACAAAAAATAAAAATGTAAAAGCTCCTATTAACTCTCCCCCTACCTGACTCATGGCTGGTCACCTGAAGGAGAGAAAGAGGGCTGAGGATGGCTGTCAGGCAGATGGCCTCTCTGGTGTGGGGGCCACAAATAATAAGACAGCAGTAACCACGTAGGCAGGTGCCAGACCGGGCCTTCTTCCCGGTCTGAATGAACTCCTGTCTCCCTTTGGCATCTGCCCTCCGCACAGAGGAACACTGGAATTCTCGCTCCGTCCTCTTTACTGCAAACTCTGTGGTGTCACCAGGCACCACCAGCGGGTGAAAGCCCCCACTTCCAGATGCCACGCTGCACGGCCTGTCACCACTTCCCCGCGGTGGAGTTGGGGAGGCTCGTCCCCAGTGAGTCCGTGGCATCATCCAGGAGTGAAAGGGCAGCTGGAGATTCTCATCACCAGAGAAGGTCCCAACTGATGGACAAGCACTTATAAAGCACCGTGAGGGACAAAACCAATCCAAGATTTGGTTCCTTTCCAGGTGCTTGTTTGAAGTTAAGTCACCTCCTTCCTCCAACAAGGTGAAGTAGAAAAACAAATCTAGAAGACATGGTCCCCAGAGGAGAACAGGTTCTGACATAGGCAACAGCAGCAAACAGTACAAGACAAATCTATCATTAATAATCTATGATTAAGTGTGTAATTAATTATGTGGTGTGGAATTTAGGGAGTGAGATCCATGAAAACTAAGTGAAGCAGGTTTCTGGGAGGAGGTGAGGCTTGAGGCAAGTGAGGGGCTAAGATGGGTGCAAGGAAGAAAGGAAAACATCCCAGCAAGTTAGGGACATAAGCAAAGGTGGCTAAGAGGCCAGAGTTAGTGGCCTCAGAGTTAGGGTGAAGGAAACTGGTCAAAGAGTCTGGAAGCTGTGTTCTGTCAGTGGTGGGAAATGAGGTGAGGTGGGGAGATGGGGGGCCTTGAGAACTGGGCAGGAGATCTTCAACGGCTGAGAAGCACAGCATGGTAGACTTAGAGTCAGAAGTTCTGGAAGTTCCAAGCGCAGCCAACTACTTGCTAGCCACATCCTTGGGGACAACTTTCTCCCTTCTTCTGGGCTTCAGTGTCTTCATCTTCAAAATGAAAATGCTATGCCTCTGGTGGGAAATCGGGAGCCACTGAAGGTTCTTGAGCAGAAGAGTGACAGGAGAAATGCGGAGAGTAGATTAGCACGAAGGGTGAATGGAAGGGCAGAGGCTGAGAGTAAAAGAGCAGCTGGTGTCTTGTGAGGCGATGAGAGCCTGCACCCCTGGCAGCAGGCGAGACTCCTGTCTCTGCTGCTGCCCACCTGGGCAGTCCTGGGCAGGTGCCTTGATCTCTCAGAGCACCCGGGGACACAAGATCTACCTACCGCATAAGATCTGGGGATGCAATGAGATGATTTCCCTAGCCCAAAATGCAGCATCAAGCAGACAATAAACGCTAGTTTCTTTCCTTCCTCTAAGACCACAAAGACAACTAGGAAAGAAAAATCAACCGGACCTGGTGAATGGCAAGGTATGGGAGAAAGAACAGAAAGATGTGTTAAGGGATGCTCTGAGAATTCCAGCCTACAGGGTCAGAGAAAACACAGGACAACCACCAGAGATGAGAAGTAAAAGGGGATACGTGGTCTGAAGGGGAAAATAACAAAATAACAGGTCTGGTTGTTCAAACTCAAATGCTTGAGTTTGAAGAGATATGACAGCCAAGAAGAAGCATGGAAGGCACAATTCAAAAGGTAGAACCAGAGCCTGTAAGCAACACAAACTTAGTGGTAATCAGACTAGGGTGAAAATGGATGTGCTCCTCAGGGAAGAAGAGCAAGTTTAAAGCAAGACAAGCAGAGGGCCCAGACCACGTCTTGGAGAACCACCAGAGTTAACTGGTTGGGAGAAGAAAAAGCAACGAACAGCAAGAAGAGCACAAGGGAGGGGAGGAAGGAATAAACCAGGCACATGCTGCTGCAGGTCAGAGAAACAAGAAAATGGTGGCAATGAGGAGCTGGACAGCTGTCTCAAGAGCAGCTCACGGAAGAAAGGGGCCAGAGAAAAGACTATTTTTTAATCTTAATAAGAAAGCCACTGGTGTCTTCTCAAAGTGTTACTTCAGTATACTGGGGGCTGTCACATTCCAAGGTTAAAGAAGAAAGGGGCTAAGAAGAAATGGAGGCTGCAGCACAGGCCCGCAGTGCGGAAAGCAGCAACGTTGTTCAAAGGCAAAGGGGAAGGTACAGCAGAGATGTGAAAGCACCTGGAAGCACCTTCGGTTCTTCAATTCTCTGTAAAGATGTCAAGCGTCTCCAGCAAATGAAAACAACTCTAAAGAGAAAAACCTGACACTGGAGGGGCACAGAACAAAAGCAAGGGGTGGGGGGGTGGGGGGGGGAGTGGGCTGAAAGAGAAATAGTTCAAAGGAAACAAAGGAATTTCTCCAGAATGGAGCTTGTGGAATAAAACCCCTTAGCCACTGTGATGCTCTGCCCACCGGAAGGTGGCAGCCCTTCTATTAAGCAGCTGGGAGCGCAGGCCTGGATGGAAAAGCCTGGTGACAGCTCAAGGCTGCCCTCCCGGAGCATTTTTAATCATGAGGCTGGAGCCCTGATTGGGGGGGTTGTTCAATGTGGCTTTGCTTAGTCACCAAGCAGAAGATTTCCGCTAGAGAGCACCAGCAAGAATTATTTTTTGAGTCACAGCTTTGGGGTGCAGTTAAAGCCTTGTCTCCATACAACCTAACCATCTCCAAGTAGAATTTGTGGGTTTGAAGAAAGGCACTAGCTCCTCTGTCGGCTGGCAGAGCTGCTGGTGGAATCCAGGACATCTGTGTGGCTGTCAGAGAAATGCCTGCGATGCCCGTGCAAACGGAGCACAGCTTCAGACCACGACAGGGAAGAGAGGCTTGTATAACAGAAGGAGGCTGGGCTTTAAAAAAAAACCCAATTACTAAGGAAGACAAGCTTTAAAGAGCTGAGAAAATAGAACCCCAGTTAAAAAGGTGTTGTGGAAGGTTTGTCTGTGTGTATCGTGTTTCTTTCTAAATCAGAAACAGAGGGTTCAAAACTAAGATCTGCCTGAAATTCATTACTGAGACCCTGAATGACATCCTTTTAAGCAAGTGTGTAGAGGGGTCTCAGAGACTAAAATGTGCATTCACCAAGCCTCAAACAGGGGCTCCAAATGAAAACTGCATGAGAATAAAGAGGAACATCTCAAAGCAAAGCCTGGAACATTCCTCCACACTTTTTAAGCATCAGAAAGCTGTTCCCTATTGAATATAAGCAAAGGGTCTGAAGCCAATACAAGTCTCTCTTGCTACGGAAAACAGCTCAGATTCAACACAACACAAATACTTATTTTGTGCCTACTGTGTGCCAGGCTCTCTGCTGGATTCTGGGGCTACAGTGAACAAAACAGGACTATCTGTCCTTGCGAGGCCCACAGACTGACCCGGACTATTTTTTTAGATAATATGCACACAGCAGACATAAAACAGCAGGATCAAAGTTTGTCTCTTTATTTTTTCACCAACAGTTTCATTTGAACAAGACCTCTTCTTATTCCAACAGACCTCATAACGCCATCTGCTTCTATGGATTCACAGTGACAAGAAACAAACATTAAACCAATAACTACACAAATTATTCATGAATTCCAAGGATGGTAAACTCTACAAAGGAAAGGATCTGCTGCTATGTGCACATATAACAGGAAGAATCAACCCAGGCATAGGGACAGGGATCAAGGTTTCCCTGAGAAAATGACAAATGACCCTGATGCTGGAAACTAAAGAGTGAAGAGATGTTAGCGAGGTGAAGTGAGGAAGGAAGAACATTCTAGTACAATCCAACCTGTAACACAATTGAATTAGCTGAAGAATCGTATTCCCATTAGGTATGTAATAGGCAGTTCAAACTTTAACGTGTCTAAAATGGAAGTTGATCACCTGCCCCAAAACCCATCCCTCCCAGTTTCCCCCAAAACTCATCCCTCCGAGTCTCCCCCAAACCCATTCCTTCCATTCTTCCTCATCTAAGCAAATGGTAACTCCATCCAACTAATTAATTGCTCAAGCCAAAAACTTTCACCTTATCCTGCCTCACCTCTGTCTTAACCATACAATCTGTCAACTCTACCTTCAAATACTGACAATTCTACCTTCAAAAAAGTCTCAAGTTCTCAAGCACCTCTGCTGCTGCTGCCCTGGTCAAAGCCAACATCATTTCTCTGTTCAAATTATTGCAATTTGCCTCCCTGCCCATCTCCCTGCTTCTATCCTTCCCCTTGCAGACTGTCCTCCGTGTGGCAACCTGAGTGATCACCTCACTCCTGTGCTCAAAACTCTCCTTAGATTTTCCATCGTACTCCAAGTAAAAGCCAACGGCTTTACCCTGACCATGGGGCCCCGTAGGATCTGACCCCTCCATTATGGCTCCACCTACACTTCCCTCTTGCTCACCCTTCTCTGATGGTACTGGCCTGTCTGCTGATGGTGCACCACGTGCATTAAGCACATTCCCACTTCAGGGCCTTTGCACTTGCTGTTCCCTTTGCCTGGAATGTTCTTCCTGAGGTTATCTGCATGCCTTGCTCCATTATTTCCGTCAGGTCTCCGCTCAAATGCCACTCTGTCAGAGAGACCTATGTAAAATGGTGATGCCCCCATCAGCACACCCTTCTTATCTTCCCCTACTTTATTTTCTTCACAACATTTATCACCATCTCACATAATGAATACTTACCTGCTTCTTTGTTTAGTGTCTCTCCCAATTGACTCCACAAGGATAAAGACTATGACTTGTTCTCTGCTACATCCCCAGAACCTAGAACAGAGACTCCAGCATAGAGTCTGTGCTTAATAAATATTTGTTAAATGAATGAACAAATTAATCACTGCCACCACCAATGGCTACTGTTTGGGGGAGATATTTTGGGGGTGTCTGCCCAACTCCCTGTAACCTTCATCTGAGAACCATTTTTCCCCAAACACAGTGGTCTATGAAGATGTCTTTGTTCTATGTGATGGTGTCCTTGGGCCAGAGATGGATGGCGTCTGAGCCAGTGAAAATCGCTGAGACTTTGATACAATGACTGAAAGTTGCTAGTTTCAATATCTGAAAGGGGTAAGAAGTAAAGTTCGTAAGTCAAGAAGCAAAGAAACCTTCTGCAGGGAAAGAAGAACGAAGCAGGTGTGTGGAGAGCCGGGGTTCTGGATACAGAGGGGGCAGTGAGATGGAAGAGGAGGGTGAAGGCAAAGACTGGCAGCCGAAGAACTATCAACAGCAAGATTTCCATCCTCAACTTGGGTCCTGCAGTCAGATGATGTCCAGGCTCAGCTCACAGGGCCCCCTGGCAACTCAGGTCTAGAGACTCAAAAGGGAAGAACAGGCACAGAGAGGGCGGATACCCTATAAATGTAGCCATGCGATACACCTCTCACAGTGACACACAAGGGCTGAATTCAGGTTTCAGGTAACTTGCACATCGCAGGGACAAAATTGCAGGATCAAAACCTGCCTGGGGGGCTTCCCTGGTGGCGCAGTGGTTGAGAATCTGCCTGCTAATGCAGGGGACACGGGTTCGAGCCCTGGTCTGGGAAGATCCCACATGCCGCGGAGCAACTGGGCCCGTGAGCCACAATTACTGAGCCTGCGCGTCTGGAGCCTGTGCTCCGCAACAAAAGAAGCCACGATAGTGAGAGGCCCGCGCACCGCGATGAAGAGTGGCCCCCGCTTGCCACAACTAGAGAAAGCCCTCACACAGAAATGAAGACCCAACACAGCCATAAATAAAAACAAAAAACAAAAAACCTGCCTGATCGGGGGCTTCCCTGGTGGCGGAGTGGTTGAGAGTCCGCCTGCCAATGTGGGGGACACGGGTTCGAACCCTGGTCTGGGAAGATCCCACAGGCCGCGGAGCGGCTGGGCCCGTGAGCCATAATTACTGAGCCTGCGCGTCTGGAGCCTGTGCTCCGCAACAGGAGAGACCGCGATAGTGAGAGGCCCGCGCACCGCGATGAAGAGTGGCCCCCGCTCGCCGCAACTAGAGAAAGACCTCGCACAGAAACGAACACCCAACACAGCCATAAATAAATAAATAAAAATTAAAAAATAAAAAAGATATCTTATTCCATAATTTAAAAAAAAAACAAAAAAACCTGCCTGATCATTTATTTAGTGTCCATCTCATTTTGACAGAACTTCACTTCATTTCAACAAACCTAGAAATACTTTCCACTTCTTTACAGTCATGGCAGAGATATGCAGGAGACAAAAGATGTTTACAGAAAAGGACAATCTCATTTTACCACAGTAAAAAAAATTGGGGAAAGAAAGGAAAAAAAATGGGGACTCTATAGGAAAAATTAAAAACTTGGGTTTGCAATGTTTTGACCATACCACATATCCTAGAAGAAAACCACCAACCTGAATTTATTTCAGGAGCAAAGGAGAAAAGAACCAAAGAGCTTCACAAGAGACTTTGTATTTTAAGATGCAGCAAAATCGGAAGTAATTTATAAGTGTCTTCTAGGGAAGAATTACCCAAAAGAACACAAAGAGTTTCACAGAAAACCAGAAGCCGGGCATACAGACAAACAAAACATAGCTATCAGAGTTAAATTATCAGTGGCATTGCAATTTAGAGCTTTAGTTCACTTTAAAGACCATCAGAACACACAGTAAGAAGGAACTGATCCCAAATTTATCACCTTCTGGGAAACAACTAAGGTACAACCACTAAAATAATAATGCCTTGCTGTTGGATCAAACTTCAGCTTCAGAGGATTCAGATTTTAATGAGTCTCTGCTTCCACATACCTAAGTTCTTCTATAACGGTTCATTCTGTTCTCAGCCTTATTCCCCTGGCCCCAACCTTAAAGGGCAATTTTTTGAAAACTGACTGGATTTAAGAAGCAGGTACATAAGAGATCTAGAAAGCAGGCCATCAGCTACTTGGATCTAGCTTCAGTTTAAATGAAACGTTAATGCCCTGATTTAGTGCCTGACAATTTATCACCCCAGCCTGACCTCTACAGAGGACTTAGTAGAGTACAGATGTGATCTTGTTTTTTTCCATTTCCCTTGAAAGCCAACTCAGTTTTCCCCCATTTTGTTGCTAATAATGTATAAAAGATGAACTGAATTTCAGATGTCACAGACTGAAACCATCAGGTCAGCGTTTAGAATCAACCTTTTTCCATGGCCAGAAAAGTCAGGCTAGGATTTCCTTCTAAGTTCTATCCTGACCCTGCCAAATGGATCATAAAAAACTCCCTACTGCCACAAGCTGTAGGAAGGTTTGACTTTGTTTCTCTAAGCATTGCCTAAGTGAACTTAAAGAATCCACCACTGCACCAGATACCCAATTTGCTGCTGTAATTTTCTTAAAGTTCATAGTCACTTTATAGGAAAGGTGGTCTGTGCAAATGATGGCCTCAGCTATTTTGAAGAGTAACATAAAAATGGGACTAGATTACAAAATAGCTCACTGGGACTTCCCTGGTGGCGCAGTGGTTAAGAATCTGCCTGCCAGTGCAGGGGACACAGGTTCGAGCCCTGGTCCAGGAAGATCCCACATGCTGCCGAGCAACTAAGCCTGTGCATCACAACTACTGAGCCTGTGCTCTAGAGCCCGCGAGCCACAACTACTGAAGCCCATGCGCCTAGAGCCTGTGCTCTGCAACAAGAGAAGCCACTGCAATGAGAAGCCCGTGCACCGCAATGAAGAGTAGCCCCCGCTCGTCGCAACTAGAGAAAGCCCACGCGCAGCGACAAAGACCCAACGCAGCCAAAAATAAATAAATAAATAATAATTTAAAAAAACAAAACAAAATAGCTCACTTCTTATATTTAGCAAAAAGGTTTGATATCTTTTAATTTTAATTAAAAATACTTTTCAGACTTTAAATATGCTAACCAAAATCATGTAGGATATATAATAAAAATTAAAGATGAGTAGGGGGTTCCCTGGTGGTGTAGTTGGTTAGGTTTCTGCGCTTTCACTGCTGTGGCCTGGGTTCAATCCCTGATCGGGAACTGAGATCCCGCGAGCCACATGGCCCGGCCAAAAAAAAAAAAAAAAAAAATTAAAGATGAGTAACAATCATCACTTTTTTTAACACAGAATATCAAAAAAATGTTAATATTAACAATAATCAGCGAAAAGAGAAAAATATGCATGCACAAGGCTATCCATTGTATCTTCTTTGCAATATATTTGGAAACTATCCAAATGCTCATCAATAGGTTGAATAAACTATGGTACATCCACACAGTGGAGTACTGTGCAGTAAAAATGAATGAAGACTATCTGTAGATAATACTGTGGAGTGATCTCCAATGTAATAAAAAAAAGAAGTTGGAAAAAAGTATGTAAAATTATGCTACTATTTATCCATGAAAGGATGGGTTATGAAATTACAGATATATATTTGCTTATACTTTTTGAAAGGTAATGATGAACTACAACTTTTTTTTAAATGGCTATAAATATAAGAAGGAAAAGACAGGGATAGAAGATAAACTTCTTTGAATGTACTTTTTATATTTGACTTTAGAATCAAAGGCAATATTTTATATAATTGTAAATAAAATTTTATAGAAAGAAATTTCTGAAATCCAAACATAAAATGAAACAAATAACCTAGTCGTATATCCAGTTCGTACATAACCACATAGATAAGACTATTACAAATGAGTTGAAAGCACAGTAATTTGACTATACATCTCTGAAGGATCTACCCTAAGGATTAAAAAATAAAAGCTGGAAAAAAAATTAAACTGTTTTCAGTAATGATATTATTGGGGGTAGCGGAAGTCTTATTAGTCTGAGTCCTAAATTTGAATTGGAAGTACCATTTGGACTCATAATTTATTTCAAGAAAACAATTTTTTCTAGCTTCACCCATTGAGAAGGAAATAACCAACCTGACAACAATAAACACTTCTGGCTCCCAGACTGTAGTCTCTAAATACCACTTCCCAGGAAAGGAAGAAAGAGAAGGAAGGAAGAAAGGGAGGAAAATGAGAGAAAAGCTAACTCACTCCTTGGAGAAATGACTGATTCCAGTTCTGACATGGGAAATGTATTACACTGTAACAACTTATTACACCAGAAAGTAAGGAATCTAGCAAAAACTACTAGAGTTGTATAGGAAGGAGTAGAAGCCAGCTTGCAGAAGCTCCCACTGGTCAAAGCTAAAATAATTTGAGCAACAGAAATGATAATAAATGCCATAGATAGAAGCACACTAAATATGTTTAAAAAATCCATGAGTACATATAGATAAAAAAAATTTTTTTTGGAGAATGCTATTTTGAAAACTACTTAGTAAACAGGAAAGAATCAGGCATATATCCTGCCTTGGTGACAAAAAGCTTATCTTTATAGAAATATTCCAGCTAATAATGACGAATGATAAAGTTAAGAATACCACGATCTTACACACCTTATAAGTGAATGGATCTAGGCAATAATTACCAGTTGCTGCTTAGAAAATAAAAAGAGAAGCAACAGGACATAAGCACCTCCTGACATACCATCTCATATGCAGTCTTGCCAAAGAAAAACTGGATCTAACAAAGTGTCTAGATAGATCAACTTACAAGAAATACAGGGGAGAAAGGTGTTAAAATCCACCACAGAGACACACTCAGAAAAATCCAGATCATAAGTAACTCTCTGGACAAAGGACCTGCTTTCTCCAATAACAAAAACAGTAACAAAAAACAGGGTCCTATGGTCTGAATGTTTGTGTCCCCCCAAAATTCCTATGTTGAAATCCTAATGCCCATGGTGATGGTGATTAGAAGGTGAGGCCTTTGGGAAGTGATTAGGTCATGAGCGTGGAGCCCTCATGAATGGGATTAGTGCCCTCATACAGAAGGCCCACAGAGCTCCCTCACCTCTTCTGCCAGGAGGGAATACAATGAGAAGTTGCCAATCTGGAAGAGGACCCTCACCAGACCATACTGGCACCATGATCTCAGATCCAGCCTCCAGAACTCCAGAATTCTGAGAATTCTGAGAAATATATTTCAGTTGTGTATAAGCCACCCAGTCTATGGTATTTTGTTATATCAGCTGAATGGACTAATACAGAGAGAGAAGAAAAGGGAGTGGAAGAGAAAGGAAGGGAGGGGGAAAGGATGGAATAGAGAGGCTGAAAGGGGAGTAAGAATATAAAGAGGCTTAAGATTTTAAAAACAGTGGGAATTCCCTGGCGGTCTTGTGGTTAGGACTCTGCACTTTCACTGCCAAGGGCCCAGGTTCGATCCCTGACTGGGGAACTAAGATCCCACAAGCCTCACGGCAAAACAAAACAAAACGATACAAAAAGAACAGAGTTTAAAAACAGAGATCCATGGGGAACTTATTTGAAAAGTGATCCAACAACAAACAAATTAAAAAAAAAAAGACAACTAGCTTAATTGGAACAATGACTAGCTATTTGATGAACTTTTATTATATTTTTTTAGATGTGGTAGTAGTGTTTTGGTTAATTTTTTAAGAATTCCATGAATACTGAAATATTTATGATATTTCATGTGATATCTGGGGTAACTGGTGAAACTGATAATGGTACATGGGGGTTCTTTATACAAATCTATTTTATATTCAAATTTTTTTCATAATCAAGTGGGGAAAAAACACTTCCCAATTCAAACAATCTGCAAGTGTGTGTGTGTGTGTGTGTGTGTGTGTGTGTGTGTGTGTGTATCAAGAAAATGTGAACAGTGACTGATATGTGTTAATACTAAGAAATTATTGTTAATAGTTTTAAGAGTGATAATGATATTCTGGTTATAATTTTTTTTAATGAAATAGTTACAGATGAAATAACATCTGGGATTTGCTTCAAGATAAGCCAGGGCTGGGGGAGTTAAGTGGGGTGTAGTTTAAAAAGACTGGCCAGGGGCTTCCCTGGAGGGGCTTCCCTGGTGGCGCAGTGGTTAAGATTCTGCCTGCCAATGCAGGGGACACAGGTGCGATCCCTGGTCCAGGAAGATCCCATATGCTGCGGAGCAACTAAGCCCATGTACCACAACTTCTGAACCTGTGCTCTAGAGCCCTCCTCCTCAACAAGAGAAGCCACCGCAACAAGAAGCCCGCGCACCGCAACAAAGAGTAGCCCCTGCTCGCCACAACTAGAGAAAGCCCACGCGCAGCAACGAAGACCCAACGCAGCCAAAAATTAATTAATTAATTAATTAATTAATTAATTAATAAAAAGACTGGCCAGATATCAAAAATTGTTAATGCTGAGTGATAGGTATATATTGCTATAATTATACAATTTGCTCTGCTTCTGTATATATTTGAAATTTTGCATAATAAAAAGTTTTAAAAAATAGGCTTTTCATTCAAATTTTGATGTAAGATTTCTAAAATTTCTGTACTTATCCCTCTCTCAACTCAAAGCTCCTTAAAGACGAAACCCTGTCCATCTTGTTCACCATGGTGTCCTTGGTGACTAACCCAATGCTGGTATAAAAGAATAAATGTGAGGTCAAGTCCCTGGTTAGCAATGTTCAGCAATGACCATGACTGTTCTATTCTGTACACATCCTCAGTGCTGCAATTCAATCAATATTTGTGGTACAGAAGTTGGACAATTTATTTAACCTCCCTGAGTCTGAGGCTCCTCGTCTGTAAAATGGAAATAATATCTCACCAAGTTGATCTGACATACTGTGGTTAAAAGGACTTCATGTGGCCATTCATTTGTTCATTCATTCCACAAATATTTATGAATTCTAAAGTCCTACAAAAAGTATGGAATAATCATTCCCATAAACAGAGTAGTATTAATAAAATAACATAAATATTAGCTAAATGTAAATACTCATTCAACAAACATTTATGGAGTTTCTGCTGTGTACCAGACACTGTGCTACATGCTAAGAATAACTATGAAGGTAAATATGGCACACACACACAAAAAATTGTTTTGGACGAAGTTTTCTGTCACAGAGATGATAACGGAGAGAATAAGATTACAATGAGTTGGCAGGTGACAAACTTCAGTGCAACAGGAACACAGCCCACTCCCACTGGAGACATTCTCCTACCCAAGCTGGTTTCAGGAAAGAAATCAGTTCACTTAACCTCTCAAAGTTATAAATTTCAACTCCCAGATTAAAGCCACCATGCGATAACTGTCTTTCACTTATTCACTGCAGTAAAGCTATAGATTCTTTCTAAAGACCCCAGCCAATGCTGGAAAGCTTCCGAAGAATTAGATTCTTTTCTTTTTCTGGGGTTTTGCCAGCAGTCCAAACCAAAAGACCCAAATGGAGCTATTGGCTCATCCATTTAATATTAACTGCCAACTCCCTTCTCCCAGAACTTAACGCCACTCTATTTGAAAAAGCCCCCTCAGCAACTTGTTCCATGTCAATCAATGGCCAAATTAAGAAAGGACGCAGATCCGAGTCTTTCAGATCCAATCCCAAACATGAAACCAACTTCTCTTCCATTAAGAACAGGATTTAATAAA